>NW_016107856.1:849948-852902 GCF_001604975.1 Cebus imitator
GTGCAGGTAAAATATTTTGTATCCTTTGGAGATTTTATCTTGTCGCAGTAGCTGAAAAGTACTTAGCGTTTTATTTTCTTAAATTACTATAGGAAGATTTTGTTTAATTGAATCATACAGAAAGTTTTAGTTCAGATATGCTTTCAGGAAGAATATAAATTCTTAAAAAGAGAAATAATCAGATTGTAGGGGTTACTGAAAATTTGAGTAGCATAATCAGTGTTACATTATTTTGTCCTTTAAGAAATATTGCACACTTTGCCAGGCATGGTGCCTCACGCCTGTAATCCCAGCACTTTGGGAGGCCAAGGCGGGCAGATCACATGAAGTCGGGAGTTTGAGACCAGTCTGGCCAACATGGTAAAACCCCGTCTCTACTAAAAATACAAAAATTAGCTGGGTGTGGTGGCAGGTGCCTGTAATCCCAGCTACTCAGGAGGCTGAGGTGGGAGAATTACTTGAACCCAGGAGGCAGGGGTTGCAGTAAGCCAAGATTTTGCTGTTGCACTCAGCCTGGGCAGCAGGGTGAGACTCTGTCTTTAAAAAAAAATATATATATATATTGCACATTTCATCCATGTTTTCATTCTTTTGGAAGTCATTAATATTTGTGTTTGTTTGGGGGTTGCAGGCGATCATTATTTCGAAGTTCTAGTATTCTGGATCACCATGAAGGAAGTGGACCTATAGCCTTTGCCCACAAGAGAATGACACCACCTTTCAAGCTTACCACAGGGAGGCAAGCTCAATGTACATCTTATTTCATTGAACCTGTACAGTGGATGGAATCTGCTTTGTTGGGAGTGATGGATGGACAGGTGAAAACACATTTTATTTTCTACAACTTTATTGAATCATCTATATTTTATTCCTTTTTGCATTTTAAACTCTATGTTAACTAGTGTTTTACTCCATTTCTTAACTCCTTTATTTCTGAAGATTATATCTTTCTAGTGTAGATAAGACTATCAAAAATAAAATATTTTTCAAAAACCAGCTGATCCAAAATAGTGAATCACTTCTGATTGAGAGCTTATATTTTTTCAAATATAAGACTAACATTTATTTTTAAACTAATTAGAATATATTGGCTGGGCACAGTGGCTCATGCCTGTAAATCAGAGAACTTTGGGAGGCCAAGGCAAAGGATTGCTCAAGCCCAGGAGTTCAAGACCAGCCTGGGTAACATAGTGAGACCCCATCCCTATAAAAGAAAGTAAAAAAATTTTAATTTTATAAAAAAATATATATAAAAGAAAAAATATATTTAGCAAAATGTGAACTTTGTAACAACAACAAGGTAAATCAGGGATTTTTAAATTAGGTTAAAACTTCTTTCTTTTTCTCTGTTGGCTTCCTGTATGTGTCTCTTTTTTCTCTGATCTTTCAGGAAAGTGAAATTTAGTATGTTTTGCTATGAGATTCTTTTTCATTTCCAGTTAAATAATGCAGCTCATCCTATTGCTCCTATAACCAGTGGGTGGGGGAAGAAAAGAAAGAAAGAATGCAGTTAATGTGACATCTTACATAAAAATGTGTTTAACTTGGTTGGAGTGTGCCATGACAGCCACATTTCTCCTTTAGGTTTACTTGATATTAATGTGAAGGTATTCTATAATAATAATGATTTTGAATGTTTGTATGATTTGTATAAAAGTTTGTATAGTGGCTATTTTATGAAACACTTTATCTGTATTATATCATTTGAAGAATGCCATAGCTTTATAAAATAGGTAGAGCAGTTATATTTACATTTATGCATGAGGAACGTTTATGAGATAGTGTCTTGCCTAGAAGGTGGTACCCTATGATCAAACTCACATTTTCAGATGATGCTGGTTTTTAAAAAAACAACCTTATTATAGTATAATTCACAGGACATACAATTTACCTATTTAAGGTATACAATTCAGTGTTTTTTTAAAAAGTATATTCATAGTGTTTTTTGCAACTGTCATCACGTATTAGTCCGTTTTCACACTGCTATAAGATAGTATGTGAGACTAGGTAATTTATAAAGGAAAGGTTTAATTGACTCATGATTCTGCATGGCTGGGGGAGCCTCAGGAAACTTATAATCATGTTGGAATGGAAAGCAGGCCTCCTCTTCACAAGGTGGCAGGAGAGAAGCATGTGTGAAGGAGAAGCTGTCACTTATAAAACCATCAGATCTTATAAGAACTCACTCACTATCACAAGAACAGCATGGGGGAATCCACCTCTATGATCCAGTCACCTCCCTTCCTCCACATGTGGGGATTACCATTTGAGATGAGATTTGGATGAGGACACAGAGCCAAACCTTATCATGTTACCATTCACATCACCCTGAAAATAATATACACATTATCAGTCACTTTCCATTCTTGATGGCATTATTTGTAGCAGTTAGAGTTTTTAATTTCAGTTATTATCTAATTCATCAGTTTTTCTTTTTTGTGGCTTGTGACTTTGACTTTCTGATTTTATTTAACTTGGGAAACACACACACTCCAACCTAGTTAAATACACTTTTTTGTAAGATTCTGAATCCTGTGCATACTTCTTTGTATACGTATTTGAATTTTTTTCTATAGAATATGTACCTAGAAGTGGAATTTCTGGTTCGAAGAATGTGTGTTTTAAATATTAGTGATATTCTAGGACAATATTCAAAATGCCCATACAAATTTGGGTTTCAGTAACTGAATGCATGTACCCATTACCTCATATCCTTGACGTGATAGATACTATACAACTGGTAATGTTTTACCAATCTGCAGGGTAAAAAATGTTATTCCTAAAATGTTTGATTGGAATTTTATGAAAATAGTCATCGATCACCATCTTTATATATTTACCAGCCATTTATAGTTTACTTTTCTATAAATTGCTTTTATATTCCTGGGCCCATTTGTCTATGGGTTTTAAAAACTCTTTCTTACTGATTTTTTTTTTTTTTTTTTTTTTTTTTT
>NW_016107856.1:852922-879618 GCF_001604975.1 Cebus imitator
TTTTTTGAGATGGAGTCTCACTCTGTCTCCAGGCTTGAGTGCAGTGGCACAATCTTGGAATCTCCACTCACTGCAACCTCCGCTTCCTGGGTTCAAGCGATTTTCCTGCCTCAGCCTCTCGAGCAGCTGGGACTACAGGTGCGCGCCACCACACCCAGCTAAGTTTTGTATTTTTAGTAGAGATGAGGTTTCACCATGTTGGCCAGGATGGTCTCAATCTCTTGACCATGTGATCTGCCCACCTCAGCCTCCCAAAGTGCTGGGATTACAAGTGTGCGCCACTGTGCCCGGCCTTCTTATCAATTTGTTGGAACTTTATATATTCTAGATGTTAATAGTTTATCTGATATATTGTAACTATTTTCTTCAGTCCATTGCTTTTCTCACATTTTTTGTATGTTTTGTCATATTAAAAAATGACTTTCATTTTTTACATAATTTACATAATTTTACATAATTAAATTTTTATGTTTACATAATTAAATTTGTTGGTTTTTTTATTTGTTCCTTCTGAATTTTTTTTGTTTTTTTGAGATGGAACCTGTCACCTAGGCTGGAGTGCAGTGGCACGATCTGAGCTCACTGCAACCTCTGCCTCCTGAGTTCAAGTGGTTCTCCTGCCTCAGCCTCCCAAGGATTACAGATGCCTGCCACCATGCCTGGCTAATTTTTGTATTTTGAATAGAGACAGAGTTTCACCATGTTGGCCAGGCTGGTCTCGAATTCTTGACATCAGGTGATCTGCCCACCTCAGCCTCGCAAAGTGCTGGGATTACAGGTGTGAGCCACCACACCTAACCCACTTCTGAGTTTCATGTCTAGATTTTCTATAGCTCAAGATTAAAAATAAAAACCCCGGCCTTATGCACAAATCAAAGAGCTAAACGTAAAAAATAATGCTGTAACTAACTACACTAGAAGAAAATGAAATTGACTAGGTTTTTTTTGATTTAGCTATTTTCCTGGAGTATCAGTTTATCTTTAAATAGCCAAGAATCTGACTTACATGCTGTTAGTAATATAGCATGAAAATCCTAACATGCTTTTCTGTACTTTAGCCGTGATGATTTCATTTGAAATCCTAAATTATAAACTGATTTAAAAGTTATATATGTATGCCACATCCATGAAACCCTCCTTAAATCGCAAGCTTGGACTTTTCTTCCTTCAAGCTACATCTGTTCCTCCCCTAAACTTCCTGAATACAACATTCTTCCTATGCAATAATTGTAGTCTAGTATCTATTACAGTAAGTTTCCAATGCATTTTATCTTAGTGATTAGATTATAAACTCAAGGTAGGGACTGTGCCTTACTTGTTTTAATAGCCTATATTGATTCCCAGAGATAATGACTTGTTTTACATAAAGTGAATGAATGAAGTAACATATTTGCTTTATTTCAGCTTCTTTGCCCAAAATGCGGTGCCAAGTTGGGTTCCTTCAACTGGTATGGTGAACAGTGCTCGTGTGGTAGGTGGATAACACCTGCTTTTCAAATACATAAGAATAGAGTGGATGAAATGAAAATATTGCCTGTTTTGGGATCACAGACAAGAAAAATATGAACATGGTATTTTATCGCTTCGGAAGAAACTTGCAGATGATATGTGCTGCCCTTACTTCTTACCATTCATGGCAGATTGTTTAGGCTATCAACATTTCATTTGAAATGTGAGAAGATAAAATCATTTGATGTAACCTGGAAACTATACTTTGTTAGCTTATTATATAAGTAGAATAGTTTACGTGGCAATCAAAACCTTTTAGTCATATACATTTTATTTGATATTAAAATCTTTTATAACCAGATGCTGTCTGCATTTCATGTATTTTTTAAAGTTCTGATTTTTGGAATGTTATGTGATCTTAAGGTGTGTATAGACAAAATTATGTACAAAAATTTGAAACTATTAAATTTAAATGGATATTCTTTTATTTTCAGAAATGCAAAGCAGATTCGTTTAGACATATTTTGGAGTTATTTCTCTTCCTTTCTTCCTTTCCTTTCCCTTATCTTTTCCTTGCCTTCCCTTCCCTTCCCCTTCCTTTTCCTTTCCTTTCTTTATTTTCTTTCTTTTTTTTTTTTTTTTTTTTTTTTTTTTTTTTTTTTTTTTTTTTTTTTTTTTTTTTTTTTTTTTTTTTTTTTTTTTTTTTTTTTTTTTTTTTTTTTGAGACAGACTCCTGCTGTGTTGCCCAGGCTAGAGTGCAGTGGCGGGATCTCAGCTCACTGCAACCTCCACCTCCCAGGTTCAGGTGAATCTCCTGCCTCAGCCTCCCAAGTAGTTGGGATTACAGACGCCTGCCACCATGCCCAGCTAACTTTTTTGTATTTTTAGTAGAGGCAGGGTTTTGTCATGTTCCCCAGACTGGTTTTGAACTGAGCTCAGGCAGTCTGCCTGTCTTGGTCTCCCAAAGTGCTGGGATTACAGGTGGGGAGAGCCACTGCACCTGGCCTCTTTGTTTTAAGGGACGTTAGTAAACCCATACATGTCTGGATTTTTTTTATTGGAAATGTAAAGGAAAGGCCATTAGTAAAACGCTGATTAAAATGCAATTTTGCTATTATTGTTCAGTAATCCCAATTATCTATATTTTTAGAAAAGTGAGATCCCTTTTGAAGTGATCTATATAAAGAAATGTGTTAATGTTAGATGTGTTTCTAATGATAAAACAAATGTAGAGTTACAATATATCAAGTCATTTTTTAGCCCAATATGTGAATAATGGAAAAGGTAATATATTCAGATTAGTTTTTTAACCTGATCTATAGAAACTAGAATTATTTTATTCAATAATTACAATTGGATCTAATTAGATATTTGAACATTTACAAGAATCAGAATTGACTAATAAAGGCCAGGTACAGTGGCTCACGCCTGTAATCCCAGCACTTTGGGAAGCCAAGGCAGGCAGATCACTTAAGGTCAGGAGTTCGAGATCAGCCTGGCCAAAGTGGTGAAATCCTGTCTCTACTAAAAATAAAAAATTAGCTAGGCGTGGTGGCACATGCCTGTAGTCCCAGCTGCTTGGGAGGCTACTCCAAAAAAACTAATAAAGAAAAATATTGTCCGTGTCCTTAAGACATTTTGCATATTTACACGTACATATGTGTCTATGTATATAGTAAACACCATAGTGGGAGTAATTTTAAAATACAAAAATATGTTATGAATAATGATCCTCTTAATAAATGCCTAGCTCAGTTTTTTAAATGTATAGGAGTATTATGGAAAATTCTTGAGAAAAATCTTAACATTGGACCTGAAGCCTTTGGCAATCTCCGTGTAATAATTTTTCTTTATTTATTTTTTTTCTTTTTTGAGATGGGGTTTCACTATTGTTTCCCAGGCTGGAGTGCAATGGCACAATCTCAGCTTACTGCAACCTTCACTGCCTAGGTTCAAGCCATTTGCCTGCCTCAGCTTCCCAAGTAGCTGGGATTACGGTGTGCGTTAATTACGCTTTGCTAATTTTGTAATTTTAGTAGAGACAGGGCTTCAACATGTTGGTCAGGCTGGTCTCGAACTCCTGACCTCAAGTGATCCACCCACCTTGGCCTCCCAAAGTGATAGGATTATAGGCATGAGCCACTGCTCTCTGACATGTTTTCTTTTGAGAAAAAATTACTTCATTGGTTTTAGCTTTCATAAAATCATACAGCTTCATACTATTATTCTCTAAAAAGCTTTTTAAAAACAGGTTGAGGAGATTGGGTGTGGTGGCTCATGCCTGTCCCAGGACTTTGGGAGACAAAGGCGGGTGGATCATTTGAGGCCAAGAGTTCAAGACCAGCCTGGCCAACATGTGAAACCCTGTCTCTATTTAAAAAAATAAAAATAACAGGTTGCAGCATGTGAAATTACCTCTTTTGTAGGTAAAAAGTAGTTACATAGCTGCAGTTTAATATGATTCAAATTAATGCCTATCCATCATACATTGTTGATCAGATTATAAAATCAGATAGTATGGATCAAATGTAATTTTAATTAAATTGTAAATTCACTAGTCATACTCCCCACCATTTGCAGGGTTCCAACAATAGTATACATTGAGGCCCATATACTATTTGTCTTAACTTTTAAAAGTTATAAATTGGCCAGTGCAGTGGTTCACGCCTTTAATCCCAGTACTTTGGGAGGATGGTGGATCACTTGAGGTCAGCAGTTTGAGACCAGCCTGGCCAAGGTGGGGAAACCCTGTCTCTACTAAAAATATAAAATTAGCCAGGTGTGGTGGTGGGCGCCCATAATCCTAGCTACTTAGGAGGCGGGGAGGCAGGAGAATCGCTTGAGCCCTGGAGGCAGAGGTTGCAGTTAGCCAGGATCGCACCACTGCACTGCAGCCTGGGCGACAGAGCAAGACTCTGCCTTAAAAAAATAAAATTACAAATCAAGCTACCTGTTTAATAAAATGTTTTATTCTATTATCTTGACAAATATACCTTCATAATGATCTGTCAGACCAGGTTTGAATTTAGAATTCTCTGATTTTATAAGATTCCATGACAAAACATGGCAATGTAGGGAGAGGTGGCCCCCACCCACAGGCTGCCTCCTTTATTTCCCCACCCCTTGATATGTTCTGTGTCATGAAGAGCCTGGTGCATATATATATATATATGTGGATCCTCCACCTGTATGTATAAGGTCTCGCTACAGCCCTGGTGTATACCATTGGCTCATTTCACTCTTAAGAGGTAAGACGCATGAGCCAGCCCTAGAAGCAGGCTTGAAGCTATTTGGGCTATTTGGATGTTAGATGCACGTCTAGAAGGGGGCATGTGTTCTAGCTGAGCACATCACGTTGGCAGTATGGATTCTTATCCTGTGGGGACAGAGCCGAAGGTAAAGTGTGGGTCCAGGGTAGGAGCTCCTCTTACCTAGACCAAAGGGTGGTATTGTCTCTAGACATAAAGTTCTTTTTCAAATTTTATTTCTATTCTAAGGGTTTAAGTTGAAAACGAGGAGTAGATTCAAGAGAAAGGATTCAGTAACATCCAAGACTTAACGATTTAAAAAGAAAAGCCCGGCAACTAGAGTGGAAGGAAACTTCCTTAATCACAGTGTATATAAAAAATCTATGGGAAAAAATCTTATTTGGTGGTAAAACTTTTCAAACATTCATATTAAAATTGAAAAACAAGTTAAAAGATGCCTACTCTAGCCCCTACCTTCGGTATTGTATTAGAGGTCCTAATCATTGCAGTAAAACAAGGGGCAGAACAGTTTAAGACTTAGGAAAAAAATCTGAACTCACTAATAAATCTCAACATCGCTAAAAGTGGGACACTATGTATATGCTGCCTGCTATGATGCAAGGGAGCACCTATGAAGTATTCTTGCAAAAACAAAAACAAAAGCAAAAACTATCCATTCATGCCTTTAGATGTC
The DNA here is from genome assembly GCF_001604975.1 of Cebus imitator. Classification (NCBI taxonomy): domain Eukaryota; kingdom Metazoa; phylum Chordata; class Mammalia; order Primates; family Cebidae; genus Cebus; species Cebus imitator. The sequence goes on from NW_016107856.1 coordinate 858,314, forward strand.
ACTGGCAGTTTCTGGAACAAATTAAGCATCACCATGAAGACATAATCAGCAGAATCACAAAGCAGGAAATTCTATAGGACCAATGATTTTTCAATAAATGGCATGGGGGGAAGAAATGGAGAGGGAATTTTCATATGAACTAAATGCAATGTGAGGACGTTGTCTGGATCCTGATTTTAATTAACTGTGGAAGGAAGGGCATTTTTAAGACAGAAAACTGAACATACGACAAGTGTCAGATGACATTAAAGAATTACTAATTTTGTTGGGTATGATAATGGTATTATCAGTATGTTTCTTAAAAATAAGAAAAGGCCTTGTCTCTTAAAGATATAGGTTGAAGTAAAAAAAAAAAAAAAGATATAGGTTGAAGTATTTATGGGTGAAATAATATGATATCTGGATTTGCTTTAAAATATTCCAGGAAGGCTGGGCATGGTGGCTCATGCCTGTAATCCCAGCAGGAGGTTGAGGTGGATGGATCGCCTGAGGTCATGAGTTTGAGACAGCCTGGCCAGCATGGGGAAACCCCGTCTCTACTAAAAACACAAAAGTTAGCTGAGCCTGGTGGCAGGTGCCTGTAATCCCAGCTACTTGGGAGGCTGAGGCAGAATGGCTTGAACCCAGGAGGCGGAGGTTGCAGTGAGCTGAGATTGCACCATTGCACTCCAGCCTGGGTGACAGAGTGAGACTCTGTTTCAAAAAAAAAAAAAAAAAATTCCTGGAAAAAAACAAAGCAAAATGAAAAAAGTTGTGGAGAGGCAGGATAGATAAAACAAGAATGGCAAATTTTTGAAGCTGAAGCTGGGTGATAGGAACATGGGGATTCACTATATCAGCTCTTGTGTTTGTTTGAAAATATACTAAGTTTATTTTAAAAATTAAAACATTAAATAAAATAGAATTTAAAAGGTTGGTATTTGCATAATGTTCTTCTACATAAAAAAATCCTAAAGAACTTTAGACAATTTTTTAAAAAAATCATTTTTATCACATCTTAATTTTCATCTACCATTACACACACACACACACACACACACACACACACTTTTTTTTTTTTTTTTAAAAGACAGAATCTTGCTATATTGCCCAGGCTAGCCTTGAACACCTGGGTTCAAGCAATCCTCCTGCCTCAGCCTCTTGAGAAGCTGGGATTACAGGTGCATACCACTGTGCCTGGCAAAGACAAAATATTAGAATAACAGAATTCAGCAAGGTTTTTGGTACAAGATTGCTGTAAAAAAATCCAGAGTGTTGCTATACCCCAATAATAGCCAAATAGAAAAAAAAGGATGTGAAAAACAAAACTATAAAACTATGAAAATTAAAAATTCATAAAAGGTAAGAGTAGACAGTTCACAGAAAAGGAAATAAGGTTTCATAAGTATGGAAAAAGGCACCACTTTGCTAGGGAAATGTAAATTACAATTTTCACAGTAGTAAAAATAGTACATACATTATTAAAGACATTCTTGAGACTGGGCGAGGTGGTTCACGCCTGTAATCTCAGCACTTTGGGAGGCAGAGGCAGGGAGATTGCTTGAAGTCAGAAGTTTTGAGACCAGTCTGGGCAACATGGCAAAATCCTGTCTCTACAAAAAATACAAAAATTAGCTGGGTGTGGTGGCGGGTGCCAGTGGTTTCAGCTACTGGGGGCAGAGGCAGGAGGATTGCTTAAACCTGGGGATCAAGCTGCAGTAAGCTGAGATGGTGCCACTGCAAACCAGCCTAGAGGACAAAGTGAGCCCCTGTCTGAAAAAAAAAGAGAGAGACTGAGATTTTTGCATATATGCACAAGGAGACCCCATACAAGGATATATTTTATGTAAACAATTGAAACAACCCAAATTTTGTTCATCCTTAGGAAAACAGAAAAAAAAAAAAGGATATATGTATTTATTCAAGGAAATACCATGGATATATCCTCAAATAGTAATGTCCAATAAGAAAAGTGATTTGCAAAACATTAGAGTACAGCAAGTTTACATACATTTTAAAAAAAACAACAAAATTACACTAAATGCATGTATCTATAAGCATGTTTAAGCATCATAAAAGTAAAAGTAAAAGTGGACTAGAATTCCACTTTTATAAAAATAAAAGAAAGTAAAATTTTATACCTATAAAATTCATGGTAGAAGTGGCCTATGCTGTCGGAGGAAAATGAAGCAGGGAAGAAAGAGGAATTTAATTCTATAATATTTAATTTCTTATGAAAAATCTAGGACAAAAATAAAAAATGCTAAATTTTAAAATTGGTGACAGGTCACAAATGTTTGTTTCATAATTACTTGCACTTTTTGAATAAAAAAATCTTTCGGAAATTAAAAAAAATTGGCGATTTGTCACGGTGATTTTCTTAAAAATCTAGTGGGATACAGAAGACTCGCTTTTCATTTTAGTTATTTTTGCTTGTTTGAGACGGAGTCTCGCACTGTCGCCCGGGCTGGTGTGCAGTGGCGCGATCTCAGCTCTCTGCAACCTCCGCCTCCCGGTTTCAGGCGATTCTCCCGCCTCAGCCTCCGGAGTAGCTGGGATTACAGGCGCTGGTCTCGAACTCCTGACCTCATGACCCGCCCTCTGCCTCCCAAAGTGCTGGGATTACAGGCTTGAGCCCCCACGCCAGGCCTTATTTTAGTTTTTATGTCAATTTTTGAATTGGTAATTGGACGAGAATAAAAGTGTTATAAAAAATAAATAACATTCACCTTAAATGAAAATTTATTAGTTTTCTGGTGACAAAAGTAGTCATATATGACGTCAGGGGATTTCATAATCTTTTTCTGGGCTTGGCTCCGGGAGGGATCCTGTATTATGCAATCTGTAGTAATATCCAGCCACGAGCAGCTTGGAGGATTCTGGGAAGCACATTTGTTTTGCTTACCTACCATGGGAAAGATTCCACGTGGTCCTAGAGGCATACGTGTTCTTAAGTTACAGTATTTTAAATATTCGCTGGCCGCTGAAATTTAAAATAGATGAAAAAGAAATTCTCTTAAGTAGCTTTCTTCAAACTGCTTTATCCAACTCAGTTCATATTTTCAGTTGGAGTTCGTGATGTGTGTGAATTTCTTTTAAATAAAATCCGAATCTTTAATAATATAAAGATTGGGAACATCGATTACTGTAGGTCGCTTGGACTTTGACTAAATACTATGTTTTAGAAATTTATCTTTAGGAGATAAATTTTGGGGTTTATCTTTTACATTTGCTTCATTTAAATAAAAGTAGGCTTTCTAGAAGTTACGTTTTATAGTACAGTACCATTTACCTCGGATACTGTGCCAGTTAAACAGTTTTAATGAATGTGGAAAAATAGCAGTGTTTTTCTGTCATACACGCGTATATGAAGAATTTTTACACTGATAGAGAATTATTCATAAAAATTAAACTAAATTTACTGTTAGCCTCTAATTTTGTTCTGAGGTATCTACGCTGTGGTATTAAGAAAGATAATCAAGGAATAAGCCAGAATGTTCAGAAAGGGGCTTTACTTTTTATTTTTAATGATTGATAAATTTTGTTTAGTCGAAGCGATGTCTGCGTGTCTCCCCTTGCCTCCCCCATAAAACTGCGGGACAGAAAGTCCTGGAAACTCCAAAAAGTAAATATTTACTCACAGGTCTATTTAAATTTGCTTAGTCTCTGATGTTCTCCTGTTTCGTACAAAGCCCTCGTGCGGCAGAAGCAGTTTGTCTTTAATCGGCCACCGTCTCATCAGCGTTACAGAGTAGTTTGTCCGCCAGCGGCTGCCGTCCCAGATATTAGTCACCGAGTTCCAGGGCAGAGGAACTTGTGATATGGGGGAGCCGGTTGGTATTGCCGGCACCATGGAGTCACCTTTTAGTCCGGGACTTTCTCACCGGCTGGATGAAGATTGGGGTGAGTGGGATCTGAGAATGTACCAGGGTGGCTCGCGTTCGCGTCTACAGGTTTCTTCCTCCCTACTTCCGATACTCGTGGTGACAGGTGTGGACCAACCCTGCCTGGGGAGTGGGGCCACTCGTCACTCCCGTCCGTGCTCCTCACAGAGTCTGGGAGGATCGTTCGGCTTCTGTCCTGGCCACAGGGCGAGTAGAATATTGTCTAACTGGAGTTAGTATTATTTTTCACTGTTTCTGCTGGGGAAGTACCAGGTTTTTTTTGGGGGGGGGGGGCTAACACTGGACGTTATTAGGAGGTTTAGGGCAAGATGGCTGGGACCGACAAAAAGGCTACAAGCTATTTCCTGAGTGTGAAATGTGGGCGGTGAGCACAGTGGAGTGGGTGTATATGAGAGAATGTGGTTGTATACAAGAAATCCTAAATCTTATAGCTTTTGCTATTGGTTTAAGCCTCATGTCCATCTTGGGAGAAAAGAAAACACTGAAGCACCTGACCTCGGGTCCCTGCTTTGCTAGACCTAATACTTAAATGCAATCCCGACTGCTCTGCAGATATAGATCTAAATTTTCTTGTTAATGGATATTTTGTTTCGTTTTCGTGATCAGGAAGGGTGGAATGGAATGAAGTGGAAATCAGAGTGGAAAAGCTTTGTTATCCAAGTATTTAGAGGAAACTTTCATTCTCCTCTTGATTGCAAGATATAAAAGTAATTTTGTTCTTAGGTTCCAATATGAATTTGGGATTGTGTAGGTTTCCAAACGGACACCCAGTGAGCCTACGCCACTCATCAGCCTCGGAACTGAGGGGAACCCCATTTATCTTTCTCCTTTGGGCCAGCATTCTCAATAGCATGAGTGGAAGGAATTTCAACTTTTTGTTGAACAAAGTCATCATTTAATTTTTTTAAGGGCAGATGTTCTCTAAAACTATATTCTGTTGGAGATTTATTTCAGTCCTTGGGTAGATTTTCTAAGAGTTGCTGGAAAACTTTAGACTTTCTATTCCCATTTTCTCCAGCCAAATGTATTAGGAACAGTGTGTTAGCTACCATTTATTTAGCACTTTATTTGTGTCAGGCACCCTGCTAAACTCTTTACATGCAGTATTTTGTTTAATCCTCCCAACAGTCCAATGAGATAGTGTTATTTTAGAGATGAGGAAACTGAGGCTAACAGAATTTGTGCTCAGATTCTTAGAGCTAGTTAGTGGCAGAAGAAGGTTCAGACCAGGTTTTTCTACCTCCAAAGCCTGTACCCCTAGTATCTATTCTATAATGCTTTCCTGACTCGTTTCTACAGATTTTATTCTTCATAAGATCCCTGGTTATTAATAACACTACTTGAATATATTGGGTAGTTATGATTTGTTTTGTCAGCTAGTCAGCTATTATATTTTCATGACATTGTTTAAACTGTAACTGTGGGACACTTCCTGGTAGCATTATTTTGTGTTGTCTTCTGATACCCAGGCTGCATTTTCCTGTCTGATCTGATCACTTGATTTAATGTTCTCTAACAGAGCATTCAGTTTTTTATAGTCAGTTCACCGACTCACTTCTGTCAGGTATCTGGCCCTGCCATTTCCTGAATGTGCGCATTTCCATTGTTTTCCGGTTTTCCCGTTTCAAACTGTTCAGTCTTCTCTTCTTTGAACAGTTTAATTTAAATTCCTTAGGCGTTCAGTAAGTAGGATAGAGTTTGTTGGCAATAGACTGAAACACTAATGTCTGTTAGTGTGTCATTCTGTGAGAGTTGCTTTGGGTGTTCAAGTACTTCACTGATTTACTTGACTTTTTTTTTTCTTTTAGAGACAGGGTCTCACTCTGTCGCCCAGGCTGGAGTGCAGTGGTGCAATCATAGTTCACTGTGACCTGGAACTCCTGGGCTCAAGTCATCCTTCCACCTCCGCCTCCTGAGTTGCTAGGACTACAGGTGCATGCCACCACCAGGCCTGGTTAATTGTTAATTTTTAAATATTTTGGAGAGACAAAGGTCTTGCTGTGTTGCCCAGGCTGGTCTCCAACTGGCCTCAAGTAGTCATCCTGCTGTAACCTCCCAAGGTGCTAGGATTACAGGCTCAAACCACCGTGCCTAGCTTTGATTTTTTTTTTTTTTTTTTTTTTTTTTTTTTTTGAGATGGAGTCTCGGTCTGTTGCCAGGCTGGAGTGTAGTGGCAGGATCCCAGCTTACTGTAACCCCTGCCTCCTGGATTCAAACGACTCTCCTGTCTCAGCCTCCCAGGCAGCTGGGACTTACTACAGGCACATGCTACTATGCCCTTCTAATTTTTTGTATTTTTAGTAGAGACGGGGTTTCACCATGTTGGCCAGGATGGTCTTGATCTCTTTACCTCATGATCCTCTGCCTCAGCCTCCCAGAGTGTTGGGATTACAGGTGTGAGCCACTGTGCCTGGCTGTTTTTTTTTTTTTTTTTTTTTTTTTTAATATTAGAAACTAGTTAAAATTTAAAAATCGGATTATGTGATTAGTATGTCTTGTGATTTTAACAACTCTAAATAATTTAAATAAGCTATTAACTCAACAACCTGCTGTGAGGGATGTGCTTTCCTTTTTTTTTTTTTTTAACTTAGTTAATGAAATTTAGAGCAAGGGTCTTCAAACATTTTCTGTAAAGGTCCAGATGGTAAATATTTTAGGTTTTGTTACTACATGGTCACTGTTGCAACCACTCAAGTCTGCTGTTACAGTGTAGAAGCAGCCAGACACAATATAGACAAGTGAGCGTGGCTGTATTCCTATAAAGCTTTATGGACACCGAAATGGAATTTCACATAATTATTTTAAATAATAGGCTTACTTTTTTAGTATAATTATAGATTTACACAATAATTGAGCAGACAGTACAAAGAGTTCCATGTACTTCCTCTCCATCCCCAGTTTCTCTTACTGGTAGCATCTTGCATTAGTGTGGTACCTTGGTTACAATTGATGAGCCAGTATTGATATATTATTATTAACTAAGCCCATAGTTTAAAGTTCATTGTGTTATGCATTCTATGGCAGGGGTCCCCAGCACCAGGGACTGGTTCCATGAAAGACATTTTTCCCATGGGGGCTGGGGGCAGGGAGGCATGAGAGATGTTTTTGGGATGAGTCAAGTGCATTACATTTTTTATGCGCTTTATTTCTATTATTATTACACTGTAATATATAATGAAATAATTATTAGTAGGAGCCCTGAGCTTGTTTTCCTGCAACTAGACCATCTCATCTGGGGGTGATGGGAGACAGTGATTAGATCATCAGGCGTTAGATTCTCATAAGGAGCATGCATCCTAGATCCCTTGCATGTGCAGTTCACAATAGGGTTAGTACTCCATGAGAATCTAATGCTGCTGCTGATCTGACAGGACGTGAAGCTCAGGTGGTAATGCAAGTGATGGGGAAGGCCATAAATATAGATGAAGCTTCGCTGACTCACCCACCTGCTGCTCACCTCCTTAACAGGCCACGGACCAGTACCCCTGGGAACAGGGGTTGGGAACCCCTGTTGGGTTTTGACAAATGTATAATGACATGTATTCATAATTACAGTATCATACAGAATAGTTTTACCGCCCTAAAAAAGTCCCACGCTCTACCTGCTTTTTCCTTCCTCCTTTTCCCTACCTCCGGGATCTTTTCCCTATCTCCATAGTTTTGCCCTTTGCAGAATGTCATATAGTTGGAATCATACAGTATGCAGTATTTTTGAACTGGCTTCTTTCACTTGGCAATATGCGCTTAAGGTCCCTCCATGTTTTTTCATGGTTTGATAGCTCATTTCTTTTTAGCACTAAGTAGTATTACATTGTGTTCATGTTCTACAGCCTATTAGTCTGCCTAGGCTGACGTAAGAAAACACCACAGACTGAGTGATCTAAACAACAGAAATTTATTTTCTCATAGTTCTGGAGGTTAGAGTTCAAGATCAGGATGGCAGCATGCTCAGATTCTGCTTAGGGCCCTCTTCCTCTCTTGCACATGGCTGCCTTCTTGTGTACTCACATGGCATTGAGAGAGAGAATTTTCTTTTTATAAAGCCACAGTCGTATCAGATTAGGGGCCCACTTTTATGATGTCATTTAACCTTAACTATCTCCTAAAGACTGTATCTCTTGATATAGTTATGTTTGGGGTTAGGGCTCCAACATGTGAATTTTGGGGGACACAGTTTAGTCCATAAATTCACAGTTTGCTGATCTGTTTACCTATTGATGCACATCTTGATTGCTTCCAACTTTTGGCAATTATATATTAAGCTGCTGAAAACATTTGTGTGCAGGTTTTTGTACGGACATACATTTTCAAATTGTTTGGGTAAATATCAAAGAGCATAATTGCTAGATTGTATGGTAAGAACGTGTTTTTTGTTTGTTTTGTAAGAAACCGCCAAACCGTCTTCCAAAGTGGCTATACCAGTTAGCATTCCCACTAGCAATGAATGAGCGTTTTTGATGCTCCACATCCTTGCTAGCATTTGATGTTGCCAGTACTTTGGATTTTAGCCGTTCTAATAGGTGTATAGTGGTATCTGGTTTTAATTTGCAGTTTCCTGATGACATGATGTTGAGCATCTTTTCATATGCTTATTTGCTGTCTGTATGTTTTCCCTTCCTCTCTCCTTCTCTCTTCTTTTTTCTTGCTTGGATTTGTGCAGAAGCTACTTTCTTCTTCTTTTTTGGCTGCACTGTATGTATCAAGATCAGAAGCATCCATCTGTCACTGTGGTTTCTTTTGTGTCTGCAGTCTCTTCTATGAAGGTTCTCTTGGCCTTTTGACATTAAACCAAAATCTAGTGCTCCAGATGACACAACTTCCCTTAATGCCCCGGTGAGTGGTGGCCAATTTTATTATCAAAACCTTTTCACCACAGGGCCTCTGATGGTGGGATAGGTGTCCTCATTGTCCTTCACCATTATTCTCCTTTCCTCCTCCCTAAAAATATCTAAATTTAAACCTTCTTTTGTCACAATATCCCACCCTCTTACCTCTCTTGATTTCTGGATAACTCTCTTTCACTTTTTTTTTTTTTTTTCTTTTAGAGATGGGGTCTTGTTCTCTTGCCGAGGGTGGAGCTGGAGTGTGCAGTGGAGCAATTGCAGCTCACTGCATCCTCAAACTTCTGAACTCAAGGGATCCTCCCGCCTTAGCCCCCTGAGTAGCTGGGACTACAGGCACGTGCCACTTATGCCTGGCTTCTTTTTGACTTTTTGAAAAATTTTAGCCACTAGCGTACTGTTACTTTCTTCACCATTGCTTCCATTATGATTCTTGGATGATTTCAGAATCCTCAGAGAAGATCCTCCAGATGCACTGACCTCTCGTTTTCTGGACCTCCTCTTTATCACAGATCATGCCTTCACCGAGTCTCAGCCATCTGCTTTCCCGATCATAAGCTTAAGTCTTGTCACTACCAATAACTGAAGTCTCACTTTCAAACATCCTGCTCTGACTACCTTTTCCTGTTTTACCAGGTTACTCCCTTTCATATTCCAATTTCAATAATCATTCAGTCCTTCTGAGATTTTGCCATGTTTCCAGTGTCTCTCATTCCTTCAATTCATCACTTCCCCCTTTCCCAGTTTAAGTACCATGGACAGTCATTGTTACCATTTCTTTGCTTTCACCTTGCATATCCTTGTCTGTCTCTTATCTTGTAGGTTTCTCTTGGATAAACCTATTAGTTAAATTCAGTTTTGCCTACTTCATTCTTGCCTCAGTATAGTTGAATGTGGCTGAAAAAATACACTTCAACTCTCCTGACTGGTCTCACTTTCAGTGTTGCCAGACCGATCATATTTCCCTGGTCCTCTCACAGACCCATTCTGATGATTGCTTTTAAAGTTTCTTCTATCTTCAAACCTCCAACATTTCTTTCATCCTTCCAATCAGAAGAGAGCTGCTCCAGTCTCCTATTACCTCATTTACCCACCTACCAGCACGTTTGCTTTCTCTTTTGTTACTGAGATGGAGCGGCGTCTTGCTCCTAGCTAGAGCCAATCCTTCCATATGTGCTTTAGCTTCTTCCTCTTTTGTTCAAGAATATTGCTCAAGCGATTCTTCCTCCTGTTTCCTGCATCAGCATTTTCCCCTCTCTATAGATCATCTCTGTCAGTAAATGAACATGTTGTTATTTCTCCTAGAAGTACTGTTTCTATATCTGGATAGTACTCTATCTAGAGTAAAAAAACAAAACAAACCCAAAACTCTCTTCACATGTTACTTCCCCTCTTGCTGTTACTGCATTTCTCTATTTTACAGCAGAATTCCTTTTAGAAAATGTCCGTGTTCACTGACTCTAGTTTCTTATTTCTTTTGGTCTCTTGAACCCAGGCTAGTCAGGTGCCACCCCTCCACTGAAACTGCTGTTTCACTACTGATTTCCACATTGCTAAACCCAGTGGCTGTTTCTCATCTTACTAAACTTACAAGGAGTAAATGAATAAATAAATGGGCAAGGTGGAGGTGAAGTGGGAAAGCTTGCTGAGCACACTAAAAATAACTACCATTGTTTACTACTGTTGAGGGAAATCTAATAGTGTGGGACTAGTGCAGAGGATATAGAAATAGACAATAGGTTTTAGAGATACTTTAGGTGTAACTAATGCCAACAGTTTCTTTTGGATTCTTTCGGGATGTTCTATAAATATACAAGTATATTTATCAACCCACCTTCAGTTATTTTTTTAACAACAGAAAAGTTGGAAGATCAGTACACTGATAAACCTGCAGTTTCCTTATCTAGATTTACCAACTGTTAACATCCTGACACATTCACTTTATCTCTTAATATTACCCACACTTTTCTCCTCTTTCACATCTGAAAGTAGGCTGCAGGTAATATGAAACTCCTAAACATTTCACTGTGTGTTTTCTAAGAATGAGGAAATATTTATTTTTATTTAATTAATTAATGTAATTTTTTGAGATGGAGTCTCGCACTGTCACCTAGGCTGGAGTGCAATGGCACTATCTTGGCTCACTGCAACCTCTGCCTCCTGGGTTCAAGCGATTCTCTTGCCTCAGCCTCCTGAGTAGCTGGGATTACAGGCACCCACCACCATACCTGGCTAATTTTTTTTGTATTTTTAGTAGTTACAGAGTTTCACTATGTTGGCCAGGCTGGTCTCGAACTCCTGACCTTATGATCCACCCGCCTCAGCCTCCCAAAGTGCTGGGATTACAGGTGTGAGCCACCATGCCTGGCCGCAAATACTTATTTTTAAAAAGCATGAATTTATTTTAGTATGCTTTATACTTCAAAGGTAACATAACAGGGTTCTTTTTCACCTTCTTGCATTATATGCTCATATTTCTGATCTGCCACTATGAGAATCGTGATTCCAAATAACGTCTTTTGTTTTTATAGGCTCACTTCAGTGGCTCTGTTGGAAATAGACTGAAAGAGGGCAAGGGCAGAAGCATGGAGACATTTTGGAAGCCACTAAAGCAGTCCCCATGAGTTACAATAGTAACAGTGGAGTAATGAGAAGTAGTTGGATTATGGATATGTACACACATACATGCATATACACATGTTATATACATACATTTAAAAATTTTGAAATAGTTTGAAATCTATAGAAAAGTTGTAAGAACAGTGCAAAGAACTCTTGCATGCCCTTTACGTAGACTCCACAGTTGTTAAATTTTACTGCATTTACTCCATTTTTCTCTCCCTTGGGAGGGGGAGGGGGAGAGGGAGAGAGAGAGAGAGAGAGAGAGAGAGAGAGAGAGAAAGGGAGAGATGTGTTGACCCATCACCTTTAAATACTGTAGTGTATAGTCTCTACCCTTCTACCCCCCAAAACAAAGCCACTTTCCTATATTACTGCCCTATATTTCTTCCAGTCAGGAGATAAACATTGTTACAAGACTGTCATCCAATTCAAAGACACCAAAATTTTCCATCTGTTTCAATAATCATTTGTTTTTCTAGTCTAGGATTATCTGCAAACACCCATTGCCTTTACTTGTCATGTCTCATCAGCGTCCTTTAATCTGGAACAGTTCTTTGGTCTTTTCCTGTGTCTAATGTCCTTGATAGTCTTAAAGAGTACAAATCTTTTATGCTACAAGATGATCCTAAACCACTAAGGTTCCTAGGAGAAATGACCAATTCACGGGTGGAGAAGTGCAGGGAAAGTGCGAAATAAGCCTGGAAAATCTTGTGCCAGAAATTCTCAGCAAATGAACATGTCAAAAAGAACAAAGGCACCAATATGAATGAACTCCCAGTGGTCAAATCTGGAAAGTTTAAGCATCAGAATAAAATGAGAGCATACATTATAGTATAAATATGATGTTCCTATGCCTTCATATCATCCTATGATACATTCACATGATCACTTGGTCAAGTTGATATCTTCCAGGTTTCACCACTGTAAAGCCACTCCTTCCCTTTTTGTATTACTATTTTGGGGGAGATAATCTGACATGACACCAATATCCTTTTCTTATTAAACCTCTAACTAGGAGCCCTAGACTCACTGATAACCCCAGTGTATATCAGTTACCACTCTAATGGTTGCTAAATGGTTAACTATTTAACTCTCATTATCATTCTGTCTATATTTGTTAATTGACATTGCACTATAAGAAGCTAGCTTGCTTATTTCCTTCCTTCCTACCTTCCTTCCTTCCTTCCTTCCTTCCTTCCCCTTTCTTTCGTGATGAGCTAATTGACTCCTTTTTTATTTGATGGTTGGTTAACTGCTACTCTCATTTTATTCTGATGCTCAGTTTCTCCCAGATTTGACCACTGGGAGTTCATTCATATTGGAGCCTTTGTTCTTTTTGACATGTTCCTATCATTTACTGAGAATTTCTGGCACAACAAAATTTTCCAGGCTTATTTTGCACTTTCCCTGCTGCAGCCCTGGAATTGGTCATTTCTCCAAGGAACCCCTTAGTGAACTTCCATTTGGTGGAAGATGGTATTTAGTATCCAAGATCTGGGCACCCAGTATTTTCATTGCTACTGGGATATCATTGCTTCTAGGACCTCTTAGCAGATGTAACTAGAAAATATATATACATGTATATGTGTGTGTGTATACAAACATCTGTATATGTGTGTACATATATATTTCTATAGCTATCTGTATGTGTATATACTTTAAATGAGTTTATTTACTAATGCTTTCAGTTCCCAATCCAACATCTTAGGATTCTTTTAGTCTCCTGACTCTTTCCAGGTTCTTAAATTCTTTCTCAGACTGTGAGAAATCTGACTCCATTTATTTTAGTAAAAGGCAAAAGATTTATTTGTTCTGAAGAGAAACCAGAACGTTCTAATTATTTTAGATATAGTCAACCATTTGCTCAATCAACTAACATATTTGTTCAGTATGACCAGTCTTCTATCCTCTCAGGCTGCCTTTTCCATTTGCCACTCCATTCCCCCTCCCACTGGGCAGGGGCATGCTGCCACCTTTGCTGGGCAATAGTCTCCCCTACACTGTCCTATTTCCTTGGATAACAGGCACATTGCTGGAGATGACTGTGCACAAAACCCCATCACCCTTGTTGCCTTGCTTCCTCAGAAGCTGGCATCTCTGTGATGGGACTGGTAGGGAAGAAAAGGAAGGTTGGGAAGGGAAGGAAGAATGGGAGGAAAGGTAGGAAGCCGTATTACAGATGTATATTTTAAGGACAGAGCTGATAGGATTTGTTGGTAGATTGAATATGAAGAGTGAAGAAGAGAAGTAAAGAATGAAGTAATAATGATGCCAAGGCTTTTGGCCTGAGCAACTGGGAAAATTCATTTGTCATTAACTGGGTTGAGGACAAAGCAGTAGGAAGTTTGGTGGGGTTGATGAGTAACTCATTTTGGATATGTCAGGTTTGAGGAGCCTTTTAACATCTAAGAGGAGATGTCAGTACTCAGTGTACGTGCATCTTGAAGTGTGGGTTGGAGATGTATATTTAGAAATCCTTGACATATAGATTTTATTTAAAGCCATGAGCTCAGCTGAGATTACAAAGGGAGTAAGATAGATAGAAACGTTTATGCCGAGCCCAAGGACAATTTCATGTTAGGGAGATGAGGAAGAACCAGCAAGGTTGGGTCAACCAGTGAGGTGAGAGGAAAACCAAGTAAGTGTGGTATTCTGAAAGTGAAGAAGATGCTCCAGTTAAAATGAGAAGATCAACTATGTTAATGCTGTTGACAGGTCAAGTAAGATGAGGAATGTGAATTTACTATTGAATTTAGCAATATGGAAGTCACTGGAGACATTAATAATTGTGTGTATGTGGAGGGGGGAGCTTGATTGGAGCAGGTTCAAGAACGAATGAGAGGAAAGAAATGAGAAAGCCCAAATAGAGAACTTTTTAAAGGAGTTTCAGCTTACATAGAAGCCACAGCCCTCTGCTTACGTGTTTGTTGGCTGTGCAGCTGAGTAGTCTTTTCTGAGAGTCATGTGAGCAACCTTTGGCTATTACTACATATAAAATTTTTTGCTAAATACTGTTTTGTTTTAGGGTGGTGAAATGTACTGTAATTGGTCAAGTCAATAATAGACTGGCAGTGTACTTCCTAAACTTGTACAATGAGGAAATCATCAGAGCAGTTTCAGTGGAATATAATAGATAAGGAGTACAAAGGAAGGCCTAGTTTTGAAAAACTCTTGAAAGTGCCTGAAGTTTTGAAAGTGTCACAGAAAATAGGAACTTCATAGATTCTATGGTAAGCAGCCTTCTTGGGCCTTGGTCAACACCTTGACCTTTCCCTACAGAAAGTTTCAGTGTAGTGTATTGAAGAATGTTTTCTGTATCCACATATTTCTTAGTTTATAATGAAACCTCATTAGGAAATTGGAATATAGTTAGATTTGCTGAAATGAATTTGATGGTTTAGATGAGTAAATCCTTTATTGTCTAGATAGAAAATTGGTTATACCCTTAACTTAAGGCATGGATGACAAATATGCAGTGCATGTATGCTTTCCTTAGTCCTCTCTATTATTGTTACTTATGAACCACATTAACTTTTCATGCTGAACCCAAATATAGCATCAGAATTCTTGTTAGTAATGTTCCATAAAGCCATTACCAATTAGTCTTACATGACATATGACATAAAATCTTTTTTGATCCCTGGTGTAAGAATTCAGCCCACAAGATAAAAATTATGCAGAAAACAACACATAAATTGGAAATGAGCTTTGAATTGCTTGTCGTTTACATTTCTGGAGTTTATTAATAATAGTAATGGCTAATAAGAAACCTTAATAGAGGTGACATAGGGGTACAGTGCTTGTTTCTTTGTCAAATAATTGAATTGACAGTTAATCTCTATTCTTTTGTCCAAAGATTCTGCCCTATTTGCTGAACTCGGTTATTTCACAGACACCGATGAGCTGCAGTTGGACGCAGCCAATGAGACTTATGTAAGTATTTACTAAGGTTGAATAATGTGATATTTAGTCTTTAACCCTAATTATTGCAAGAAAGTTTCAGGACAACAGGTTTAGGCTAGTAATTTATGTTACATACTTCATGGTAAATAGCTTCTACCATTAAGTATGAAAGTTAGTAGCCATTTTGTAGTCAGCAAATGTAGGACAGTAGAAATTCATTGGTCTTGGTATGAGACTTGTATTCTAGGCCCACCTTTGGCCCTAGGTAAAAACCTGCCTACTTGGTTTTTACAGGCACTTTGCTATGTAAGGGAATTGGTGGGTGACTCTGGAAAAGTCACTAACCTACTTTTTTTTTTACAGATACTTTGGTGCATAAGGGAATTGGTGGGTGACTTTGGAAAAGTTGCTAATCTACCTACTTCTTTTTTACAGATACTTTGCTACATAAGGGAGTTGGTGGGTGACTTTAGAAAAGTCACTAACCTGCCTACCTCTTGGTTTTTACAGATTAATTGCTTTTAAAAATGAAGTTGGTAAGTTCTGCTTGACTAAGTTGGTATGTCAAGCAGAACTTACCAACTTCCTTTTTAAAATTGTATATTTATATAGAAAGCTCTGAAGAGTAGGTATATCCTTGTCTTTGGTTAGAGGTCTGTGTGAAAACTATTTTAACACTCTGGGTCCTCAAAAATATCTTAGATTTTCTTTTATTGATTAGTACATATTAAGCTGTTTGGCCTATAGAACTTTGATTTTGTCTTATTCTTTAATGGATGAGGTGCTATTTCATTGAAGAAGTAATTCAAGTGAGCAGAGTAATTTGTCAGTCAGGTTGACTATCACATCATTTTAAGCTCTTATTAACTAGAGTACAAAACGTGTACAGATTGCTTAGTGAGTTTCAGATATTTCTTAAATAATGATTTAGCAATTGTTTTACCATGAATCAACAGAAGAGGATGAAGCACATGATGTATTTTAGAAAATCAGTACATGGGATTTTAATGGTTTCATTTACTCCATGAGATACTTTAGAATACGGCCTGTTGATTAAATTGCCTTTTAATATTGGCTATTTAAATAAGCAGCTGACATTTGTATTTCATAACATCTAGAATCCTAAAGGAAGGTGTTTCTTTTAAACTATATGAAGAAACTGTGTGCGCAATTGGAAAGATTAAGGGAAATATATTCCTGATTTTATGACTTAACATTCTATTATTTTATGCAAAGCACTCAATCTTTCACTTCCTTATTTTTTCTAGTATAACATGAAGGGATTGTATCTCTGAGAGCCCTCATGTCATCCTTCTTCCAAATGGTAGTAGAATTTCCTATGCTAAGTCATTGAAGAGCTAGCGTATATAAGTATGTTTTATTTTGCATAAATTGGGCCCGTTAAATTTCTGACGAGATAAAATCTTTATGCTCTAGAAGGTATTTGACATGGCTGAAGATTGAGTCAGAAGTTTCTTGAAGTAGATCATGTCCTTATTTAAAAGTATTGCTGGCACTCAGGCATGTAGCATTGGTAAGTTTACATAGATTAAGAAAGCTTATGGATTTTTTGGTTGCTAAAAGTCAAGGCAGCTTAATTTTTTTTTTTTTTTTTTTTAAAGACAGAGTCTCACTCTGTTGCCCAGGCTGGAGTGCAGTGATGTGATCTTGGCTCACTGCAACCTCCTGCCTCCTGGGTTCAAGAGATTCTTATGTCTTACCCTCCTGAGTAGCTGGGACTACAGGTGTGTGCTACCACACCTGGCTTATTTTTGTATTTTTAGTAGAGATGGGGTTTCACTACATTGGCCAGGCTGGTCTCGAACTCCTGAGCTCAAGTGATCCACCCACCTTGGCCTCCCAAAGGGCTGAGATTACAGGCATGAGCCACCACGCCTGGCCAAGGCTGCTTAATTTTTTGATGTGTAGATCCAAATAAGAAAAAAAAGTGAAGGAGATTGATTTTTTTCCCTTTTTATTTATTTATTTATTTTTTAAATTAATTTTTATTTTTCCCCAGTATGAGGTACACAGCTACATTTTTTCTTTCTTTTTTCTTTTTGATTTTTATAAAAAAATGGTTCTTTTATGATTTAAATAGTTTTTTTATCATGTACACTTCCACATATTCTCTTTATGTACCCTGTACTAATATTTACTCAGTTACAGGCACTATAAGAAAACAGTTTCCCTTCTCTGTTTCTGGTATAGTCTCAATAAAAATTAACCATATAATAGTCATTTTGAAATGATAATACTCTTCTAGAAATTATTAACAAATGGTCGTTACCAGTTATTAGATACATTTTTACTTTTTTTGCCTGAGGCATATTTTCTCTATTGTTGCTTTTTTTTTTCTTTTTTGAGACAGGTCCTGGCTCTGTCTCCCAGGCTGGAGTGCAGTGGCATGATCATGGCTCACTGCAGCCTCCATCTTTGGGACTCAAGCAATCCTCCTACTCCAGTCTCCAGAGTAGCTGAGACCACAGGTGCTCACCAGTATGCCCAGCTAGTGTTTGTATTTTTTTTTTTTTTTTTGGTAGAGATGGATTTTGCCATGTTTCTCAGGCTGATCTTGAACCCCTGGGCTCAGGCAACCCTGTTGTTGCTATTTTATCATCTGTGACATTAAGTTAATGTTTATTGCCTTTATTGCATTATTTATATATTAAATTTACTTCTCTTTTTGTCTCTGTGACTCCAGACACTTAATTTAAAATAGTACTGTTTGGTACTAACTTGATCTCAGATTTACATGAGGGCTCTGAAATGATGTGACACTTCTTTATTTATGTATATAGTATAAGGTGGTCATCTGGATGACCCACAGTATGCTTATATTTAAGTTAGAAAAACCGTCTAAATGAAAAGCACTTAATGGAGCCTTTAAGAAGTTTGCTGACCCCTGTTTGAAAAACTTAGTTTTATTTTATAGGATTAAAAAGTGTATTATAGGATTAACAAGTGTTTTTTTTTTTTTTAAATTCATAAAAGTTTTAGAAATTTAGGATGTATAGAACAGTAGAAAAAAGGGAAAATTACTCAGTGGTAACTACGCTCTTTATGATTCTTGCCTGTCTTTTGGATATGTCTGTATTCTTTCTATTTTATATAGAGATTATATTGTGAATAGCGTTTGCTTTGTCTTGTTTCTCTTAATGGCAATGGGAAAATGTATTTTGCTGGACTTCTCTTATGATAAAAGACACACTTTTGACTACTGTAAAGGTCTGTTCTCATAGAAAAGAGTGAAGCCAACGGAATCTTTTAAATACTGAATCCCTTACCTCTTTCCTAGTAGTTACTACTGTGCTTCAGGTAACTGAATCTCTAGGCTATCCAAGATGTATTCTCATACAAGACTGACTTAGAATATTCATTTTACTGGGTTGGCTAATAGCAGTTATATTATTCGTGCCAAATTGTGTCTGATAGCTTGATTTTAAGATGTATATGTTTTATTCTTTTAATGTTCTTTTGGTGATTTGAAACCTACAGGAAAACAATTTTGATCATCTTGATTTTGATTTGGATTTGATGCCTTGGGAGTCAGACATTTGGGACATTCACAACCAAATCTGTACAGGTAATTATGTGTTTCACTGGTAAAAGCTTTAAACAGATCAATTTTATTTTGCAGTTTGGTCATACTCAAAATTAGGCAGGGCTATTGGGCTATATTGATAGGTTAAAAGATTCCTGGTGTTGTTCCTTCTACTTCTGGTATGGCAATTGTGTAAACAAATTTCTTGTCAAAAATGGATATGAGGAATTTCATAGTTATGTTTCAGTAGTGTAATGAATGAATAAATAGTTCATATCAGAAATGGAAATATTGATTTTGAATTTCGAATAATGTCTCTATATAAGATTAACCTGAGAACCAGACAGGACTCAGGGAATCCAAGGGAAGAGGCTGGGTTACCAGAACCTAGGAACTTGGTAGAGGAGTTCCTATGCATTTAACACATGTACTTCTGAGAAGGGGAAGCACCTTGCTGATACTATCTTTAAGGGGGCCTGATGAAGTCGGGGTTGAGTATACTGAAAGAAGCTGAAACCTGGAGCAAATTGCCAATGTTGGGGTACAGCTGATGGTAGAATGAAGACTATCGCTTCTCCTCACTTCTAGCATCTTTCTAGTATCTCCTATTGACAGGACTTAAAAGGATGCCAGCTGGGAGTAATTTGTATCACAGATTATAGAAAGTGGATTTGGTGCTGAGAGACAGTGAATAAATAAGCAGCACATTATCCTATCTGAATTCCTCCCTACCCCTGCACTACCTATTCCTCTTTATTTTATTTATTATATTGCTTCATGCCTGCCTGCCTTTATAGAATATGGGATACACAAGGTCAGTGTTCTGGTTTTATTGTTTGACAAACTACTGTAAATCTTAGTTGCTTAAAACAACCACCATTTTATTAAATTGCTAGAATCTATGGGTCACAAATTTTGACTGGGTGCTCCGGTGGCTTGTCTCTGCTCCGTAATATCCAGACCACAACTGGGGAGATTTGAAGACTGCAGTAGCTTGACATTTGGGGGCCGGAATCATCTTGAGGTTTCTTCACTCATATGTGTAGCGCCCGGGGTAGAATGACTTGAAGACAAGACTATGAACTGGAGTGCCTGAATAGGGCCTCTCTGTGTGGCGTGGTGTTCGCAAGTCATGGTGGTCTCAGGGTAGTCAGACTTCCAAGTGTGAGTGTTCCGGCACACAAAGCAGAGGCTGCATTTCCAGCCTCAGGATTCACATAGCATTGCTCTGTTCTCTCTTGGTTGAAGGAGTCAAGCCCACCTAAATTCATGGGGTGAGGAAATGGACTCTACTTCTTGGTGGGGAAGTTGCAAGATCATATTATAGAAGATCATGAGGGAAGATCATTGTATGGCTAATTCTGGAAAACACAGTCTACCTACCATCCCTACCCTGTTCTGTCTTTGACACCAAGGGACACTGCCTGGGCCATAGTTGCTCAGTACATTTTTATAGGATAAATTAGTAGTTTAAAAGATACGAACATTTTTTATGAGTTTAAATTGTATTGTCAAAAATGCTTTCCAGAATAATTATTTCTTATTTCTTACTTTTTTAAAATTAAATTTTTGGGAATCTATAATATTTTGCATGTGGTATAATATTCATAAGGTACAAAAATCTGTATAGTAGAAAAATGTCTCCTGCTTTTATCCCTCAACCAACAAGTTCTGCTTTCCAGAGACAACCGCTGTTACCAGTTTCTTCTGTTTACTCTTCCAGAGAATTAGTGCAGATGCAAGTGTACACATACAGCCCTACCCCCCACATATATAATTTGTTACACAAGTGTAAGCATACTAGAAACTGCATCTTGCATTTTCACTTGTTATATTTTGGTGACCTTAGCTTCCATATCTGATTGAATTTTAAAAGATTTTACCTTCTTTCTTGTTCATTTTATTCTAAGTTTTTGTTGTCCAGTGGGTAAAACCTTTCCTCCATGTTTTCCAGTTAAAGATATTAAGGCAGAACCTCAGCCACTTTCTCCAGCCTCCTCAAGTTATTCAATCTCGTCTCCTCAGTCAGTGGACTCTTACTCTTCAACTCAGCATGTTCCTGTGAGTAGCCAGTCTTTTACAATGATTTTGGTTATAATGCTATCTGGAAAATATATATATGGGGGAGGCAGTTGACATTTGTTGAATACTACCATGAGTTTTATTCTCTCATTTAATGAGGGAACTGAGACTCAAGAAAGAGCCTTTGGGAGCTAGACAGTTGTTAGTGCCTTTGGTTTTGCCCTCTTTCCCTTCTGCTCATGCCTCCATAATTTCGTTGTTTCATTGCATTTTAACAGTATCCAGTATTGTTTTGTTTATTGGCTTACTGTCTTCCCCCTGCCTTTCTTTCTCCTTCCTGTTAGAATATACGTTCTTTATATATGGACATAGAAGAATGTAATATGGTCAGTCTTTATATCTCTTTAGCCACAGAATCTAGAATGATTGCCTTAGTTCGGGAATGCCTAGTGCTACCTTTAGAAGGGGCTATTTTTTTTTTTTTTTTTT
>NW_016107856.1:879794-882440 GCF_001604975.1 Cebus imitator
CTCCTGGTTAGGAAGAATCAATACTGTGAAAATGGCCATACTGCCCAAAATAATTTATAGATTCAATGTTGTCCCTATCAAGCTACCATTGACCTTCTTCACAGAACTGGAAAAAACCACTTTAAATTTCATATGGAACCAAAAGAGAGCCAGCATAACCAAGACAATCCTAAGCAAAAAGAACAAAGCTAGAGGCATCACACTACCTGACTTGAAACTATACTACAAGGCTATAGTAATCAAAACAGCATGGTACTGGTACCAAAACATAGATAATAGACCAATGGAATAGAACAGAGACCTTGGAAGTAATGTCACACATCTACAACCATCTGATCTTTGACAAACCTGACAAAAACAAGCAATGGGGAAAGGATCCCCTGTTTAATAAATGGTGTTGGGAAAACTGGCTAGCCATATGCAGGAAGCTGAAACTGGACCCCTTCCTTACACCTTATACAAAAATTAACTCCAGATGGACTAAAAATTTAAACATAAGAACTAACACCATAAAAACCCTAGAAGAAAACCTAGGCAACACCATTGAGGACATAGGCATAGGCAAGGACTTCATGACTAAAACACCAAAAGCATTGGCAACAAAACCCAAAATAGACAAATGGGATCTAATTAAACTTAAAGAGTTTCTGCACAGCAAAAATCATTAGAGTGAACCGGCAACCAATAGAATGGGAAAAAATTTTTGCAATCTACTCATCTGACAAAGGGCTAATATCCACAGTCTACAAAGAACTAAAGCAGATTTACAAGAAAAACAACCCCATTCAAAAGTGGGCAAAGGATATGAACAGACACTTTTCAAAAGAAGACATATATGCGGCCAACAAACATATGAAAAAAATGCTCATCTTTTGTCATTAGAGAAATGCAAATCAAAACCACATTGAGATACCATCTCATGCCAGTTAGAATGGCGATCATTAAAAAATCTGGAGACAACAGATGCTGGAGAGGATGTGGAGAAATAGGAACACTTTTATACTGTTGGTAGAAGTGTAAATTAGTTCAACCGTTATTAAAGACTGTATGGCAATTCCTCAAGGGCTGATGCTTTTATAGAAGTTCGGTAGCTCTTTAAGAATGCTTCTGCTCTGTGTCCAGACAAAAGGCCTCAGGCCAAGAAAAGGAAGTACCTGATTTAGGTACTTTTTAGAATGGGGAAAGGGAAAGTATAAAAATAAAAAATTCAAATAATATTTTAGTATATTATATGTGCTATAAGTTGTGATATCTTTGTGCCTGCAGGCTCTACATTTAGTTACTAAATCCTGGTGGTTTTATGCACATATTAATTCAAGGATTCATCTTTTCTGCCCCTGCCAGGCCATCACCATCTCACCTGGATGAAGTCAGTAGGATTTTAACTGGTCTGTTAGCCTGCCAACTACTTAAACCTTTCTTAGCAGAGGAATCTTCAAAGAGAAATATTTCAGTATCACAAGCTTGACTGTATCAGTCATTTTCTTAAAACCTTTTAATAACTTCCCAGCCCTTACAACGATGAAATTTAAATTCTCCAGAGTACTAGGCCCTCCATGATCTGTCCCCCATTTACCTTTCCAGTCTCCTTTCTTGCTGTCCCCACCTACTTCCACATTCCCCTTAGCTTGAGCCCTGTGAGAGCTCCTGCCTGAGAGCACCTATGCACTCCACTCATTCAGCCATTGTGCCTGGCACTGTTCCAGATGCTGGCAGTGAACAACAGCAGTGAGATCGCTGCTCCTACAGTTCTAGGTTTTCGTACATCCTCTTCCTTCTGCCTGGAATAGCCCCATTTTTTTCTTGTCTTGGAAAATGCATCTTTCAAGTCCAGTTCAAAAATTACTTCCTTTACGAAGCTTTTCTCTGATTGCTACTATTTGTAGCTCTCTGAGGTCCCACAATTTCTCCAATGATTTAATTTTTTTTAAATTAATAATTTATTTTTGAAGTCAAAATTATATAAGATGTATTCAGAAAAACTGGTTTCTATCCTTGTCACTTCCATCCTTTCTTACACAAAAGGCAGCACACTATATGCCCTGTTCTGTACCTTGCATTTTTAGCTTAGCAGGATAACTCTAATTTCAGAATATATAATTTTCCCATGATGCTACATAATATTTCATTGTATGGCCATATCATGCTTAATTCAGTGATTTCCTTATTGATGAGTATTTGTGGTGTCTTTAGTCTTTTCTAGACTCAGATAACCGGTGCATAAGTCTTTTCCACACTCGAATAAGCTGTAGTAAATAACCTAGTACATAAGTCACTTCATTTTTTTGCCAGGATATTTTTGGGATATATTCCAAGAGGTGGGATTGCGGACACCAGGGTAAATACACTTGAATTTTGCTAGATATTGCCAAATTTCTGTCTATAGGTGTTGTAAAATTTTACATTCTCATCGGCAGTATGTTTTCTCATCATCACTCCACAATAGGCTTTATTTTATATTTCTTTTATTATAAGTATGGTTAAATATCTGTTCATATATTTTATATGTGTAAGGCCTATTTGCATTTTTTTTTTTGTTTTTTTTTTGAGACGGAGTTTCACTCTTGTTACCCAGGCTGGAGTGCAATGGCGCGATCTCGGCTCACCGCAACCTCTGCCTCCTGGGTTCAGGCAATTCTCCTGCCT
>NW_016107856.1:882500-944604 GCF_001604975.1 Cebus imitator
GGGTTTCACCATGTTGACCAGGATGGTTTCGATCTCTTGACCCCGTGATCCATCCGCCTCGGCCTCCCGAAGTGCTGGGATTACAGGCTTGAGCCACGGCGCTGGGCTACATTTCTTTTTCTTTTTTAGATGAACTGTCAGTTCAAATTTTTGTTCATTTTTTAATTGAATTATATTGGTCTTCTCTTTAATATTTTAGGTGCTTTATTATATATTGGGGTTATTAGTCCTTAGTTGTGGAATAAGCTGGAAATATTTTTTCCCCAATTTTTCTTTTGTCTCTTTATTTCTGGTGTTTATTTTCCCCAGGTATACTGTTTTCTATAGCCAAATAATTGATCTTTTCTTTCATTGCCTCTTTTTTTGTCACTCAAAGGAAGGTTTTTACCACTCAGAGGTTATAATTCATTCATATTTTTATTCTTATTTTTTGTTTATGCTAATTTTTTTGTTTGGAACAATCTCAAATTCACAAAAGTGTTGTGAGTACGTTCCAAATAACTTGTTTTTCCCTTATGCACTTGAGAGTAAGTTGCCAGTCCAATGCCCTATCACTCCAATACTTTAGGGTCTACTTCCTACAAGTACAGATATTTTTTTAGATAGCCATAATACAAGCACAAAATCAGAAAATAAACATTGATATGTTACTATAATCTAACCTTCAGCTCTCATTTAAATTGTGCCAGATATCTCAGAGGTGTCCTGTAGACTGTCAAAAGGATCCAGTTCAGAATCAAGCATTGCATATAGTTGTCTAGTCTTTTTAATCTTGTTCAGTGTGAAACAGTTCTTCATTAATCCTTGACTTTCTTCACCTTGTCACTTTTGGGGATTAGGGGCTGGTTGAAGAATATTTCTCAGTTGGGTTTGTCTGTTGTTTCCTTAGGATCAGATTCAGGTTTTATATCTGTAGCAGGAATGTGACAGAAGTGCTGTATCCCTCTCGTTTACTTTTGATGACCCAATTCTGATTTTTTCTAATACCGATGATGTTCACTTTGATCACTTCAGAGATGGTGTCTGCTAACCTATTCCATTGCGAAGTTGCTTTTTCTCTTTTTGCTATAAATATTTTTTGTGGAAGGTACTTTAAGACTATGTAAAAATATCCTGTTCCTTATAGAACTTTTTATTTGTTCATTTATTTGTTAATATCAGTATGGACTCATCATTTCTTATTTTATCCAACAGATATATAATCCATTACTATAATTATTTATTCTGATCTTACATTGTCCTGGATTTGCCAGTGAGGATCCCTTCAAACCAGTTCTTATGTTCTTTTAACATGTCTCCTTTGGTCTCTGACATCTTACACCAGGCTGTCTCGACCCATGTGGATGCCATCTTCACTCTGCTCTGACTCCTCATGCCAGGCTGCCTGCCATATCAGTGCCCCCTCTACCCTTCTTGGACCCTGACATTCCACCAGGCTGCTTCTCTGCATGGGTGATGGTCTTGCTTTGCCTCATCTAGTGGTGTAGGATAAAATTATTCAGGAAAGAATATTTTTTTTTCTAAGTGACAATGAATATGTATTTATCATAAGATATTCTTTTTAGTATTTAGATCTCTGATCTATTTGAAATTACCCTTGTGTATGATATGAGATACAAACCCAATTTTATGTTTTTCCAAATGAATATCAAAAGGATTATTCTAGTGCAGTTTATTATAAAGTTCATCTGATTTCAATTATATGCATGTATTTTAAATTTATGTAAATGATATAGTAGATATCTTTGTATTATTTACTTTTAAAAATCAGCACAGTGTTTTTAGGATCAATTCCTATTGCTCTGTGTACATCAAATCTGTTGCATCTAACTCTGAACAACATTCAAGTATGCATTCACTACATTTTACTTACACCATAATGAATATTTAAAAAAATATTTCCTTGTGGATTCGTGGGAAATCCAGTTTATGCCTAGAGTTGCTGGGTGGTCGAATGTGCAGGTATTTAATTTGACAGGTGCTTCCATATTGCTCTCAAGGATCATCATAGTACTCTGTAGGCTGGCAGCAGTGCCTGAGGATCCCTGTGACTTTTCTGATGCTTGGCATTGTCTGGCTTTAATTTTTGCCCCATGGCACAATATGTTTTGTTGTTGTTTGCTTTTACTTTGTTTTATTTTGTATTTCTTTGGTTATTGTATTCAACATTTCTTTAGATTCTTATGAGCTTTTTGCATTCTTTTTCCTTTATATATTGTTTCTTCCTGTCCTTTGCTTTGTGTACATCAAATCTGTTTTATCTAACTCTGTACAACATTTAAGTATGCATTCACTGCATTTTACCTACACCACAATGAATATTTTAAAAAATGTTCCCTTGCAGACCCATGTGAGAAGTCCTTTAGGATATATGCCTAGTATTTCTACTCAGTTGTTGTCCTCCTGTTTACTTGTAGGAATTCCTCGTATATTTGAAGTAGTAAACTCTTGTTGGATTTAGACATTGCCTACATCTTTTCCCTTTCTGTTACCTCTTAACTTTGTAGTCTTTATTAAGTATAAATAGTTAATTTTGAATTACTTAGGATTATCTTTTTTTTCTTTTCCTTTATGGTTTATTTTTGAAGTTGTTAAGAAGTCCTTCTATGTTTTTAGGTCACAAAGATATTCTCCTTCATTTTCTTCTGTTAACTATATGGTTTACCTTTCACATTTAGGTTTCTTAATACTCTTAGAGTTCACTTTAATATGTGGTGTTCGGTAGGGATCTAGTTTTAATTTTCTCTCTAGAAGCGAGCCAGTTTTTCTAACTGTATTATCTTTATAATCATTTGTAATCATTCTATTCAACAATATTTGTGTACCTCTCTGTTTACTCAAATCTTCTTTTATGCCTCTTAGTTCAGTTGTGTAGTTTTCTTCATATAGATCCTGCACATTCTTTAGAAAATTTCTAGGTATTTTGTAATTGTTATTACCATTGTGAGTGAAATACTTATTTATTTGTTTTATTTAAAAATCTTTTTTATTTGTAATTTTTCTGGGTACATAGTAGGCATATATATTTGTGGGGTGCATGAGATGTTTTGACATGGCATGCAATGTGAAATAATTAGATCATGGAAAATGGGGTATCCATTCCCTGAAGAATTTATCCTTTGTGTTATAAACAATCCATCCAGTTACACTCTTAGTTATTTTAAAATGTACAGTTAAGCTCTTATTGAGTATAGTCACCCTGCTGTGCTATTAAAGAGTATGTCTTCTTCTTTCTCCTTTTTTTTTGAGACGGAGTCTTGCTCTGTCACCCAGGGTGCAGTGGCACGATCTCAGCTCACTGCAACCTCCACCTCCCAGGTTCGAGCAATTCTCTGCCTCAACCTCCCGAGTAGCTGGGATTACAGGTACCTGTTACCATGCTTGGCTAATTTTTGTATTTTTAGTAGAGACAGGGTTTCACCATCCTGGCCAGGCTGGTCTTGAACTCCTGACCTTGTGATCAACCCGCCTTGGCCTCCCAAAGTGCTGGGATTACAGGCATGAGCTACCGCGCCCAGCTCTTTTTTTTTTTTTTTTTTAACCCATTAACCATCCTCATCTCACTACCAGCTTCTCACTACCCTTCTCAGCCCCTGGTAACCATCCTTTTACTCTTGTTCATGATTTCAATTGTTTTGGGTTTTAGGTCCCACAAATAAGTGAGAACATGTGATGTTTGTCTCTCTGTGCCTGGCTTGAAATATTTATTTTTTATTATGTTTTCTAAGTGAGTATTAATACAGTATTTTCAAGGTCAAAATTTTTTTCCAGCGGATTGTTACAAGTGCTTCTGTACATAGCATATTACCTTGCTAAAAGGCACTCTGTCTTTTGTTTTAATGTTTTTTTAAATTTCCTTTTTTTAGTGTAGTTATACTAGAATTACAGAAAAAGCAGGTATCTTTTTTTAAATCTTTAATAGTAATGCATTCAGCATTGGCTTTGGCTGTATAATTACTCATAGCTTTTTAATATTAAGAAAATATTCCTCTAATCCTTGTTTTCTAGGATTTTGTTGAGAAATACTTGTCGAGTTTTTTCAAATATCTTTTAAGCATCAGTCAAAGGCCATGAAGTGAATAGTCTCCTCCCATGTTCTCTTGTACTCTTTGGCTTCTTGGAAATATATTTTATTTTATTTTATTTTATTTTTTTTGAGACGGAGTTTCGCTCTTGTTACCCAGGCTAGAGTGCAATGGCGCGATCTTGGCTCACTGCAAACTCCGCCTCCTGGGTTCAGGCAATTCTCCTGCCTCAGCCTCCCGAGTAGCTGGGACTACAGGCATGCGCCACCATGCCCAGCTAATTTTTTGTATTTTTAGTAGAGACGGTGTTTCACCATGTTGACCAGGATGGTCTCGATCTCTTGACCTCGTGATCCACCCGCCTCAGCCTCCCAAAATGCTGGGATTACAGGCGTGAGCCACCGCCCCTGGCCCGGAAATATATTTTAATACACTCCACATATTGCTCAGCATTCGTGCTGAGTAGGTGTTAAGGATGAATGAAGATGCAGTTCTCACTCTCACCAGTGAGACTGACCGTGTCTCTTTCTCTCATATCCTCTCCAGGTTGTTTTAATTTTTCTTGTGATTAAAAAAAAGTTTAAATTTGCCTTTGGCTACCGTTTGCATTTCCTTTTCAGTGTAATGGCTGTTCCTGCCCTTTGTTTTTCACAAACATTTTCTCCCAATATGTATCTTTTAACTTTGTTTAGAGTCTAGTTTTTGTTGTTAAATTTTTTAATTATTATTTGTTCAAATCTATTTTTTCCTCCTTTATGGCTTCTGGGTGTTTTGATATAAGAGGGTCTGCAACATCCTGAGAGTAAACAAGTATTCTCTTAAATTTTCTTTTTATATTATAATCTTATAGATTATTTTGAAGATGGTATGAAGCAGAGATCATGTCTATTGCCTGATCATACATACCATCTTTTCTGTCTGAATTGAATTGCTACTTTTATCCTGTGTTTCTTTTTATTCTAACAAAATAAGACAGACTCACTGAATATTAAAAGACTTCGGGAAAATTCGAATGTTACATTTATGTATCTCAATCACTATGAATTCACTCACTAAATTAAAGAAAATAGCACTGCTGGCTGGGCGGGGTGGCTAATATCTGTAATCCTAGTACTTTGGAAGGCCAAGGTGGGCAGATCACATGAGGTCAGGAGTTCGAGAGCAGCCTGGCCAACATGGTGAAAGCTGGGTGTGGTAGCACACGCCTGTAGTCCTAGTTACTCAGGAGGCTGACCAGGAGAATCGCTTGAACCCGGGAGGCAGAGGTTGCAGTGAGCTGAGATTGCGTCACTGCACTCCAGCTTGGGCAACAGAGTAAGACTCTGTTTCAAAAAAAAAAGAGCACTGCTCCATTCACGCATCTTTCTTTTACAACATTTAAAACAAAGGCAGTATTGCAAAATAGAAAAGGATAAAAATAAAATTATTTTGCTTTTGATATTCTTTTAAGACTAAAAGAGATTATGGGGAAAGGATATTGGCATTTTAACTGCAACCTTATAGTGATACTGAATGTGTGACTAGGAACCAAGTTTGTGTGTGTGTGTGTGTGTGTGTGTGTGTGTGTAGTTTGTGCAAAGAAATGTAGAAACAAATCGACTACAAACCAAGTTTGTGTGTGTGTGTAGTTTGTGCAAAGAAGTGTAGAAACGATTGTATCTTTAATATAACAGGATAGCATAGACTTACTCTGCATTTTGAGTTATTTTTCCTTCGGTATTGATGGCTTGTGCTGATAGTCACTTGGTACTTAATGCTCATCATCACTGGTCATCAGAGAAATGCAAATCAAAACTACATTGAGATACCATCTCACGCCAGTTAGAATGGCGATCATTAAAAAATCTGGAGACAACAGATGCTGGAGAAGATGTGGAGAAATAGGAACACTTTTACACTGTTGGTGGGAGTGTAAATTAGTTCAACCATTGTGGAAGACAGTGTGGCGATTCCTCAAGGACATAGAAATAGAAATTCCATTTGACCCAGCAATCCCATTACTGGGTATATATCCAAAGGATTACAAATCGTTCTACTATAAGGACACGTGCACACGAATGTTCATTGCAGCACTGTTTACAATAGCAAAGACCTGGAACCAACCCAAATGCCCATCGACGATAGACTGGATAGGGAAAATATGGCACATATACACCATGGAATATTATGCAGCCATCAAAAACGATGAGTTTGGGTCCTTTGTAGGGACATGGATGAACCTGGAAACCATCATTCTCAGCAAACTGACAGAAGAGCAGAAGATCAAATACCGCATGTTCTCACTCATAGGCGGGTGTTGAACAATGAGAACACATGGACACAGGGAGGGGAGCACTACACACTGGGGTCAGTTGGGGGGAAATAGGGGAGGGACGGTGGGGGGTGGGAAGCTGGGGAGGGATAGCAGGGGGAGAAATGCCAGATGTAGGTGATGGGGAGGAAGGCAGCAAATCACACTGCCACGTGTGTTCCTATGCAACAATTTTGCATGTTCTTCACATGTACCCCAAAACCTAAAATGCAATAAAATAAATGGAAAAAAAAATATATATATATAGATAGAGTTTCTAGTATACCTTTCCCTTGAAGTTACCCTGAAGTGTTTTTCTGTTTATATATGGGTCTCCTCTTTTTCTGTGCAATTTGCTGCTTAAGGATTGTACTCATCAATTTTTGCTTTTATTTTGCTACAGGAGGAGTTGGATTTGTCTTCTACTTCTCAGATGTCTCCCCTTTCCTTGTATGGTGAAAGCTCTAATAGTCCCTCTTCAGCAGGGCCACTGAAGGAAGATAAGCCTGTCACTAGTCCTAGGAACAAGACTGGTATTACTCTGTCTCCTAACTTCTGTTATTTCTATTTCAGATTGAGGTTAGGTTCCATTTCTTTGAAGAAAATGCCAGATTAAGTATGTGTTTATTAAGCTGGCTGTTTTGTTTATTGTGAGTGATTACTGTGGAGAGGAAAGGGGAGAAATAATCTTTGGTTGTCTCTGTCTTTTTAGGTGAAAGGTACTTTAAAATAGACTCAGACTCCATCATTTTAAGGAGAGATTTCAGTTTCAGTTAAAGATAACTGAATGGAGGGCCATTCAACTCTGATGTTTGTTACCTTATTAATCTCTGGGCTTTATTCTGTGATTTTAGCTATTCTCCTTTACCAGTTAGTGTGTCCCATTCCCCAAACTGCAGCTTGGTTATAAAAGAAGGTAACAGTTTAAGTACTTTTCTTCAGCTCATTCAGGTATATGTATAGTAGCTATGCTTAAACTCCAGTTAAGGATTGTTACTCAGAAGTTAAGATAATGTGTAGAGAAAGGTGTGTGACAGAATCTGTTTTTTAGGGCTTGCGTAATTGCCTTCAAGTTGACTTGTGGTTTGTCTGGTTTTTCTCCAGAAAATGGACTGACTCCAAAGAAAAAAATTCAGGTGAATTCAAAACCTTCGATTCAGCCCAAGCCTTTATTGCTTCCAGCAGCACCCAAGACGCAAACAAACTCCGGTGTTCCAGCAAAAACCATCATTATTCAGACAGTACCAACACTTATGCCATTGGCAAAGCAGCAGCCAATTATCAGTTTACAACCTGCACCCACTAAAGGTACCTGAGCAGAATTTAAGGCTGTGTATGTTTATTTGGTGGGCAGTTAGGATTGTGTCATATGATTTGTTTTAATTCGGGTTATAATTTCTGAGCACATGCGGTATGTCAGGAATGTCTTTAGTTCTGAGAAAGTTGCAGAGATGACTAATGTGTGGTTCCTGTCATAACAAGGTAGATAGCTCTCCAGACCAGTTACATCTGATAGTTATTTTGAAAATCTGGGACACTTTCTTGGTGCTATTTTATTCTGGTGGATAAAATACAGACACACACAAATTTTTAGCTAGTTGAAGTTCAGCTAAAATACAGAAACAAACAAATTTTTAGCTAGTTGAAGGTCAGAGTTCAGGTCAGCCAGATTTTTGTGGCTGTGAACTTCTTTTGTTTTTAAGGAGTGTTTAAAATAATAGGGTCCATATCAGGTGTGTTATAGCAATAGAATCAAGCCCTTAACTCTCAGGAGGCTGCATGGTTTAGTAAACAGGATATTGACTTGGTGGCTACAAGGAGACCTGAGCTCTGCTTTCATTTAGCTAAGAATTTGTGCATTTCTGTATTTTATCCACCAGATGGCATCATATACTTGTGATTCTACAAGAGGTTTAGGTCATTATTCAAAGAAGTTCAAGTCTGAGAATTTGGTACTATTAAGATATGGGAGTCATTTGCATATGGAGATCTCTTAGGTAGATTAGTCATCATTGTACTCATACCAATATCTGTATACGTTGAATACAAGAAAATTTGTGTAGCATTCTTTTCTTGATTTGGTTTGTTGGCACCAAATATGACTAGGCGACAATGGGCTGTGGGTTGTAAATGAACACCAATGTTACATTTGCTTTTATGACCATATCTCTAATTGTGACTAGTTAGCTCATTTTTTTGGAGCATAGTTTTAATGAGGGTAAATTTGATAAATTTAACTTCCAGATACTCTTAGCTTTGCTCTATTACATGGTCATAGACAATATGCCGTTGATAAAAAGAAGACCTACAGAGGAGAATGGAAGATCAGTGAAAATTCATCAGTAAATCCCACCAAAAATAAACAAACAAACAGAAAAACAGTTTGAAATGCCTGCCCTCTCAGTACAGAGTCAAAACTGCTGCCTTTTCCATATGAAAAGTAGTAATCCTATAGAATAGGTAGTCTTGTGATTTATAAATGTGTATTAAGGGTTCATGAACTCCTTGAAATAAAATGCAGGATTTAATGTATATTCATATGTGGATTATTCTAGGGGTAGTCTCCAAAACCTTCATTAAGATCTTATAAGGATCTGCGCCTTCCCAAAGGCTAAGAATTTAAACTAATGAAGAAACTCATTACAGTTCCCATAAACTATTAAAATACACCTATACAAAAAGTCTGATATTAATATATGACTAGTGTGCAAAGCAGGGTTATTCCTAAGAATTTGCCCCTAGCAGATCATTGACTATGTTTGAGTGAGGGAAGATCTTTCCTATAGTAAGAAGACAGACTGTTCTTTTCTGAGCAGTTTATCAGTTCCAGAAACTTGAATTACATATTATTTGAAATTTCAGTACTTTCCTGAAGACTGTACTTATTTTTTTGTTCTCATGTGCTAATATGAGGAACAGCACCTTGTTTTTTTTTTTTTTTTTTTTTTTTTACAGTCATTTCAGTCATTTGCAATTTTACCATTAACTCTTGGATTTTCTCTCCCATGCTCTCACTACACATCTTTTTTTTGTTGTTGTTTTTTTTTTTTGGGAGATGGAGTCTCTCTCTATCACCAGGCTGGAGTGCAGTGGTGTGATCTTAGCTCACTTGAATCTCTTCCTCCTGGGTTCAAGCGATTCTCCTACCTCAGCCTACCAAGTAGCTGGGACAACAGGCATGTACCACCACGCGCAGCTGATTTTTATATTTTTAGCAGAGACGGGGTTTTACCATATTGGTCATGATGGTCTCGATCTCTTGACCTCGTGATCCACCCGCTTTGGCCTCCCAAAGTGCTGGCATTACGGGCCTGAACCATCACGCCTGGCACCTTGTCAGTTTTTATAGTACAATCTGAAGATGTGGTATTATTATAATAGCATATAGATTTAAGGTATATTTGAGAATGAGGAAGGAGGAGGAAGGGAAGTATAGGCAAGGCATTATACAGTTAATCATGTTAATACTGTAGTAAATATTTTACCATTGAAAAAGAAGAGGTATTGCCACAGGATTAAGACTCAGATTCTCTAGCTTGGAGTGTAAAACTCGTCACAATTTGGCTCTAGTTTAGTTTTTTAGTTTTTTGTTTGTTTGTTGGTTTGTTTTTTTAATAGAGACACCGTTTCACTATATTGCTCACTCTGATCTGGAACTCCTGGGCTCAAGGGATCAGCCCACCTTGAGCTCCCAAAGCTCTGGGATTAAGGCATGAGCCACCGTGCCTGGCCTTCTGTTTTAGTTTTTTAACTTTATAATATTACTCTTTTCTATAAATCCCTTCTTCTAGCTCAACTAATCTGGCATTGCCCTTTGAATTCTCTTGTTTTTCCTAGTTTTTTTTGGTCACCATTTTCTACCAACCAGCAACAACTTATGACTGCGTCTACTTCTCAGTTTTCCATGTCCTTTAAGACTGTTTTGAGTAGTGTAGACCAGAGATGATGAAAGCCTGAAATATTCAATGCAAGTAGAGAACCAGGATGGAGAGTAGAGATATTAGAAGTGTAGAATTATAGAGATTGGTAATTGGATTGGATCCAATCTCTATGGAGATTGGATCATGTGGAAGGATAGAGAGGAAGGTACTAGGATAACTTCCGTTTTTCTATCTTGGGGCCTTTTGGGTAGATGATGGTGAAAATTTTTGAAATGGGAGATAGAAGTAAAATACATTGCCCAGATCTCTCTGCTGATAAGAAATGAAGCCAGAACTTGAGCCCAGGTGGTCTGGCTCAAAGTCTATGTAAATAACCACTATACTGTATTGCCTTTAAAAAAATATATAGTCCTGGCTCTCAAGAATTCTACACTTTAATTGGGGAATTAAATTTACGTAAACAGTTAAATAACAGTCACTGTGATAACTAGCAAATTAATAACTCATGCAGTGTCCTTATGGAAGCCATTATACAGAAAAGGAGATTAATAACAATAATAATTGCATGTAAGTTCTTACTATTTGCCAGAAACTCTTCTAAGTGCTTAAACTCATTATCTTATTTAATCCTTATGTCAACTCTGTGATGATAGGTTCTAATATCTCCATTTTACAGATGAGAAAACTAAGCACAGATTATGTGCCCAAAGTCACACAGCTATGTGATTTCAGACAAAGTAGGCATTCAGTAAGTGTTTGATATATAGTTTGAAATCTTTGAAGAAAGTTGAAAAGAAAGAACTATCAAAATCAGTGAGTCACACACACATAGTCAAAAAATATATGGCGTTGAATCCAGCCATGTTTCATTAAGGGGGATTTGCATGTAATGCCAGATTTTGAGTATGCTGAAATGGATAAACAGCCTTTGGAATGTCCTTTTTAACTGTTTCCACACTAGGAACAGTGGTAACTATGTTCAGCTGCTATTTAAGGCCCCAAACAATTCTTTGCATTGTAGTTCATGGTCTGGTCAGCATTTAGTACGTCACCATGAGAGTTTTTTGTTCTTTCACTTGAACATATTGTAATAAAAATTTAGTTGTTTCCCCTCATTCTGTCTTGAACCCAAACATGCCTAGAGTATTTAGGGGATCCCGGATTTAGATGCTGAGTAATTTGAGGATAGTTAGGTACTCTGGGATGAAAAGGCTTGATGTACAATAATGGAAAAAAAAGAAAGCAGCAATGGCTTTGTAGTAGGACTCAAGCCACATTTGGTACACAGGCTTTGCCTTGGTATTCTTCCATCTCCTTCTTTCTGTGACGCAGTCCTCTCAGCAAGGAGACAGTGATAATTACACAATTGGCAGTACAAATTTGGATTATTTTTCTTAATTAGTTTAAGAAATATTACAAAGTCCTCTGTACATGTTATCTGCCAGGGATTTAAATCTGTAACTGTAGTTAGAAATAGGATTCTTTCTTATGAGTTACTTAATTCTTTATGTTTACACCTCTTCTGTCTTCTTTTTTAAAAATTATTATACTTTAAGTTCTGGGATACATGTGCAGAATGTATAGGTTTGTTACAAATATATACATGTGTCATGGTGGTTTGTTGCACCCATCTACCTGTCATCTATATTAGGTATTTCTCCTAATGTTCTCCCTCTCCTAGCTCAGCACCCCTTGACAGGCCCCAGTGTGTGATGTTGCCCTCCCTGTGTCCATGTGTTTTCATTGTTCAGCTGCCACTTATGAGTAAGAACATGCGGTGTTTGATTTTCTCTTCCTGTGTTAGTTTGCTGAGAATTATGGTTTCTAACTTCATCCATGTGCCTGCAAAGGACATGACTCATCTTTTTTTATGGCTGCATAGTATTCTGTGGTGTATATGTGCCACATTTTCTTTATCCAGTCTATCATTGATGGGCATTTGGGTTGGTTCCAAGTCTTTTGCTATTGTGAATAGTGCTGCAATAAACATATGTGTGTATGTGTCTTTATAGTAGAATGATTTATAATCCTTTGGGTATATACCCAGTAATGGGATTACCGAGTCAGATGGTATCTCTGGTTCTAGATCCTTGAGGAATCACCACATTGTCTTCTACAATGCTTGAACTAATTTACACTCCCACTTACAGTGTAAAAGTGTTCCTGTTTCTCCACATTCCTTCAGCATCTGTTGTTTCCTGACTTTTTAATGTTCACCATTCTAACTAGCGTGAGATGGTATCTCATTGTGGTTTTGATTTGCATTTCTGTAATGACCAGTGATGTTAAGGTTTTTTTCATATATTTGTTTGCTGCATAAATGTCTTCTTTTGAGAAGTGTCTGTTCATATCCTTTGCCCACTTTTTAATTTCATATCTAGCCAAACTAAGCTTCATAAGTGAAGGAGAAATAAAATCCTTTACAGACATGAGATTTTGTCACCACCAGGCCTGTCTTACGAGAGCTCCTGAAGGAAGCATTAAATATGGAAAGGAAAAACTGGTACCAGCTACTGCAAAATCATACTAAATTGTAAAGACCATTGGCACTATGAAGAAACTGTATCAACTAATGAGCAAAATGACCAGCTAGCATCATAATGACAGAATCAAATTAACACATAACAATATTAACCTTAAATATAAACGTGCTGGGCCAGGTGCGGTGGCTCACACCTGTAATCCCAGCACTTTGGGAGGCTCAGGCGGGCAGATCACGAGGTCAAGAGATGAGACCATCCTGGCCAACATGGTGAAACCTTGTCTCTACTAAAAATACAAAAATTAGGTGGGTGTGGTGTTACGTGCCTGTAGTCTCAGCTACTCAGGAGTCTTTGAGGCAGGAGAATTACTTGAACCCAGGAAGTGGAGGTTGCAGTGAGCTGAGATGGTGCCACTGCACTCTAGTCTGGCAACAGAGTGAGACTCCGTCTCAAAAAAAAAAAAAAAAAAAAAAAAAAAAAAAATATATATATATATATATATATATATATATATATATAAAATATACATATATTTTATATATATTAAAAAAATATATATATATATAGTGTGTGTGTTTGCGCGCGCACGCGTGCTTAAATGCCCCAATTAAAAGACACAGGCTGGCAAATTGGATAGTCAAGACCCATCTGTGTGCTGTATTTAGGAGATCCGTCTCATGAGCTGAGACACACATGGGATCAGGGAATATTTACCAAGCAAATGAAAAGCAGAAAAAAGCAGGGGTTGCAATCCTAGTCTCTGATTAAACAGACTTTAAACCAACAAAGATCAAAAAAGACAAAGAATGGCATTACATAATGGTAAAAGGATCAATGCAACAAGAACAGCTGACTTTCCTAAATATATATGCATCGAATAAAGGAGCACACAGATTCGTAAAGCAAGTTTTTAGACACCTGCAAAGAGACTTAGACTCCCAAACAATAATAGTGGGAGACTTTAACACCTCACTGTCAGTATTAGATCAATGAGACAGAAAATTAACAAGGATATCCAGGACGTGAACTCAGCTCCGGACCAAGTAGACCTAATAGACATCTACAGAACTCTCCACCCCAAATCAACAGAATATACATTCTTCTTAACACCACATCACACTTATTATAAAATTGACCACATAATTGGAAGTAAAACACTCTTCAGCAAATGCAAAAAAATGGAAATCATAACAAATAGTCTCTCAGACCACAGTGTAATTAAGAAACTCACTTAAAACCGCACAGCTATGTGGAAACTGAACAACCTGCTTCTGAATGACTACTGGGTAAATAACAGAATTAAGGCAGAAATAAATAAGTTCTTTGAAACTAATGAGAACAAAGAGACAATGTACCAGAATCTGGGGGACACAGCTAAAGCAGGGTTTAGAGGGAAATTTATAGCACTAAATGCCCACAGGAGAAAGCAGGAAAGATCTACAGTTGACACCTTACCATCACGATTAAAAGAACTAGAGAAGCAGGAGCAAACAAGCAAGGTAGCAGAAGACAAGAAATATCTTCTGTCTTTAAAATAGTCCCAAAGTTCCCTGAACAGTGTTTAATTTTGGGGGAGGGAGTCTTTTAATCATAATTTTTAAACTTAGAGGATATAGGACATTGCTTCCTATAATACTCTTCTCAAAGTATTGGTTTAAGTCAGTGGCTCTCTATTTGTAGACTGTGGACCCTGGGGCTTGGATGATGGGGGTGGCAGCCTTATGGCATTCTGCAAAGCATCTATAAATCCATACTTGAAGCAAGCATTTTCTGTAGACCAAATAAATAATTTGTTTCATATATCTTTGTACAGTTCTTCAAATTTTAATAGCTATACTTCTGATTAATAAATAAACTCCAAGTTTATTTTAAATCTTCACTAAAATCTTAGCAGTGTTTTTTCATCATATATTTTCTCAGTACACAGAAACTGAAAGGACAACCTTGATGATTTTGGGTGACCATGATATAAGTTTATATTAAAAGTGAGCTCTTATATTCAGGAATCTTTGGGCAGAGACTATGGGTTTTCTAAGTGTAGAATTATATTACCTGGAAGAGAGATACTTTGACTTCCTCTCTCCTATTTGGTTGCCTTTTCTTTCTTTCTCTTGCCTGATTGCTCTGGCTATGACTTTGGCACTTGGGAACCCTTGGTTTTTTACATTATCATGAATATATATTTTCCTAGTGCCAGATTGACTGTAATTTCTTATTGTTATTAAAACCCAACACTTGGTCATATGCTATGTAGTTTATGTGTTACTTATTTTTATTTGCATATTTGGCCTAAGCATATTTATATCTGCTAATGAGTAATTTCTCCATTTTGTAAGTTTTTACGTCATAAAAGAACCAAGTCCACCTCAACAAATTGGGTATCAAAGGAACATACCTCAAAATAAGAACCATCTATGACAAGTCTACAGCCAGCATCATAGTGAATGGACAGGAGCTGGAAGCATTCCCTTTGAGAACCAGAACAAGACAAAGATGCCACTCTCTCCACTCATATTCAACGTGGTGCTGGAATTTGTAGCCAGAGCACTCAGGCAAGAGAAAGAAATAAAAGGTATCCAAGTAGGAAGAGAGGAAGTCAAACTGTCTCTCTTTACAGATGATATGATTCTATACCTAGAAAACCCATAGTCTCTGGCCAAGGCTCCTAGATCTGATAAGCAACTTCAGCAAAGTTTTAGGATTCAAAATCAATGTAAAAAATAAGCAACGTTTCTATATCTCAGTATTGTCCAAGCTGAGAGCCAAATCAAGAATGCAGTCTTATTCACAATAGCCAGAAAAGGAATAATGTACCTAGGAATACAGCAGGCTGGGGAGGTGAAAGGTCTCTACAGTGAAAATTACAAAACACTGCTGAAAGAAATCAGAGCTGACACAAACAAATGGAAAAACATTCCATGCTCATGGATAGGAAGAATCAATATTGTTAAAATGGCCATACTGCTCAAAGCAATTTACAGATTTAATGCTATTCCTATCAAACTATGAATGACATTTTTTCACACAATTAGAAAAAACTATTCTAAAGTTCACATGAAACCGAAAAATAGCCTGAATAGCCAAAGCAGTCCTAGGCAAAAAGAACAAAGCCAGAGGCATCAGGCTACCTGATTTCAGACTGTACCACAAGGCTATAGTAACCAAAACAGCATGATACTGGTACAAACATAGACACATAAACCAATGGATTACATTGGAGAACCCAGAAATAAAGCTTTATGCCTACAATCACCTGGTCTTCAACAAAAACAAGCAATGAGGAAAGGACTCCCTGTTCAATAAATGGTGGTGGGATAACTGGCTAGCCATATGCAGAAGATTGAAACTGGACCCCTTCCTTTCACTGTATACAAAAATCAACTCAAGATGGAGTAAAGACTTAAATATACAGCCCCAAATTATAAAAACCCTACAAGAAAATCTAGGAAATATGGTTCTGGACATAGGCCCTGTGAAAGATTTCATGATGAAGACTTCAAAAGCAATTGCAACAAAAACAAAAATTGACAAATGGGATCTAATTACAGAGGCTGGGCGTGGTGGCTCATACCTGTAATCCCAACACTTTGAGAGGCTGAGGGGTGAATCACTTGAGGTCAGGAGTTCAAGACTAGCCTGCCAATATGGTGAAACTTCGTCTCTACTGCAAGTACAAAAATTAGCCAGGTGTGATGGCGCATGCTTGTCATCCCAGTTAAGAGGTTGAGGCAGGAGAATTGCTTGAACCCAGGAAGCAGAGGGCGCAGTGAGCAGAGGCCACTGCACTGTAGCCTGGGCAGCAGAGCGAGACTCTGTCTAAAAAAAAATAAGTAAATAAAAATCAACTAAAGAGCTTCTGCACAGCAAAAGAAACTTATCAACACAGTAAAAGGACAACCTATAGAATGGGAGGGAATATTTGCAAACCGTGTATCCGACAAAGGTCTAATCTCCAGAATTGACAGGAACTTAAACAAATTCACAGGCAAAAAACAAACAGCTCCGGTAAAAAATGGGCAAAGGACATGAAGAGACACTTTTCAAAAGAAGACATAGATATGGCCAAGAAGCATGTGAAAAAATGCCCAACATCACTAATCATTAGAGTAATAAAAATCAAAACCACAGTGAGATACCATCTCACATCGGCCAGAATGGCTACTATCAAAACGTCAAAAAATATCAGATGCTGGCAAGGTTGCAGAGAAAAGGGAATGCTTTTCTCTTTTATACATTGCTGGTGGGAATGTAAATTGGTTCAGCCACTGAATGCAGTTTGGAGATTTCTCAAGAACTTAAAGTAGTACTACCCTTTGACCCAGCAGTCCCTTTACTGGTTGTATTCCCAAGGGGAAATACAAAGACACACACAAACACATACGTTCATCACAGACCTATTTGCAGTAGCAACCTAGATGCCTATCAGTGGTGAAGTGGATACAGAAAATGTGGTACATATGCACCATTCAATACTACACACCCATAAAAAAGAAGTCAGATTCTTTGCAGCAACATGGATGGAGCTGGAGGCTATTATCCTAAGATAATTAATGTGGGATAATGTGGGAGCAGAAAACCAAGTACAACGTGTTCTCTCTTATAAGTGGGAGCTATACATTGAGTACACATAGACATAAAAAGGGAACAATAGATAACGGGCTACCTAAGGGTGTGGATCGAAAAATTACTTGTTGGGTACTGTGCTCATTACCTGAGTGATGAAATAATCTGTACACCAAACACCTGTGACATGCAGTTTACCCATATAATAAACCTGCATGTGTACCCCCTGAATCTAAAATAAAAGTTGGGGGGAAAACTAAGTCCAAGGGGAAATGAGAAGGTAAAAATGTGTAATCATTTATGCCCAAGTGTTAATGCATTGTATCTACTCCAAATCTATGAGGTTATTTTTAGATCTTCTTACTTATCTGGGGTAAAATGCTATTTATTGAATTCTGCTACTTTCAGTGTGTTTTTGAGGCCATCTGAAACAAAGACTTCACTTTTGAAAGTGATTTCTTTAGCCAAGACAGATGTTCTTGACAAACAGGTGTTCTGAAGCATTATTTTGTTTTTTAGTTTTCCCCGATCCTTTGAAATACTAAGCTGAGTTTTACATGGGTCAACCTGTCTGCAAGTGTAATGCTTTTTTTTCTTAAACAAATTACAAATTTATATGGGGTTTTAGTTGCCAGTTATTTTAGTACCTTCATTTTGTTGGATAGGCTCAAGCAGCTGTGGATGTTAGGCAAGGTTTTCAACACTTTATAAAAATCTGGCCAGATCTGAAAGGAAACACTTAGCAGGCAAGTAAAAATTTTAATAGATTAGTGTTATGAGTTGTATAAGTCTTTAGGTTAATGGTACAGGTTGAGTATCCCTTAAATGAAATGCTTGGAACCAGAAGTGTTTCAGGTTTTGGGTACTTTTGGATTTTAGAATATTTGCATATACATAATGAGATATCTTGGGGACAGAACCCAGGCCTAACATGATATTTATTTATGTTTCATGTCTATCTTATATACATAGCCTGAAGGTAATTTTATATGATATTTTCAATAAGTTTGTGCATGAAACAAAGTTTACATACATTGAACCATCAGAAAGCACAGGTGTGACGATCTCATGTGGACAATCAGTAGTTGTGTGGCACCACCATTATTCCTGGCTGTGAATTCATATGCTA
Organism: Cebus imitator; assembly: GCF_001604975.1. Taxonomy (NCBI): domain Eukaryota; kingdom Metazoa; phylum Chordata; class Mammalia; order Primates; family Cebidae; genus Cebus; species Cebus imitator. The sequence continues at coordinate 900,872 of NW_016107856.1, forward strand.
CTGACAAGCAATCATTTTCTTACTCTTAGTCACAAATTCATGCCTAAGAACTTAACAAAAATTATGACATACCATTAATACAGTGGAAAAATAATGTGCGCAGAGTAACTAGGCAGGACAGTAGAATCACCAGAATACTAGTGTCAGCTACTACACAACAGCAACAACAAAAAATGGCAGCTTTCAGTCTCTGCCTTTGATGGTATGTTTTCATTCAAAGCTTACCATACACTGTATTTCATGTCTTCAAGTGAGAAGAAACATCAGAAGCAGTTGAGAGACTGGAAGTGGGTCCTCTAGGGATAAGGACTATTCTGCTGGATGACTTTTTAAAATGTTTTTTATGGAGTCATCTGCCTCATTAACAGTAGTTTTTGTCTTAGAAATCTCTTTTTGATTTTATAAACTGACACGATTTCTTTTTCTGTTATGAATGCATGCTGTTTTAGTCCTTCACGAAGCCCATCACACGTTTTTACCATGTCATCTATAGGCACTTTTTCTGCCGAGTTAACAACATCATCTTCATTGTCATTATTACAGATTAAGTATCCGTTATCCAAAATACTTGGGACCAGAGATGTGGAATTTTCCACTTGTGGAGTCATAAGGGCACTCCAGAAATTTTGGATTTTGGAGCATTTTGGATTTTGGGTTTTTTGATTAAGGATGTTCAACCTCTACTAATTCTCAGATTCACATAAATTTAAAATAATCATACATGTGAAGACTCAGAAGAATTGAAGGCCATTTTTTTGGGGGAAGAGGGAAAAGGCTGGTATCATCTACAGACTATTTTAAATCACATCTTTATGTTTACCTTTATGTGATTGTTAGCTAAGATTTAATCTCAAATGGTTTTAAATTTTTGGTATTTGTAGTCCTTTCTTCTTTTTTTTTTTTTTTTTTTTTTGGGATCTGCCTGCCTCAGCCTCCTGAGTAGCTAGGACTTGAAGCACATGCCATCACACCTGGCTAATTTTTAATTTTTTTTTGTGGAGACAGGATATCACTATGTTGCCTAGGCTGATCCCAAACTCCTGGCCTCCCAAAGCACTGGGATTACAGGTGTGAGCCACAGTGCCTGGCCTTTAGCTCCTTCTAGTTCATATATTTTTGGTATTGTATGCATTTGCAAATCCTATTAATTTAGAATACTTGGTTCTCCATGTTCAGTGTAAAAGATTTGTTATTTATAAGTCAAATCCTTTTAGCACTAAGTTTCAGAGGTTAATTCTTAGAAATCTAGGGATTACAGCAAATTTGATAGTTGTTTAGTTGACAAAGATAAATAAGAAAGTAAGTTAAAGTATATTGTTAATGATAACCCAAAGAGATGAATGTAGTTGGTGCCATTAAAAACACAATAAAGTTACCATAAGCATGTGCTGCTACTGATCCAGTGTTTACCTTGATGGTGCCAAATCCCTTGGTGTTGATCTTACCCATTACATCTGAAGAAGAGACCTAAATATAAGCTACTTCCCCTGCCACAATAGTTGTGCACCCTCTGATTGTTGTTCTTTTTTCTAATGCAGGTCAGACGGTTTTGCTGTCTCAGCCTACTGTGGTACAACTTCAAGCACCTGGAGTTCTGCCCTCTGCTCAGCCAGTCCTTGCTGTTGCTGGGGGGGTCACACAGCTACCTAATCACATGGTGAATGTGGTACCAGCCCCTTCAGCGAACAGCCCAGTGAATGGAAAACTTTCCGTGACTAAACCTGTCCTTCAGAGTACCATGAGAAATGTGGGTTCAGATGTAAGTTTTGAAACTTGGTGCTTCTCTTAATGCCTGATGTAAAAACCAACAAAAAACACCTTTTGTTTTCGTTGCCTTGCTTTTGTTTTTTTAGAGCTGCTTATATTATATCAAATAAAAGAGAGTGCTAAATTGCACTTCTAGTCTTTGGAGGAAAATTAGGGTAAGGCTTACTATGTTAGAATCTAAGCTAAAAGGTTTCTGAAAGTCTTAAGTGGTTTGATGAAAAGCAAAGTATGCATACCTCCGTCTTCTTTACTCCTTCTTTAGAACCAACCCTCTTATTACATTCCTCAAGCCCCTACACTGTCAACCCAGTCATCCACTAGAATTTTACAGATTCTTTCATGTTTCCTTATTGAATGTTTTAGTAACTCTTCAGATAAGAGTCTATAGACTACTTTTTAGGAAGGTTTTATATTTAGCTTTCTTTCTTGCCCTTTTGAAGGGTTTTCACTACTTCATAATGATGACTTGCTACTCTTAGGAATTCTGTTTCTTAGTGATTATTTGGTATTTTCCCATTTTTGCAAACCTTTAAATTTTCTAGCATGTTGTAGGGATTTCTTATAATTTATAAATCACATAGTTTCCTGAGATCTGTCACTCGCTAAAGCCGGCTACTGCACTTGCCAACTCTTACTGTCTTTCAAAATGATTGAAAATAGCTCATGTTATGTATTAAACAGTAATTGAACACATTGGTCCTAAAATTTAATGATTTTTTTTTTTTTTGAGACGACTTCTTACTCTGTCACTCAGGCTGGAGTACATTGGCATGATCTGGGCTCACTGCAACCTGCTTCTCCTGGGTTCAAGCAATTCTCCTGCCTCAGCCTCCTAAGTAGCTGGAACTATAGGCATGCGCCACCATGCCTGGCTAATTTTTGTACTTTTTAGTAGAAACGGGGTTTCACCATATTGGACAGGCTTGTCTCAAACTCCTGACCTTGTGATCCGCCAACCTCGGCCTCCCAAAGTGCTGGAAATAGAAGCGTGAGCCACCGGCACCCAGCCATGAATGTTAAAGTTGAACAGTCAAACAGTGGATTCTCTAAAATTATGCCTGGGAAAGCAAAGTCTGTATGTTTTCTTTAAGATAAAAATGGATACTACTAGTTGTTAATATTGTTACGTCATCCTTTCTTTAGGTGGAATGCTTTTGCAAAGTAATTTTAAAACCCTGTGAGTCAATGCAAGGTTGTTTATCAGACTACTGTCTGATCTATCTACCAGAATTTATTAAGCAACATGTCAGTGACCCATTTAATTATAAAATTGCTCCGCAGTTGCATAAACAGTAATCTCAGCCAGCAATATTGTAAAAATTCATAACAGGAATATTGTCCAGTGAAAGTAGAAAATCCAATTTCTAGAATAAGAGTCCCATCGTTTGTATAGGTATTGAAAACAATGCATGTCAAGACATGGAATAGGAAAATTAGTGTTGCTATGAGACTAGAGACCATGGATAATACAGGATTAGGCTTGACTGTTATGTTGGTTTGTTTTGAGGACTAGAAGAGGTAAGCAAAATGCTTATGGCATTTTGTATTATAGGCTCTAATGCATAGTGTGTGTTTCAGTTGAAGATGAAACAATGTGTTGCCGGCTAATAGAAAGGCGGTGAGCACAGGGTGGAGGTGGCAACTGGATTGGCAAAATGTTGATAATCATGGAATCTGGGTGTTTATTTTTCTCTCCTTGTGGTGCATGGAAAAATTTCTACAATGTTTAAAAAAATGACAATAACAAAAATCCAAAAATTATCTGTGATATTTTCAATTAAAAAGTTGTGTGACCAATAAGAAAAGAGTATGGTTTTCATAGGAGACCAACCAGGTTAAGAATGATGAAAAATGATTTTTAAAAAATAATCCCTTGAAATTTCTTTTTAATACTCTTTAAATTATGAACTTGAATGTTTCTTGTATAATACCTCCAAATGAAAGTACAACAGAAAATATCCAAAGCTGCCTTTATGTAATATGTTAGGAGATTTAAAAAATTTTTATAAAATATTTTTAGAGATGAAAAAAGATAAAGACTAATTAGAAGTTTAAAATGCATAGGTCAAAAGTATATCACTGTTGTTAAAAAATATTAACATAATCTAAGTCATCCTAATCATGGAAAAGTCCAGAAAAGCATAGCTTGGATAGAGAGAGTGTCTAGAAACGATGTACATAGGTAGAGTGGCTTATGGGTGGCAATGATTCAGTAGACTGAAGAGAGAATGAAAAGTAGACCTGGGGAACCATATTCCAGGAAAGGAAGGTTGTTATGTGGAAAATAGAATTGTTCTGCTTATTCCAGAAGAGTTATCTGGAACAGGTGCAGGAAAAATATAGAAAGGTTTCTTTTAAACATAAGGTTTTTTGATACAGTCATTGTGTTTAAAAACCAGAAGAGCACCCCTCTGCCTTTTTTTTTTTTTTCTACTTTTAGGCTTACCATCTGAATAATAAGCATTTTAATGTTGGCAATCATCACTGTATGCCACTGACCCATTTTAGAATCTCTAAACATATTCCAATTAGTTATATGTTGGTCTATTAGCCAGACATCCTTTATTAGTTCTTTGATGTGAAAGACCGTATCTGTTTGGCTTTTGTACTCTTAAGGGGGCTCTGTAAATTTAAAGCATTTTTTTTTTTTTTTTTGAGACAGAGTTTCGCTCTTGTTACCCAGGCTGGAGTGCAATGGCGCGATCTCGGCTCACTGCAACCTCTACCTCCTGGGTTCAGGCAATTCTCCTGCCTCAGCCTCCTAATTTAAAGCATTTTTTTTTTTTTTTTGAGACAGAGTTTCGCTCTTGTTACCCAGGCTGGAGTGCAATGGCGCGATCTCGGCTCACTGCAACCTCTACCTCCTGGGTTCAGGCAATTCTGCCTCAACCTCCTGAGTAGCTGGGATTACAGGCAGGCGCCACCATGCCCAGCTAAGATTTTTTGTATTTTTAGTAGAGACGGGGTTTCACCATGTTGACCAGGATGGTCTCGATCTCTTGACCTCGTGATCCACCCACCTTGGCCTCCCAAAGTACTGGGATTACAGGCGTGAGCCACCGCGCCTGGCCATTTAAAGCATTTTTAATGAAATATTTTAGATGTGAAAAAAGATCAAGACTAATTAGAACTTTAAAAATACATAGGTCAACAGTATATCATTGTTAAAAATATGAGAAAATATAGAACCAGTAGATATTGCTAGAAACAAAAGCTAATACTTATTGGTTCTTTATTTTCTCATATCACACATCCCCCAGTTCTTCAATGTTAATGGAGACTTTGTCAGCAAAGTCTCAATGTATGAATGTAAAATGTATGAATGTCTACATTTTTTATATGAATATACACTTATGCAATGTTAATATTTTTTAATAACGATATACTGTTGACCTATGCATTTTTAGAGTTCTCATTAGTCTTTTTATCTTTTTTTATGTCTAAAATATTTTATTAAAAATACTTTAAATTTACAGAGCCCCCTTAAGAGTACAAAAGCTGAACAGACATGGTCTTTTCAAAATTTAGAATTGACAGGATTACAAAAGAAAGATTCAATTACTGTGTGTTTAACGCAAAGAGACCTAAGGACAATTAGAATAATTTTCTAGTCAACCTGCACTGAGGTTTTTATGCTTGTTTTTACTTGGCCAACACATCGAGATGTGAGCCAAGCCTTTTCAATATGAGTTTTTTGGTAGAAATTTTGACTGAATGTTTATTTCAAGTAAAGAAATGTTAGTCTGCCCTAGTAGCAGGCCAACTCACTCAGGAACTCAAAGTAAATCTGTTCCAGAAGGAGTTGCAGAGAAGAACTTTGATCAGCTTGTATAGTCTTCTACGTTAGTAACTTGCTTGACCTCAATATTACATGTGTTTTTTTAAAACACAAGTCCTGTTAAATTAGGATAAATTTGAATTAATATAAATTCCTAATTTAAAATGGCCAAAAAGAAAATGTTTTTATCATACACTTTTTGTGCTTTTAAACCAAAAGTATAGTGAAAAAGTTGTAATTCAGCAAAAAAAAAAAAAAAAATATATATATATATATATATATATATGTATATATCAGTCTCTTGTGGCTTTGTAATGCAGACATGGCATCTTTTTCTACCTTTTTTAGTTCTTTTGTTTGGCTGGTTTGACTCTCTAGAGGCCATAAGTAGCATTTTTAGCATACCATACTCTGCAGACTGCCTTAAACGCCACATTTTCTGTTATGAAACAGTTTGCCTGGTTCAAATTATAATCTTACTCTTCCAGCCTTTTGCTGATAAATCTGTTTTGTTTAACTTTTGGAGACCTCACCTAAGTTTTCAAGAAATAATGGTTTGTTTTTGGCTGTGATCCTGATGGAAAAAATGAACATGATCTCTCATTTCAGTGTAGAAGTTCTCTGTGCAGTTTCTTAATAACTGGCAGTCTTGGAACTACAAAATCTGCCTCCATGATCTAATCACCTTTCACCATGCTCCTCCTCCAACATTGGGGATTACAGTTCGACATGAGATTTGGTTAGAGACACAAATCCAGATCATATCACACCCCTTTACCCCACCTTACCCCATCCCTCATATAGTTGTTAGTGATGTGCATGTGCATTTGTCTGGGGAGTCCATAACCATTTTTGTTGTCATCTTTTTTTTTTTACAGCTTCATTGAGATAAAATACACATTCCATAAGGGTCACCCTTTTGAAGTGTACAATTTAGTGGTACCATTACTGCTGTCTAATTCCAGAATATTTTTATCACCCTAAAAAGAAAACCCCATAGTCATTAGCTGTAGTCATTCACCATTTTAACCTCCCTGAATCCCCTGGTAGCCATTTAATCTGTTTTCTCTCTGGGTAGAGTTGTCTCTCCCAGACATTTCATATGAGTGGAATCATATACTACATTTTTGTCTATGGCTTCTTTCACTTAGCATGTTTTTCAAGCTTCAGCCATGTTGAAGCATGTATCGGTGTTTATTCCTTTTTATGACTGAATAATATTCCACTGTATGGGTATAACACATTTTTGATAGTCCATTCATAAGTTGATAGTTTCCATTTTTTGTCTATTATGAGTAATGCCGCTTTGAACACTTATGTTCATTTTCACAGTTTTTTAAGAACCATTTTTAATATATAAAGAGTATAAATCCGTAAGAAAAATACAAATTAATCTAACAATGGACAATATATGTGAAGAGATAATTCTCAAAGAAGAGTGGTAAATTTTAAAAGTGAAAGTATCAATGGCTGTGTATTCTTGAAGGGGTATCCCCTCTGAAAGATTACTGTTTTAGAACTATGTGAAAGAATATTAATTGTTAGCAGGAGAGATCTTGTGGCTGGTTACAGGTAGTTAGAGAATGATATTCAATACTTTAAAGTGTTATGGTTAGACTTTTCTGTGGCTTTTACCTCCCTGGAGTATGAGTTCTAAAGGAAAGTATCTTACGGCTTCTTATAACTTCCCAGTGTGTGTACACTTAGCTGGTTGTGTCTGCTCACACATGTTAAACTTTGTATTTGGTTATTATGTGGATGCACATGTTAAACTTTGTACTTGATTATAATTTTAAATTTCAAAAAGTGCAAAAACAAAAATAGTACAGAGGATACCCAGGTATTCTTCAGACAGATTGACCTGTTGTTAACATTTTACCCAATTTGCTTGTTTATTCTTTATCTACCTACCTATCAGACCGGCTCTCCATCCATCCATATACACACACAATTTTTTCCTGAACTACTTGAGGGTAAGTTACATACCTCACAGTATTTTACCCCCAAATTTTTCAGTGTGTATTTCCTAAGAATAGGGACATTCTCTTATCAACTTCAATAATTTACATTAATAAAATAGTTCAGTTGCCTGTCAATATTACAGTTCTGTCAGTCGACCAAATATCTACTGGATTTTCACAAAGTCCTTGTGCAGGGGGCATTATTTATTCCCATCAGTTAGTTAAGTGATTCAACAAATGTGATATTGCTAAGATGGCTAATAATAATCAAGTACTATGTGCCAGGCACTTTTCTAAGTGCATAAATTATAAATACTTTCCTTAAATCTTATAACAACTCTTCGAAATGAATCAGGGCTCTGAGGAATACAGAGTAAGGAACATACTGAGAGTGCTCAGAGAAATGTTAATTTTTAGGCTCTTTTTCTGCTTCTGTAGTGATTAAATAAGATTTCATGCTTTGGTGTGTGCATATGTTTTAATTTTAAAACTTAAAATCTGAAAATGGGAGCTGGAATAGGGGCAGGTATGTTCAATATTGCTTTGCTTGCATGGTTTATTAGAGCAGCTGTGAGGTGCATTCTCATGGAAGTAATAATTTTGCCTCCTGTGTGTGTGTGTGTGTGTGTGTATTATATATAATTTTCCTGAAACTCATATTTGTATGGTACATTGTAGCTTAGAGAGAACTTTCGTGTCTGTTACCCATTTGATTCTCACCCAAATCATTTGACCACTTATAATTGAGTTAGGATTCAGGTCTAGCTCAATTGTAACTGGTCATCTAGTCCAGTGCTGTCATCATTACTCTGGGCTCCATTAATGAGGAGGCTTTACTTTCATGGTAGTCCTGATGCAGTTCAAACTTCAAATTACCCAAGTTCTTTCCTTACAACTTTACGGAGGAGGGGAACAAAAGAAAAAAAAAGAACAAATTACCCAAGTCTCAAACTTGATGCTACCTTTTTTTTTTCCCTTTACAAATGTTTTCTCTTAATTTATAAAAATTAAGTAGTTTTAAGATTTGAATTTTAAAAATTAAGGCAGCAGATAGTTTTAAGTCATGAGGGACAAAGTTTTAGAAAGATGGACCTTATTTGAATAATTTGGTGATATCAAATGTAACCTATTGCAAAGTTAATCAGATCCATTTTTATTATATAGTAGTCATTATTGTGCTACGTTGTTGTGCCAGTAAAATTCATTGTATCTATTTAGCATCAGCCCTAGAACTATTTTGTTTTTGGATTGGATAAGGCCTTTAGAGGACTAACAGAGTGGCATTAAATTTTCTTGTCCACAATCCACATTAAGAAATGTATTTAACCTCTCTCTGTCTCTTATACACAATCTCATGAAACAACTCTCACTACATATAAAGCATTATTTCTTTTATTCTGTCCTGTACTTTTCTGTAAAATTGTTTTTAAAGGCTGTAGTGATTCACTAAATTGATAAACCGGATATTGTGTTATAATAATGTCAAAAACACTATTCTGGTCCAACTCCCTCTTTTTGCTAATGTACAAATAGACCCTAGAAGTAGATGTGATTTTTTTTTGTTTTTAAGATCTTCCAATTAACTCTGTGATGCTGCGCCAGGAATTAAGGACACCTAACTTCCAATTTTGTATTTTCATTTAATGACTTAAATTACTATTATTTAGTTATATCAAGTATTTCTAAAGACACTTGAAGCAATGGAGTCATTAACTGAAAAAGACAGGAAACCATTTTGAGGCTACTTTGAAGATTCCTGTGTAGAGGACTTGGGTCCCTCCAGTCCTCAAGAGGCCGTGCCCACGGTGTGGCTTTCCAAAGAGTATCTGGTGCATACTCCTGCTTTTACCTTTCTTTTGATTGTTCTTTATCTTCATTCAGAAAATGAGATTGGATAGGGCAGCTTGGTCCTACAGTCTAGCAGGGACTTTGTCTATTATCTGTTCTCATTCTGGAAATTATACTACATATCAGAAGGCATTCTTCATTTAAAAAAAAAAGAAAGAAATAGTTTGCAGGATGAAGATTATCTCCTTGACCCTGCCAAATAAATGGTTCAGGTTGCCAGTATGAAGCTTCTGTAATTTTTGGCAAATGGGAACTGGCTATGTGCATACATACACACAAAACTTAATAGAAAGAGTAAAATAAAATTTTGACTGTCATGAGATTGAGAAGAGTAGAGATAGTGTAAGACTAAATTTCCTTTTTTTTCTGCTTTAAACAATAAAGAAGTATACGTAAGACTCTTAACATAAATCAAATTAAGTTTTTTAATTTATTTGAATATTTAGGATTGCCACAAATTAAATTTGCCAGTGATTTTAGCTATAGGTGTTTTTTTAGGATGTATCTATAAATATGTTTACTGACATGCAATAATGTATGTTATGTAATTTTTATTTAATTGAAAGATTGTATTTTTATCTTTGGTCAGATACAGTGAAGAGGTTAACAAGTAATAGTTGCCACTTTATCAGTTTAGAAGGCAAGATTCAGCCAAATGAGAATTAGAACCGTTAGAAAGATGTACAGCAAGTCAGTGATTACTGTGTGGTTCACCCATAGGTTATCAATACTTGATCTGACTTGAGTTTACATGAGATATTCGAATGTATTTCTCAGCATAAAAATCCCATTAAAATTTTTTTTAAGTGACAGGCTCTTACTCTGTCACCCAGGCTGGAGTACAGTGGTATGATCATGGCTCACTGCAGTCTCAACCTCCTGGGCTCAAATGATCCTCCTGCCTCTGCCTCTAGGGTAGCTAGGACTATAAGTGCGTACCAACATGCCCAGCTAATTTTTTATTTTTAGTAGAGACGAGGTCTTCCTATGTTTCCCAGGCTGGTCTCAAACTCCTGACCTCAAGCGATCCTTCTGCCTCAGCCTACCAACCAACGTTTTGGGGATTACCACCACTCCTTGCTCCTATCTTAATATTATATTTAATTTAATTTATAGTCATTGAGCTCATTTCTTAGCGACATCACAGAAACAAGGGTTTGGTTTTGTTAATAAAAAGGAGACTATAATAACTTATAGTATTTGTCAGTCAATATGGTTTTAAAAATTATGAACAGGCTGGGCATGGTGGCACACACCTGTAAAGCCAGCACTTTGAAAGGCTGAAGCAGGATTGCTTGAGCCTAGGAGTTTGCGACCAGCCTGGGCAACATAGAGAGATCCTGTCTCTACAAAAAAAATTTAAAAAACTAGCCAGGCGTGGTAGCATGCACCTGTAGTCCCAACCACTGGGGAGGCTGAGGCTGGAGGATCTATTGAACCTGTGAGGTTGAGGCTGCAGTAAGCCATAACTGTGCCACTGACTGCACTCCAGCCTGGGTGACAGAGTGAGATTCTGTCTCAAAAAATTAAATTAAATTGAATTAAAAATTTGAATGTACTTGAAACTTTGACTCTTAAATTGATTCAACCTTCAAAAGGAACTTTTCCGTTTGTGAAAGTTGTCCTTTTATATAAGTCTTTCTTACAGTCAAATAAGTGTTTACTAAATGAAACACTACATTTTATAGCAGTGGCACTAAAGGGAAACTACTTTGCAGCTGTAGAGTTGTTTCTTTTGTTCTTTCTAGTTCTTCCAAGGCAAGATGCCTGGTGGGAGAGTTGTCTGGAGGCAGGATGATCAGAAGCAGGAACTGGCCAGCTGTTCACTTATTTCAGTCTGTGTTAAAATCATCTGATATGCACATAAGGGAGATGTGTCAATTGGGTAATGGGCCAGAGTATTGATTTTATGTTTTCAGACTGCTAACAGAGGAGATTAGGCTTCCAGATACAGGCAGTTCCACAAGTCTCTGTTTTCAGACAGGCACATAATTAAAGTAACCACATAGTTCTCTGAGGTTAGAGTTCCATGCTGTGATGGAAGCCTCTCTGTTATTTAAAAGCAGTTTGAAGCTGCTGTGTAAGTACCACTGGGCTTGGAGTCAACTGACCAAACTCTAGCCTTGGCCCTTCTACTGTCCTAACAGTGGATTAAATGATGAGGCTTATTTTAAAGCCTTGAAAACTACAGTAATTTCAACCAGTGGAGATTATTGAATATGTTATGAAACATCAAGATAATTGAAAAATTGTGCTGCCATTATTGCATGTCAGAGGCCATTATGATACATTGTATGTGCAAAAACAGTTTACCAAACAATTACATACAGTGTAATCTTTTTCTTCTTTTTTTAATTTTAATTTTAATTGTTCAGTCATGCATGAAAAACCTTTTTTTCTTATATAGGAAAATACCCACCTCCCCCTCAATACCAAACACCACAATGTGTGTATATATTCCAAAAATCATATATATATTTTTTGCCTAGGAAGTATAGAATAATTTACATATTTTCTATTCAGATAGCTGAAGATGGCTTGCTGAGATATAACATTGGAACCCTGCATTTGGTGATTGCTGTGGGTTTCATTTATTTTTACTGTCTTTACCCTGTGTATTTATTGGTAGTATTGAATATTTATTTTCAGAACTATGATAATGTATCTCTTTCTATGGGAAGAAATGAATATTTGGCCACAGATGGTTTTCATTATTTTAGTATGGGGCACATAAACTGACAGTCTTTGAAACTTTAATGCTTTGTAATATGCAGGTGCTTTTATTGTTTATAGAAATGCCTAATCCTTGTTTGAAATTTATTAAATGGTATGCCATCTGTAACCCCCTCTAAATTCCACACATTAATTGGCCTTTAAAGTAAGGTTGCCTTTTGTCTAACTTTTAGTATAAACTCTTCCATCTGGGAACTTTCACTTTTATGTCCCTGTTCAGTGTTCTGTGTGCTTCAGCACTCTAGTATTAATTATGGACACTGGCATTCTAAGTGACAATGAAGATCACTAAAAGTAAAAGTAGACTGAACAAACTGGCATTGTCCAGAGAATAGTTTGCATTTGGTGAATAATCAATCCATCATGGCTTTGCCATTGCTCTGTGTGTGTGTGTGTGTGTGTGTGTGTGTGTGTGTGTGTGTGTAGCATTACTTAGGAGGGAGATAGTTATGCTGCAGGGAAATTTTTACAGATGATGGTTTCATAAAAATCAGCATTTTTGTAGTTTAAAGGAAAAAACCCCTTTTGACATTTCATGTAACATTTCTTTTCCTTGTGGGTTCTGATTTAAAGGTTGTTGAAAGTATTTGGTGTTGGGAGATTACTTGGTTGGCTTTGGCATACTTCTTTCTAGGAAATGAAGTATCATGGTGGGAATTGTGTTGTCATTTTAAAAGAAATCAATTACATTCTTTAACTATATTTACTGGTCTCAGTAAGAGTTATTGAACACTCTAGAGTGTTTATTTTTTTAAAGTCTATTGCAAAATATATAGAAATTAGTAATTCAGCCATCTGTGTGCTCATACTAATAATTTAATATGTTGGTGCTTTTTACAATTTTGCCGCCTCTCTCACTTCCCCAAATAAATTAGACTAATCTATGAAAATAGGCTTCATAACTTAATTTAGAAGACGTAACAAAATAATTTCACTCAGTAAGTTTTTATTGTAGCAGATATTGTTGGTATTAAACAAAAAAGTAGGATCAGATGTGGTTTGGCTTTCAAGGTATAAAATCTAGGTGGGGAAACAGAGAGTTAACATTCTTGAAACAATTGAGACCATTAGAGTGTTCCAGTCTATCCTCCAAATTTTTTTTTTTTTTTTGAGACGGAGTTTCGCTCTTGTTACCCAGGCTGGAGTGCAATGGCACGATCTCGGCTCACCGCAACCTCCGCCTCCTGGGTTCAGGCAATTCTCCTGCCTCAGCTTCCTGAGTAGCTGGGATTACAGGCACACACCACCATGCCCAGCTAATTTTTTGTATTTTTAGTAGAGACGGGGTTTCACCATGCTGACCAGGATGGTCTCGATCTCTTGACCTCGTGATCCACCCGCCTCAGCCTCCCAAAGTGCTGGGATTACAGGCTTGAGCCACCGCGCCCGGCCGTATCCTCCAAATTTTAAGGTCTCAAACAATTGAGACCATTAGAGTGTTCCAGTCTATCCTCCAAAATGTAAGATGTTCAGAGAAAATAAAAAAAATCAGGGTGGGTTAGAATAATTGGAGTTTGAATGGGCCTTGGAATTAGGTTAGTGGAGGAGATAGCATTCCAAATGGGAATAAACAGTATGAATAAAGAAACAGGTTAGACATGTATGGAGATTATGGAGTAGCCTTAAATGATAAGATTGGAGGAGTGTGGCTTGAATAGCTGTGGATTAAGGGCAGAAGGTCTGGTTAGGCAGTGGGAAGTCACAATATGGAAGACCATAAAAGAAAAGAAGGGTAGCAAGGATACATGACTAGCTTGTTTTTGCAATTGAGTAGTAAGATAAAAATATTTTCTTGGGAGAAGTTATCTCAGAAATGGTAGACAGGATGAGATGGAAAACAATTGAAATAAGAGTATTGCAGTAGTATAGGTGAGGAAGGAGACCCAGGCATCTTCCACGTGTAATATCTAAAGTATGAGCCTATATAAAGGCAGAACCTTCCTTTGTTAGACAAGCTGAGCTTTGGACAAATTATCGCTCAGGCTCCTGGGCTGAATAAACTTCCTTCTTCATTCAGTGTTCGAGAGATCCATTTCCTGTGGCCGCTCCTGCTACATAGGGATGAGTTAATGAGTGCCTGTGTTAGGAGAGTGGAAGAGAGAATCAGAGAAAGGAATAACTGACACATTTTCACTGGAAGAAACTTGGTCATTAGTATATACTTTTAACATATTCAATGAGTGAATGAGAGATTGAGAAGGACTGAATATAGTGAGTAAAGAAAAATAATAGTTACTATTGATAGAAGATGGATAGATTTTTAAAAAAATCTAGTTAGAGGGAGATAGTGAGTTCAGTTTGCACATAATGAATTTGAAGTGGTAATGACTCTGTAAGTAGAAGTGGCCTTAGAATTAATTGAATATATGGTTCTGGGGCATAGCCATTTCAGGGCCAGAGATGTAAATTTAAGATATATGTATATATACATATATACTTAAAGATACTGCTTGAGGGAGTTTCTGAGGGGAAAATTAGAAGATTAATAAATGAGCCTTAGAAAATATCAGAAGAAATTATTTAACATTTGGGTTTTAGAAAGTCTTATTTAATCCTTTGATTTTAACTTGTTTAGTTTGAGCAGTGTTTTTTCAAACGTGTTTTGAAACAACTATTAACCTGTGCTTTGAAAAATAGTTGGTTAACAATAATTGGAAAATTAGTATATTCTGATCTATTTTGATCTGATTCTAAAACCAGGATATTCTGATTCATTGTTACTTTTTCTAGATTGCTGTGCTAAGGAGACAGCAACGTATGATAAAAAATCGAGAATCTGCTTGTCAGTCCCGCAAGAAGAAGAAAGAATATATGCTAGGGTTAGAGGCGAGATTAAAGGCTGCCCTTTCAGAAAACGAGCAACTAAAGAAAGAAAATGGAACACTGAAGCGACAGCTGGATGAAGTTGTGCTAGAGGTAAGTGCTAGTAACAGGGCTGGGTTGAGATGGGCTAAGTATCCCCTGGATAAATAAATAGAGAAACATTTACATTTTAAATTAACTTGTGTAAAACAATAGTGCTAGGAAAAGCAGGGTACAATAAGTCCTAAAACATTTGCAGTAAGGATAAAGCCTTTGAAGAGGACCCTTTGAATTGTAACCCCCAATCTACATAGAAAAGTTGTCTCCTTTTCCTGGGTTTCTTCTCATTCATTGCCTTAGCACCCTCTTTTCTGACGAAATGAATCACATTGAGGTTTAATAGCCCTGCTATATTTTCCCTTTTAAAAAACAATATAAAATAAAAGTATGTTTTTATTTTTTCTCAGTCCACCTGACTACTAATGTGATTTTTGCATTCTATTACTATGCTGGCTCCAAGAGGGTTAATCTCCTTAGTTCTATTTGGGAAATTTGCTGCTTTCAGAATTTCTCGCTGCAGTGCTGAACCATATACCTATCTACCGAGTGGGGCTTCTTACACTATACTTTTTATCTTGCCCCTGGGTACATAGGAATACTCCTATATGTTACTGAAAACAATGATTTAAAAGTTAGGGAGGCAAACTATAGAAATGCCTCAAAATTCTTTGGGGATCCATAAAAATATAAAAATATTGAATTCTTTCTTCTTGGATGAAGAGGAAACTGCAATGGAGCGGCAGCTCTGTTTTTTCTCTCCTGGTTCTCTCCTTTTCTCTCTCTGCTAGAAAAGGGAACTTGGAAGTCTCTGCTCTAGTCTTTTGAAAAGTATTATTTCCTCACCTTTGATTTTTTTTTTTTTTTTTTTTAAAGACCTGCTTTGCTGCCTTTAGCTTTTAACAACTCTTCACATTTTCTCTACTTCTGGAGCAAATACACCTTTTTTTTTTTTTTTTTTTTGTAAATAAGAAAAGGTATTTACATAACTGGTAAGGAGGAATATTCTAATCATAGGTGTTGCTTTTTCTGAAATTGATGTGTAGTTTAATTGTATTTAATGTGGTCATTTCCTTTAGAACCAGAGGCTTAAAGTCCCTAGTCCAAAGCGAAGAGCTGTCTGTGTGATGATAGTATTGGCATTTATAGTACTGAACTATGGACCTATGAGGTAAGTGAATACATATTTGTTTTGGATACTAATGCTAAACATTTAAATTCTCATTGTTCTTCAGCTCTCGTCATAAGCTAGAAAAAAATAGTTTGTTTTTCAAGATGTATAAAGAGTAATGAGATAGGAGCCATGCCTTCAAAGATCTCATGATCCAGCTGGGAGGAGAGAGAAGTCAAAGGATGACTATGGTATAATATGAACATAATAATAATAGTGTGAATGAGTCCTAACATAATATAAGTTAGAGTACAAGTTCCTTGAGGTGAAGGCTCATGTCTTATTGGTAGATACTCAACACATTTTTTGTTGAGTGACTGAGTTATAAGGGAAATACCTACCAAAGAAGCTGAACATTGAACTTTGATGTCAGTTTGCCATGTGGAAAATATAAGGAAGTATGTTCCCTGCAAGGCAAAGAGAACAGCATATTTAAAGGCACAGTTATGAAATGGCATGACATGTTCATAAAAAAGTGAAAAGTTCAGTATATCTTGTATATGTGGGGAATGTGCATGAGGCTAAATATGTGGCTAGAGGTATAGGTGCTGCTGGGTACAATGAGGCATCCCTAGATTTTAGGTGGAGGGTAATATAATCAGCTTTGCATACTAGGAAGAGGACTTTGAGGGTTGTATTGTGTATACACCTTTGAAGGGACTGAGGATAAACTATTGGCAGAGAAAGCATTAGAAGACTATTGAGATATTTCAGGTAATAAATGAGAGTCTGAACTTACATTATGGTTATAGAAAGGATGGGCAATCTTAGGGTATCTCTGATACAGATTTTGTGGGATTTGATAACTAGTACAATGTGGGACATGAGGAAGAAAAGAGGGAAGTTAAGGATAAAATTCCAAAATTTCTATTTTGAGGGACTGAATGGTGGTGCTGTCATCTGAGGAAGCAAACAGACAGATGGATAGATAGTTTTATGATGTTTATTTTTAGTTTAGGAAGTTTGTGGCACTGACTAGATATTGAGAATTAACGTTATAGGTAGGTAGATAGTCTGACAGACAGATAATGTTAGTGGAGTAGATGAGATTATCCAAGGAGGACAAGTAGAGGAAGGATACCAATATAAGCAGTAGATAACCTTGGGAAAAGAAATTCACAGCAAACAGGGTTGGGGCAGAACTGAAAGAAAGTAGCTTTTTGAAGTGAAGTTAAAAAGAGCTTCAAGTAGGTCTTGGGGAGCGGTATCACATGCCGCTGAGAGCTTGGGAGATGCAGAAAGCTGAATTTGGCAGTTGTCAGTCAGTTGTAATCTTGGAAAGCAGATTTAGTAGGGGTGGGGTGAAGTCTGAAAGTTGGTTGAGAATTGAAAGGAGTTATAAGTTGAATAATCTTTTTTTTTAACAAAATGTTTTGTTATGAAGATTTTCAAACATGCAGGAAATTTGAGAGAATAATATAATGAACCCTCTGCTGTCATGAAATTTATAAGCTAATATAGGCGACATATACTAATCAAAATGATTATACAAATAAATGCAAAATCGTAACAACGTTAGGTGGCATGAAAGAAAGGTACATAATTTCATGAGGCCATATAAAAGGTTCAGTTGACCTAGTTAGGGAAGTAAGGCAAGGTTTCTCTGAGAAAGAGGTGATTGTGTTAAGATCTGAAAGAAGATTAGAAATTATTTAGGTAAGATACAGGAAGAACATTTCATATGGAATATAAATGTCTGTACCAACATTTGTGTTGTGTCTTTGTGTTTATATGTATTTAGTTTAAAAATTTTAGTTTTACATGAAAGAATTATATACAAATTGTGCTTTCTTTAAAATATATGAATACATTATTCTCTTTTAATACTACATAGTTTTTTGTAGTAGAAATGTACCATAATTTAGCACTTCTCAAACTTTAGGTCTTGGGAATCCATTTGTATTCTTAGAAGTTACCAAGGATCCCAAATAATTTTTGATTTCTGTAGTTTATATATACTGATATTTATTATGTGAGAAATTAAAAATTTAAAAGTCAAATAAAAAAAATTAATTTATTTAAAAATAATAAACCATAAATCATTACTTTACATGTTAATGAAGAATAATTATATCTCCCAAACCTCCAAAAATTTAGTTAGCTAGAGAGAGTGGTACTACTTTATAGTTTTGTAAAAATATTTTATTTTGGTGGGAGCTCCGTTTTAGTGTTTCTCTATATACACATTTATTTGCAACTAAAAATTGAAATGTATGCCCACTTTTATTTTATTTTTTTTTTTAGTTTTGTAAAAATCTTTTATTTTGGGAGGAAACTCAGTTTTAGTGTTTCTCTTCATTTATTTGCAACTAAAAATTGAAATAGCACATTGAAATTTCCTTTTATTGCAATACAAATTTTTGAAAACCAGAAAACCAAATTAAGTATTACTGTACTCTAGCCAAACTACCCAGTGTTTTCTTTACATTCCTTCCTCACAAGTTACTTTTCTTCAAATTCTTGATGTTGGGTTTTATCTCACTGACTTCAGGCTTCTAAAACACATGGGGATACTTGAGACCTGTTGCTTCTTTGGGTCAAATCAATAGTTTGGTAAAAATCTTTGATGTCTGACTTAATAGAATCTGGCAGGATTCTCAGATCTGTTTCTTCATGTAATCTGTTGTGATATATTTGGGTTGAAATAAATGAAGAAAATTTAGACTCACATAGGTATGTAGCTGGAAAAGGGAGGACTTTGCTGACCTTTTGAAAGACTTTTAGGATCCCGAGAGTTCCTTGGACTGCTTAAAACCCCAGTGCACACTTACACAACTGCTGCCATAATTTATTTAACCATCTGTTGATAGGCAGGGTATTTCCAGTTACTAATTGATAATGTGTGCATTAAATGTATTTTCATATATCTGTGTGCCTGTATGTGTATGGTAGAATCTAGACTAGAACTAGAGGTTGAGTGTCTGAAATTGTGATAGATTTTGCCAAATTGCCTTCCAAAAAGACTGTATCAGTTTACATTCCCACCAGCAGTAGAGAGGAGTATCCATTTTCTCAGGCTTCCTAACGCTGGATATTGCGTTTCTTAAATATTGAGCTGTCTCTTGGGTCAGAAATGTTATTGTTAGCCTGTCGTACTGGCCTGTGTGGTGTGCTCTTCCTCAAACACACTAAGCCTGCTATGACTTCATGGTCCTTACATTTATTCCCACTGCCGGCAGTGCTCTTCCTTTAGAGACTCTTTCTGTCAGGTCTTAAGCTCAAATGCCATGTACCCCTGAACTTAAAAGTTTAAAAAACATTAATTTTTTGGGGTCAGAATTTCAAAAAGAAAAAAAAAAGCTCAAATGCTACCCCGTTGAGGCTTTCCTGGACTACCTTTTCTAAATGTCCATCTCAGCTCCTGCCATTGCATTCCCTATCCTCTTTCTTGCTTCACTTTTCTCCATAGCACCTCTCACTTTCAAGTATGCTATGTAACTTATTTATTTTATTTTCTTTCTTTCCCTGCAGGAATTTTTCTCTCTTTTGTTTTCTAGTGCTTAGAACGATGCCTGGCACATAGTAGTTACTCAATACATATTTGTAGTATGAATAAATGTGTGTCTCCCCATGACGTTAATAGAAAATGTTTTTTAAGTCTTTAGCTAGTTGTATTTCCCTTAAAAAAAAAATTACCACTTTGGGAGGCTGAGGCAGGCGGATCATGAGGTCAAGAGATCGAGACCATCCTGGCCAACATGGTGAAACCCCGTCTCTACTAAAAAATACAAAAATTAGCTGGGTGTGGTGGCATGCACTTGTAGTCCCAGCTACTTGGGAGGCTGAGGCAGGAGAATTGCTTGAACCCAGGAGGCGGAGATTGCAGTGAGCCGAGATTGCACCACTGCACTCTAGCCTGGCACCTGGCGACAGAGCAAGACTCTGTCTCAAAAAAAAAAACAAGAAATTACTTTCAGCCTTGACCAAAAAATATCCTTCCTTTTTGTATGAGTTGCTATAAATCCACTTGTGTGTATTAAATGTATATCTAGTATTTATTGACAACTAACCTACTTGCCATACTCCTTCCCTCTTTCAACTTATTTTTCAAATTCTATGTATGATTTCAAGAAGCTCTCTGTCCTGACATCCTTGGTTTTGCTTTATTCAGCCTCTTTTCATCGGTTATGCAGTTTGTCGCAGACATTTTCTTCCAGTTGTTAAAATTTTGCTTTGTGTTGCTATTAAGTTTGTGTTATGTATATTTTATCTCAGCGATAAGGTCACAGATCATCTTATCTAATTCTTAATTTTCTCCTGTAGAGATAATACAGTGTTCATTCCAGAGCTGGTATACATTTATATATGTTCCTGAACTATTTCTTAAAAAACTGTGTGTTCTTTTAGTTCCTCATTTCTTATCTGAGGCTACATGAGGTACTTATTTATTTAGTCAGACATATAGCAAATATTTATAGAGCACTTAATGTTTGCCAGGTACTGAGCAAGGAATCAAGGAGGCAAATATGAATAAAATTACAGTCTAGTAAGAGAATCAGGTATGTAAACAGTTGTGTGAGAAAGAATCATATGGATGTCATATAAACATGGGCATTAAAAATAGGAAAAATTGTTTTATGTAAGCAGTTCTGACAGCAAATAGGTGAATTTTCTACACTGAGCAATTCTCCAGTTCTCTGGACACCAACTGGATGTCCTACAATTTAACTCAATTCTTTTTAAAATTTTAATTTTAAAATATTTTTTATTGAGACAGGGTCTTGCTCTGTTGCCCAGACTGGAGTGCAGTGGCACAGTCATAGCTCACTACAGACTCTATCTCCCAGGCTCAAGCAATCCCCCCAACCTCAGCCTCCTAAGTAGCTGGGACTTGCTGGTCTTGAACTCCTAAACTGAAATGATTCTCCTTCCTTGGCCTTCCGAAGTGGTGGGATTACAGGTTGAGCCACGATGTCTGGCCAATTTAACAGAATCCTGACGCTAACTACCTGGAGTTAGCACAGGTTGCCACAGGTTAAGGGCTCAGTTCCCAAAGCCTGCCTCCCACTTCAGTTGCCAGTTGCAGGTCCCAGATTGTGACCTGTAACTTCTAAATGGCTATAAGTTGAGGGTTCTCACAATCTCCTCTTGAGGCTTGATAATTTTCTAGAATGGCTCACAGAAGTTAGAAAAACACTCTTTACTAACACTTCATTAACTTTACATCCTTTATTGTAAAGCATATGTGGGGCAAGCCAAATGGGAGAGACTCACTGGGTAAGGTATGGGGAAGAGTGTGGAGCTTTCATGCCCTCTCTAGTTGAACTAGCTCCTTGTGTTTGCTAACCTGGAAGCTCTCCAAATCCCATTGTTTATGGGTTTTTATGGAGCTTCACTATTGTTGGCATGATTGATTAAACCATTAGCCATTGGTGATTGCATTCAATCTCCAGCTCCCTCTCTCCTACCTGGAGGTTGAGGGATGGGGCTAAAAATCCCAACCCACAAATTATGTGGTTGATTTCTCTGGCAGTCAGCCTCCATCATCCAAGAGTCATCTCATCAGCATAAACTCAGCTCCAGGTGGAAGGGGCTAATTATGGATAACAAAAGATGCTTTTCTTTTCCCCCCACCACTCAGGAAATTCCAAGGGTTTTAGGAGCCCTGTGCCAGGAAGCAGAATAAAAACCAAATATATTATTTCTTATTATATCACAAATTCACAGACATATTCTTGGGGGAACATAGAAGTAACCAGCAGTGCTGCTAGTGGCAATCATGGGAGGCTTTATGCAGTAATACTTGATTAAGGAATAAAGGGTATTAGATTATGTTTCAGGAAGTGACGGTAGGATTGCAGGGGACATCTTATTGTAGAAGCCCTCATGAATCAGTAAAATTTTAGGAAAGAAAAGACTGGAAAAACCACAACAAAAATGTAGTGCCCTCGCCCACCAGGCAAAAAAATTTTAAATGAATTAATGATCTTCACAGCTGCTGAAGTAAAGGGGGCAGGTGGGAATGGATCTCATTTCCATGGTAGGTTGATTATGAAAGGAAGAGATGATGGTCCCTTTTTTATCAGGAAGTGTTTTGTGTTCAAAAAGGTAGACAGTAGTAAAAAGGGAATAAAAATCGGAAAAAGTTTAAATATTTTAAAATCTTGAGGATCTACCAGTTAAGATCTCTATCTTTCTCTGTGTGAGGCTTTAGGAACAGAAAACCAAGAAGTAGTGGGAATATTAGGAACTATTCAAGTTAAACATGTTAAAAGACTTAAATTGAAGAAAAGCAACAAGGAGAAGAGCTGGAAGGAATGAAGAAGTATAGAAGTGTCTTAACAAGTCAGAATATCTCCAGACACCAACAAGGAAATAGGGAAGAAACTGGCTGTGAAATTCGTAAAAACCAGGAACTATTTCTTGTAGACAAAATTTGGCATGAACAGTGAAATAGTAAAGCCCAGAGAACCACAATGATTTGAAAGACTGAAACTTGTCCCTGAACCAAATGTTGGGAATTTAGATGTTTCATTATTTGTGTTACTCAGAACCATTTCTTGATTGGCCTCATTGTTTTTAGTCTTTTTACTGCAAGACTGTGATTTTCTCCAGTCTGGGAATCTGCCAGAGGAGCGGGAACTTCCCAGTTGAATCTTACTAGTAACCACCTGGAAGATATTTATTGAACAAGTGTCACATCTATAATCTTGTGTATTTAGAAACCTTAAGCATGCATTATTATGTTTTAATTGGAAACAATACAGGCTTAAAAAAAAAACCAGATTGTTAGCTCCATCTGAACTTTTCTTAAGTACCACAAAATTAAATTTGTCAGACAAATAGACATTTGAATCAGAGATTCCAAAAGCATTTTAAATTTAGAAACCTAAACTCTTTTAGACCAGATCACATTACCAAATAAAGTGATTAATGTGGTTTCAGATGTATAATTAAATGTTTGTGCCTTGTTGGTATGGGCCCAAATGAAAAAAATATAAAACATACAAGTTTGCCAAATACTGGTATGCCTTAAACATTTCCTGAAGGCATTTGGTGATGAAGTGTAAATATATCTAAAGAGAGTTTCGTCAAAGGTAATGTGCAGCCAATCTGACTAGTTTGAAGAGGTTTGGGTTACTGAATAATCATCACACAGAAAAAGAAAATAAACTAAATGGACTTAGGAGGGTTAATTTTTCTTACCTTATTGATGTTTTGTGGATGGTAAAGAAGGCATCTAGTTATTTTTGGCATAGGATTCAAGGAGCTGTCCCACTTTGGGTGGTCTATAAAAATAATAACTCTAGGCAGCAGGGAATGGCTAAACAGGACAAATATGAATTGGTTAAAAAGGAAAACCTCTTCTTATTACTTATTGGAGTTAATTCTATAATTATTAGTCATATTTTATTGTTGAAGAACCTGAAATTTAACCCAGGTTTAAAAAAAATTATCCCTACAAACTCCTTTTCTATTATACTATAAAGTGTTATTATTTTTCCTACCTTAAGATTAAGAAAGCGTAACCTTTTGTTTTTGGCAATATGGTGGGCTAAAGTTACAGAGAAACTCATTGCAATTTAACACACTAGAAAATGATGGATTAAAAAATAAATCAAAACTTCTATTTCCTGGCACAACTGGAGACAAAGTAAGGGCTTCCCAGAGGCCAGAAATAATAAAAGATAACATGAATCTGTAATAGTAAGCTAGCTTTGAAAGTGGTACATGTTCTGGATATAGTTCCTGATCCTTGTGGCCTAGTGTCTGGGGATGGGAAAGAAAGCTCTGGACCCAAGTAAGATGGGAAGTCACAACTGAAGGCCCCTTTTCCTCTACCCAAATAAAGCCAGAACTTATAAAGAATGACATTCTTCGTTGCCAAAAGAAGGGAACAAAAGTTGTCGTACCACACGGGGAGACTGTTATTAAGTACCAGTCTTGGTTTTGGCTTTAGTTAGAGCGGAAACAAATAAAAAGTCTTTCCTGATAATCTTTAAGCCCCTGACTCATGCAAGTTTGAGGCTACATTTATACTACTAGTGTGATTCCCCCCCAAATCAAGCCAAAAATGCATTTTAGGTGGGCTTATGTTGGTGGTACCTGTAGGCACCTGAAGGAAATTCTTCTCAGAAGAAACACTTTAAAAAAGAAAGTGTCCATCCTAGAAAAATTCCCACAGATAGAGAGCCAATTGAACATGAGCACATGTCTGCCTCTTCCCCTCAAAAGTCATTAAACATACCAGGAAACCATGCCACCATGAATAAGGGTTAGAAAATGTACACTACAGAATCATGCTCTGAAAGACTATAGATGTTTCAGTTGTCAGATAATATAAAATATATTAAAAGAGGGAATTAAAGTCTGGCAAAGGAACAAAAGACTACCAGAATTGACCAGAACATTTTGGAAACAATTCTGGAAATAATTTAAGTTAAAATTACAAAAACAGTGACCAGGTTAAGACAACAAAATAGGTATACTTGAAGAAAGAAATAGTGAATGGAAAGATGGATTAGAAGAAATTATATAGAACTTAACACAGGGAGACAAAGAGGTGGAAAATGTGAGAGATGTTGGACAAGACGTTATGCCAGTATATCTAAGTAATAAAGTAACATTCCCAGTAGTGAGATGTGATGGCATCTGCAGCTCATGATGGGATGCGCTGAGAAGGGCACACTATCACTTCTATGATATTCTTATCCCCCAAAATGCATAACCTCAATTGTCTTTAATTTTATTATTTTTATTTTTAGAGACAGGATCTTGCTCTGTTTCCCAGGCTGGAGTGCAGCAGCATGATCACAGCTCACTGCAGTCTTGAACTCCTAGGCTCAAGCCTCGTGAGTAGCTGGTACTCTAGGTACATGCCACCACCCCTGGGTCATTTTAAAAAATTTTTTTGTAGAGATAGTGTCTTGCTATGTTGCCCAGGCTGGTCTCGAATTCCTGGGCTCAAGTGATCCTCCTGCTTTGGCCTCCCTAAGTGTTGGGATTACAGATGTGAGCCAGCATGCCCAGCCTCACTCTGGAATCTTAAAAATATTGCTAAATGCGTCCTACCCAGTCTGGTAGGATAGATTGAAGGCATTTGTTTATAAACAAAATATTTTTCCCAGGTGATTCTGAAGTATGTCTAGGGTTGAAAACTGTTGTGTATGGTTTTGTATTTTTTTCTTCCTATACATTAGCCACTATGGAAATTGTAAAAGCACTTATTCATTAGATTATAAGATAATGTATGTAAGGGAAGTTTTTATTAAAATATCTGTAGACAGATACCTCTATATAGATAGGTTTGTCTTATATACTTGAGGAAATTTGTGGACGTCTGTTTTGGACAGAGTAGGAGCCACAGCATAATCCTGTGAGGGGAACTTCTTTCTGGCACATAGGATTGCAGATGATAAATTCCTTTGTTATGTTTTCCCCTTTCTATTTTAAAGGTCACTATAGTCATCCTCCTTTACTGCAATACATAAATGAACATCCTAAGGAGGTTTTACATATGTTTTAGTTAGGTCTTAAAAAATTAACAAATGTTTGGAATTGACAGGGCTTTTACCTGTTTTTATTCCGGTTTAGTGCCCTCACTGGGTCTGGAATCTTTATGGTTTGAGACATCAGACTTGGATGAGGAAGGGTAAATCATGCTACTAGTGGGCCAGCTACTCTGTGGTTTTCTTATGAGACTGTGCTTTAAGGAAAAGGTAACCACAGAGCATATGGCATTGAGTTTGAGTCATCTGGAACTGGTTAGAAGTAAAATGCTTCTATTCCAGCATTCTCTAAGTTTGTCAGCTTTTCATTATTTTATAGGAAGAATTCTAGCTTCTTATCCTGAGATGAGCTTGTTCCCAAATCTGGTTTCAATTTTTTTCGTTGTTGTTCAATTGTTGAGCACATTTCACCATATGATATCACTATTGGCTGTAGGTTAAAAGTTACTGTGTAACTTAAATGTCAGAATTCAAACCACCAAGTATACATGGTTTTGTTCAGCCAGAGTTTTAAATGAAATCTAATTTGAGTTTTTGGCTAAAAATACTTTCCACATTTATCAAAGTGACACATGAACTGAAGAAATACAATGTATCTAAGTACCAGGTGTTGTTGAATCTGCAATTGCAGGAGGGTAACAGAGCCAAAGGCAGTCTTTTCCGCAAATAGTCTAATTTATTCATGTTTGTCAAAAATGTGTCTGCGCAAAGTAATTGGTTCTCTTTTCTCTGTAGATTTCATCCTTTGTTGAAAAAGATGTCTTAGAGCCTATCAAGCACAGAGCTGGGTTTTGAGGGCCTGGAAAATTCTGTTGATGCTTTTCACTAGTTTTGGCTTTCATGTGAGTTGTATATAGGGAAACTTACAAGGAGCATCCCAGTGGCTTTATCATGTATCACTTGGCTACTTTTCCCCCACACTTCATTGTTGTTGTGAAGGGGAAGGCAGTTGAAACCAGAAACCTACATCTCTTGCTAACTTCAGAGATTAAAAGAGATAAAGTAGTAACTTGTGCTTTCTACAGAGAAGGGGTCAGTGAGAAACTAGGCCAGATGAGAAAACTACTTTCAGAGTTTGAATTGAATAATTTGATATGTTCTTCAGACCATACATCTTAGTTAACGTAAAACAAGGACTAGAGGGTGGTTTGTGTGAAGTAGCCTTCTCAGCCACCATTTTCAGTACTTAATAATAGTCAGGTGGAATCATGCTGTGTAAGCTCTGCAGAATATAAATAAAAGATATAAACATTAATTTTGTAAAGTGAAGGTCTAGCCTAATATTAAGGTAGTATAGATACCTTAGAAACTTCTGAATATACAGAAGTACATATGTAATTATTATATATTGCTTAGGCTTCTAGGCAGTTTGCCACTCATGCCTTTTTTGTCTCCAGATTGAGCTGTTTTGTCACTTCAGGAAGCATCTGAAACATACATTTTAAGTGTCATTCTACAAATTGTTCTTACTTGATTTATGACTAATGTCAGTATGAACTGTGGGTGTATGCCATGCCTTTGAACTTTTGGTGTCTGTGTGTTCTGAACATAAATTGGCATCAGTATGTTATGCCCATGGTCAATTTATCAGAATTCATGGCCTCTGAGAAACTAGAATTAGGGAATGTACAGATGATCTATATACCTTATATTACTTTCTGTCTCAGCTCTTTTCCATAATTCTCAATAAAGCACATTTCTCAATTACTTTTATTTTTCCTTCCCCCCCCCCTTTTTTTTTTTAATAAATTAGAGAGTGAGAGCTAAATGGAAATAAGGCAGTTGGAAGAAAAGAGGATGAAAAAAGATGAAGATTCTTATTTCTGGAATAAGCTAGGTTGGCTGTTGATAACCATGTGTGCTTGGGTAGTGAAGGTAGCTAGTATTCTCTGCTTGTTAGGCCATTATTTATCAAACACTAAGTACTTTTTATGCACCAAATACTAGTCCAAGTATTCTATTTAATATATGGGTTAATTCATTTGTTCCTCCTGGTGCCATGAGGTAGGTATTATCCCCACTTTACAGATGAGGAAACCGAAGGCACAGCTGATATGTGGTAGAGATCAGATTCACAGTCTGCCTGTGAAGCCTTGGCTTAATCACTGACAGCGCCACAGCCACTCAGGCAGAGGAAGGCAGCTGGAGGAGTTAGGACTCTATCTAGTAACTCTGCCCATTCCCCTAAAGCTTAGGATTGGCTGTGATAAGGGAAAGTATCTTATGAATTGACTGAATTGATGTATGTATAACAGAAAAGAGAGATTGTATTCAAATTCACAGCCATGCTTTTTGGCATTTAAAATAATCAGAGGATACCTTTCTGTAGTGAGAAATATGCAAAAAGTTGTTCACACACACTTTTTATATTAAACATTGACTCAGTGATATCAGCAATCTAATAGCTATAATGTATCTGTTATCTAATACTGTGGAACAAACCTCCCCAAAACCTAAAGGCTTAAGACAACAGCAGTTATTTTGGTAAAAAATTTGCAAATTGGGCAGGATTCAGGAGCGACAGTTCTTCTTTGCCTCCGTGGAGTGTTAACTGGGGTGGCTTAGGTTGGAGGACCCACTTTCAAATTGGCTCATTCACACGGCCAGCAAGTTGGTGATGGCTTTCAACTGGGACCTTAGCCTGGGATGTGGGCCAGGGTTCTTGGTTTTTCTTCATCTGGACCTCTCCACAGCTGCTTGGGTTTCCTCACTGTTTAGTGGCTGGGTTCCAAGAATGAGCATCATCTATTAGAATAGTGCTTGCTTTATAATTGCTTATTGAATGAATGAAAGAATCTCAGGTTGTTTTCTTGCTCATTTTGGCCCATTTGGCAAATAGCCACTGTAAAGTGCAGGTTTCTTCCCAGAGCACAGTAATCCCTGGCTCTGAGAACTGCTATTTAAAGGGTTCTTTTATCTTGACTTAAAGGTCTATTTCTTCATTTAACCACATTTATGTTTCTAATAAATTACTCCCAGTTACTACCAGGCTCCAAAAATCATCTGTGAGCCATTCAGTAAACAGAGAAAAGAAAACCTTTTTAAAATTTGGAAACTACCTTGAAAACTCCCATTATTTCTGCTTTTAGCCTCAGTTGCATTAAAAATTAGCATAATGTTCTGTTCCTGGATCTGGAAGTTGTGTAATAGTAAGTTCACCACCTGCCATTCTTGAGTTGTGGGTTAGTTTCCCTAAAATGTAGATGGTGCATAAAGTTTGTTTATTTTTTGAAAAAGGAATACCTCCTATGAACCAGGAACTTGGAACACCCCTTAGCTTAAGGTTCTAGTGAGAAGAGCGACAATAAACATAAGTAAAATGAGAAAGTTATAAATTCTTTGAACAAAGGGATAAAGCATAGTAGGGTAAATGGTTTTACATGTGGAAGGGTAGTTGTTGGGACTATAGTTTTATTTACTTATTTTTAATTTTAATTTTTTTGAGACAGGGTCTTGCTCTGTTCCCCAGGCTGAAGTGCAGCAGTGCAATCAGAGCTCACTGCAGCCTTGACCTGAACACAAGCGATTGTCCCACCTCAGCCTCCCGAGGAGCTGGGACCACAGGCACACTCCATCACACCCAGCTAATTATTGTATTATTATTATTATTTTTGTAGAGATGAGGTTTCACTGTGTTGCCCAGGCTGATCTCAAACCCCTGGGCTGAAGCAATCTGCCCACCTTGGCTTCTCAAAGTGCTGTGTCCCCTGCTGGGACTGTAGTTTTAAATGATGATCAGTGTAAGGCAGATGTTTGTGCCAAGGCTTAAAGGAGAGGAGAGGGTTAGCCATATGGATATCTGGGAAAGAGCATTCCTGGCAGGGGAACAGCCACTGCAGGGATCCTGGCTTGGAAGCGTGTCTTGCATGTTCAAGGAAAAGCAAGGTGCTCAGTGTGGCTTGGCTAAAGTCAGAGTAGTAGGAGATGATGTCAGAGAGGTAAGTAAGATACAGGGAGGGGTCAGTTGAAGTAAGACTTTGGTCATTTTAAAGGTTTGGGCTTTTACCATGATAGAAATGGAAAGCCATCAGAAGGTTTTGAGCAGAGGTGACATAATAATCTGATCTAGATTTTAAAAGGATCACTTTAGTTACTCTGTTGCCACTAGCCTGAACCTGGTAGGCAGGAAGACAAGCGTCTTGCCCTGTGTCATCTCTGGACTTTCTGAACCATGTTCCCATCTGTTGTCTCATTTGAATCTCAGGAAAACCTTGTGAATTATTTGTTATTTTTCATGTTTTACATGTGAGGAATTGGAGGCTTAGAGAAGTTGACCAAGTTTCCCAGGCATACTCAAGCGAGAAGTCTCAGAGCAACATCTTGAACCCAGATCTCCTGTCTTTAAATTTTGTGCTCATTCTACTATTTCACATTAAAGCCTGAAGATCTCTATGGTCTTTTCATCTTAAAGTAATTTCAGCTTTTTGTGTGTGGTTCTTGGAGGCACAGAGCAGCAGCAGCATGCAATTTCTTTTGAGGACAAGAAACAGTTTGATTCTTACCTGCTGAGATGGCTTAAATTTGAAATTGACCGACTTGTACCATAAGAAAGCAGGTTTGCAAGGAGTAGAATAGACTTGGAGATGTGCCATTTTTTGTTCAGCTACTTGGTATGAAGACTGAGTATCTGAAATCACATTGTAAGGATTAAGTGGCTTCATAAATAATGTAAAACAGTTGTTGGCTTTTAGAATTTAATAAATGAAGAAGTAAGGTAACAATTCTTGTAATACTTTTTCCAGACTTTCGGGGAAATTGAAGTCATTTGTGTTTTATTAATCCATGCTTTTCAGGACCAGTGGCCCTTAATATGAGCAAGGTTTACTGGTGTAATGATTATTTTGTGGCATAAAACTATTGTGACTCTTGTGGGCTAGCATGTTTCTGATCATAGAGACATAGAAACTTCTATTTTTAAAATATTTATAGCTTGTTTTAAACATATTGAATAGAGCCTGATTTAAGCTAATTATAAAAAGTTTGGTTAGATTGCTTTATTAATATTATGAACTAGAAACAGTCACCAAATGCACAATCATTATACTAATCCTTACCATGACTGAGTCATTTCTTTGAGATGTTGGAAATTTAGTTTTTCTAAATTTAACAAAAGGGGACATTTGAATGATGCAGAAACATTCATGTCAAGAATCTAAAAGCTCATATAAACAATGATTTTCTCATACTCTTTTGTACATTTGACTGTTACAAGAACTGTCAAATTCCTCTCTTAATATTTGTGGTGTCACAGTCATACTAAAACAATCTTGAATTCTGGCAGTGAAATGAAGTTCTTACCTGTCTTTCAAATATTAATAAAAATAAGGAAAATACAAATCTGTAGTTATTCAGATGGTTAAAATCAGTTTCTGTGGGTCACTTCATCGAGTTCAAGCATTTAACTTTTTTTTTAAGCTGAATTGGACGGTCAACTTGTCTGTAATTTAGCTTAAGAGAAATTCCATTTTAAGATAAAAAAAAAACTACAGGGAATGGAGGCCAAAAAATAGTAACAACCAAAAACAAACAAGTGAAAAACTTTAAAAGATTCTTAGCAAAATTTATTGATATATTACCTCTTCAAAATATATTCCAGCCAATGGATAGATAATAAAATTGAGACTCAGACTATTTGGATCCTAAATTGTGCTTCATCATGACTCCCTTGTTGAAAACACTTTATTGATTCTGTGTAATGTAAGTAAGATAATTTTTGTGAAGCTCATTGAGTCTGAGCTCCTTGACTCAAAAAAGGTTAAAAGTTACAGAAGTAGCTATGGTTAAGGGTATATTGTCATTACAATGTGATGATCATTAGCAAAGTGGGCAGTGGGAAAAGTAGTGACCACTTATGAGCCAAAGCAATCAACATTAAAACTTGATTTCCAGCAAATAGAGCTGCTAAGTGGTTACAGAGCAGTCTGGGTACAGATGGGATAGACTAAACTGATAGTTAAGCTGAAAGCATTTGCCTGTTAACAGGCATGAATTGTGAGTTGAAATGCTAGTTTTCTTAGTGTTAGTAAAAACATTAAAAGAACAAGGATTAGTGGAAGGGTTCTTTACAAACTTTAAAGTATCAATAGCTCTGAATTAACGCAATTTAGAAATCATCCGTAAGTCATACAAATAGCCACTTTTGTTTGTACCCTTTCGTGTCCCTCCTAACTCCCCCAGTCCCTCTTTCCAAATTGTCCACTTCTGTTGAATCCATTGTAAAAAATGTGTACCTTTTAGGGAATTGAGATAGGAAAGATGTTATGAAAAACAGGGTTAGTTTAGAATAGTGGTTTTCAAACATTGGTAAAGTCACCTAGACTAGTAAAACCACTGTGGAAACCAGTGTGGAGACTCCTTAAAGAACTAAAAGTAGAACTACTATTTGATCCAGCAATTTCACTATTGGGTATCTACCCAGAGGAAGTCATTATACAAAAAAGATATTTGCTCACACATGTTTATAGCAGCACAATTTGCAGTTGCAAAAATGTGGAACCAACCCAAATGCCCATCAATCAACAAGTGGATAAAGAAACTGATACACACACATACATACATACATACATACATACATACATACATACACACACATAATGGAGTACTACTCAGCCATAAAAAGGAATGAATTAATAGCATTCACAGCAACCTGGATGGAAGATTGGAGACTATTATTTTAAGTGAAGTAACTCGGGAATGGAAAACCAAATATCGTATGTTCTCACTCATAAGTGGGAGCTAAGCTATAAAGAGGCAAAGGCATAAGAATGACACAGTGGACTTTAGGGATTCATGGGGGAAGGGTGTGAAAGATAACACTTTACAAATTGGGTTCAGTGTATAGGGAGATGGGTCCACCAAAATCTCACAAATCATCACTAAACAACTTGTTCATGTAATCAAATACCACCTGTTCCCCTAAAGCCTATGGAAATAAAAAATTAAAAAAAGCAAGATAATTATTAATACAGTTTTTGGTGAATCACTGAGTGACAGTGGTTATAGTGGTGGTGGTTTAAATTAAGGAATAAATGTTTACAAAGTGAAGGGAGCACCTCCTACCACACAGTTCAAAAACAATTACAAATATGGCAGGTTTGCTGAGAGCTTTCATGCATCGTTTATTGTCATGCACTTGTATACTGTACACATTTTTATTTTACAATGACTTGTATTCATTTTCCAATGCATTTATTTCATTTCAGGGTGGTAGATGGCGGGAGACTATCCTGGCAGCTCAGCACACAAGTAAAGAATTAACCCTGGACAGGGTGCCATCCCTTTGAAGAGTGCACTCACACACATTCCCCACACTCATGCAGACTGGGGTAATTTAGATATGCCGGTTAACTTAACATGCACATCTTTGAGATGTGGGAGGAAACTGGAGTACCTATAGGAAACCCATGCAGACTTGGGGACGGTATGCAAATACCACACAGACAGTGACCTTGACTGGGAGTTGATTATTTTTTGTCATCAGTGTTATCACAAAATGACATTGCATGAACCAGTATTATTTGAAGATCTGTAATCTGATCTTTTTATCTTTCATCTTTGAGTCATTAGCACCAAATGTAGTTCTTGGAACATAATAGGTATCTACTACATGAATAAATGAATAGATGAATCATTCATTCTGGGAAATGTGGTCAACATAGTGCAGTGATGGAATTCCAGTCCTGAATCCAAATCCTGACTTTATTAGTTATTTAGAGCATAACCTTGGGCAAATTGTTTAAACTCTTTGAGCCTTCATAGTATGTAGTAGGCACTCAAAAGTAGTAGCTACTGTTAAAATATACTGTATTCGCATCCGAGAAGAGCATTTAACATTCTTGTGATATCTTAGTGATCAAGATGGGAAATTTTGGGCTGGATGATATTTCAGTTAATTCATAAGTACATAAATCTACATTTTTACAGATTTAAAAGGAGCTCCTTATTTTAATAACAACTCAGTAGAGGATATTGATGGCATGCTGATACTTTCTTGGAAGAATTTCTTTTGCTAATGAGGAGCCTGAAAGTTCTTGATTGATTAATAGGCAAATGTTTTAAAAATAATTGATATAAATTATTCAGCTGGATCCTGAAACTCAGTTACATAAATTCAGAGTTGAAGGTGGGATAGGAAGAAAAGTAAATAATCGTTCAAAATCCGTTTGTGAGAAAGGACTTAGGGTTTTCATTAAACTGAGCTCAATGTAAATAGAGTGTGATATAACTGCCAGAAAAGCCTATGTGATAATCGACTGCGTCAGTAGAACAGCAGTGTCTAGAACAAGTGAAGGAATTATCCTTTTCCATTCTGTAGTGGTCATACTACCTAAGAAGTACTGTGGCCAATTCTGGACATCACCTCTGAGGAGCATATTGATAGGAGAGTGACCAAATATGCTAAAGGAATCTTGGAATGTGCTGTAAAGAGGAACATGTGAAAGAATCAAGAAACTATAATCTTAAAAAAGAAAGCCTGGGGTAAAGAGGTTGTTAGATGTCTTTGGACTTTAGAAGAAGTCTTGCTTAGACTTGTTCTGGATAGCCACAGAATCCATAACTAGTATCGAAAGGTGGAAGGTTTTTTTTGTTTTTTGTTTTTTAAAAAGGAAGCACATTTCTAGTTAAAACAGGGAAAACTCTTAATAATTAGTGTGATAGAATTCCTCTAAGTTATTGGCAGGATCAGGGAGTAAGTACTTCCACCAAACAGGAACATTAGTATATGGAGATTTCACTAATATGGTGGAGGGGTCAGTAGGGGTTGAAATAATTGAGATTCTGTAAACTTAGGGGAAAGTTCTTAACTTTGATTTTATTCATAGCTTACTTTCATAAGTCAAATTTTTGGCACTATGCTTGAAAGAAAAAGTAAACACTTTTTAAAAAGTTAGTTTCCAAAAGAAATAAAATTTTTTAGTTATCATCACACTCTTCATTTGGCTTCCCTCCCAAATTGCTATTGTTTACTGCTTCTGTCATATTTTCTTAAATACTCGTTGGGGTAAGTTTTCTTAAGTTTAGTTAGACATTCCACTAGGCTGCTTACCTCGTTTGTAGCAAGGTTTATAGAAACTATAATTTTGAAAAAGAACGCCTAGGTAAAAGGGGTGTTAGCTGTCTTTGGACCTTAGAAGAAGGCCAAAGTGTGTGTGATCTGTGACTGCTCAGGTAAACATTTAGTCTAAAAGATACAGCTGTAACAAAATATAGCCTCAGTTTTAGCAAAATTAAATTTTATGCAATGGCTTTAATTGGTAGTACACCTTTGAAGAGTTAGCAGTATCCCTAAGTGCTACAGCATACCATGTGAGAATCACTAGGTAGCAGTGATTTCTGGGGGTGAACAATTGAGGAAAATGGGAAACATAATAAGGGATCAGAAAAAGATTATAGAGAGATGTATCTGCTCCCTGTTTTCCCCTAACATTGATTTCCCCAAATTTGGAGGCAAACTATGTCTCAAAGCACTGCTTTTCCTTTAGAACCACAGGCTCCTTAACTACCCTTTTTCATTAACTTTACTTCCCTCTTGCATTTTATCCCTCTAAATAGAATCTTTTGCTCTTCTCTAGGGAGATTGCCTTTGTGTTGAATTTTAAGAAGATTATGAGTAGTGTACATTATGTGGGTTGCATCATAGAACAAAGTGCGAACACACACACACAATCTTATTGATGAGCCAAGTTCCTATGCATGATTAATGAGTTAAAAGTGTTAAGGCGAGGTGGCGGGGGGGACCAAGAAGGCTGAAAGGAAGCTTTTCTGGAGTGCAGCTCCCACTGAATGAGACACAGAACCAGAGCAATATCCATGTCTCTGAGTGAGGTACCAGGTTCGTCCCAAAAATACTGGTCGAACAGTGGGATTAACCCCCAAAAAGGCAGGAAAAGCAGCCGAAAGGGGGCGAGCCAAGGCAAGGCGGGGCAATGTCCCACCTGGAAAGTATCTGGCATGGAGGATGGGGAGGGGGTGGGGGGCATCACCCCCTTGGTACTCCGAATCAGACAGCAATTCACTCCTAGACTTTGGCAGCACACAGACCAGGAAAACATCACCTGGCTGAGGACTGCCCAGAGTTGCAGACCCGGGCGACAGCCCAGGCTGGCAGCCCTGGCCAGACTGGTACCTTGTCAGTGCCGACCAGGGCAGAGAGTTGGACTAACACCTAGAAAGCTTGAGAAAAGGAATTTCCTGTCCCACAGAAGACGGAGTTGAAAGTGGGGAGGGGGAAATGGCCAGATAGGCCCCACCCCCACGAGATCCAGCAACCAAATCCCTCCCCTGGGAGAGTTTTGCAGTTAACGCATCAGACGGGGCTCCATCTGGGAGCAGAGGGCTTGGCAGAGGGAAAGAAGCCTGCCATTGGAAAGGTGGGGCTAAGCCGACTGGCATAAGTGGAAACCAGGCAAAGAATAAACAGCAGCCTGCCTGAGTCCAAGGCAGCCCAGCAGCGCCTCCACAGGCAGACAATGGACAGAGTGTCTCAAGTGGCACACTGTTACCTGCGTTAAAAAAAAAAGAAGAAGAAAAAAAGCCTCATACGGGAGAAATAACCTCAACTTTAAGAGAAAGGATGTCCACTCAGAGAAGATGGGAAGAAAACAGTGCAAAAAGGACAAAAACATCAAAGTCCAAAATGCCTCTCCTCCCCAGAGAGATCACAGCGACTCACTAGCAAGGCAGCAAAACAAATCAGAAAATGGTTGTGACGAGCTGACAGAAGAAGGCTTCAGAAGATGGGTAATAACAAACTTCTCTGAGCTCAAAGAACATGTTTTAGCCCAATGCAAAGAAACTAAGAACCTTGAAAAAAGATTAGACGAAATGCTTACTAGAATAACCAGCCTAGAGAAGAATGTAAACGACTTGATGGAGCTGAGAAAAACAGCACGAGAACTTCCTGAAGCATACACAAGTTTCAGTAGCTGAAATGATCAAGCAGAAGAAAGGATATCAGAGATTGAAGATCAACTCAACGAAATAAAAAGAGAAAGCAAGAAGAGAGAAAAAAGAGTGAAAAGAAACGAACAAAGCCTCCAAGAAATACGAGATTATATGAAAAGATCTAATTTATGCTTGATCAGTGTACCCGAATGTGATGGAGAGAATGAATCCAAGCTGGAAAACACTCTTCTGGATATTATCCAGGAGAACTTCCCCAACCTCGCAAAGCAGGCCAATGTTCAAATACAGCTAGTGCTTGACTTACGACCACGGTCGGGACCGTGGACCGGTCGTAACACGATTTGGTCGTAAGTTGAGTAGGCTATATGTACAGTTGAAATGGTGCACACGGAGATGGTAGTGCTGCCAGAAGCTGGTCCGCACTGTCGTACGCCCAGCTGGGCAACGTTTGCGCTGCCAGACACAGAGCAGTCGTGGCTAGCGATTGTGGTCGTAAAGTCGAATGGTTGTAAGTTGCATAGGTGGTAAGTCGATCAATACCTGTACAGGAAATACAAAGAACACCACAGAGATACTCCTCAAGAAGAGCAACCCCAAGGCACATAATCATCAGATTGACCAGGGTTGAAATGAAGGACAAAATGCTAAGGGCAGCCAGAGAGAAAGGTCAGGTCACCTATAAAGGAAAGTCCATTAGACTTACAGTGGATCTCTCAGCCAGAAGAAAGTAGGGGCCAATATTCAACATCCTTAAAGAAAAGAACTTTCAACCCTGAATCTCATATCCAGCCAAACTAAGCGTCATAAGTGAAGGAGAAATAAAATCCTTTACAGATAAGCAATTACTGAGAGATTTCGTTGCCACCAGACCTGCCCTACAAGAGCTCCTGAAGGAAGCATTAAACACAGAAAAAAACATCCAGTACCAGCCACTGCAAAAACAAACCAAATGGTAAAGACCAACAATGCAATGAGAAAACTGCATCAACCAATGGGCAAAACAAATAACCAGTAACAAAATGGCAGGATCAAATTCACACATAACAATATTAACCCTAAATGTAAATGGGCTAAACACTCCAATCAAAAGACACAGACTGGCAAACTGGGTTAAAAAGTCAACACCCATCGATGTGCTGTATTCAGGAGACCCATCTCACATGCAAAGACACACATAGACTCGAAATAAAGGGATGGAAGAAGATCTACCAAGCAAATGGAGAGCAAAAAAAAGCAGCGGTTGCAATTCTCATCTCTGATAAAATGGACTTTAAACCAACAGATTAAAAGAGACAAAGAAGACCATTACATAATGGTGAAAAGATCAATACAACAAGAAGAGCTAACGATCCTAAATATATATGCATCCAGTACAGGCGCACCCAGATACATAAAGCAAGTTCTTAATGACCTACAAAGTGACTTAGACTCCCGCACAATAATAGTGGGAGACTTTAACACTTCACTGTCAACATTAGACATATCAATGAGACACAAAATTAGCAAGGATATCCAGGACTTGAATATGGAACAAGCAGAACTGGAACAAGCAAACCTAATAGACATCTATAGAGCTCTCTGCCCCAAAGCCACAGACTATACAAAGCCACAGAATATACATTCTTCTCAGCACTACATCACGCTTACTCTAAAATTGACCACATAATCGGAAGTAGATCAACAAAATAGAGTGCTAGCCAGATTAATAAAAAAGAAAAGAGAGAAGAATCAAATAGCTGCAATGAAAAACAGTAAAAGGAATATCACCAGTGATCCCACAGAAATACAAACTACCATCAGAGATTACTACAAACAACTCTATGCACATAAACCAGTAAACCTGGAAGAAATGGATAAATTCCTGGACACTTGAACCCTCCCAAGACTAAACCAGGAAGAAGTTGAAACCCTGAATAGACCAATAACAAGGGCTAAAGTTGAAGCAGCAATTAATAGCCTACCAACCACAAAAAGCCCAGGTCTAGACAGGTTCACAGCTGAATTCTACCAGACGTACAAACAGGAGCTGGTACCACTCCTTCTGAAACTATTCCAAACAATACAAAGAGAGGGAATCCTCCCCAACTCCTTTTATGAGACCAACAACATTCTGATACCAAAATCCAGCAGAGACTCAACAGAAAAAGAAAACTTCAGGCCAATCTCCATGATGAAAATAGATACAAAAATCTTCAATAAAATACTGGGAAACAGATTGCAACAGCACATGAAAAAGCTTATCCATCATGACCAAGTAGGCTTCATCCTGGGTATGCAAGACTGGTTCAGCATACGCAAGTCCATAAACCTAATCCACCATATAAATAGAACCAAAGACAAAAACCACACGATTATCCCAACAGATGCAGAGAAGGCCTTCAACAAAATTCAGCACTTTATGCTAAAAACTCTCAATAAACTAGGTATTGATGGAATGTATCATCAAATAATAAAAGCTATTTACAACAAGCCCACAGCCAATACATACTGAATGGACAAAAACTGGAAGCATTCCCTTTGAAGTCAGGCACTAGACAAGGATGCCCTCTCTCACCACTCCTATTCAATGTAGTATTGGTTTTAGCTAGAGCAATTGACAAGAAAAAGAAATAAAAGGTATTCAAATAGGAAAGGAGGAAGTCAAATTGTCTCTATTTGCAGACGACATGATTGTATATCTAGAAGACCCCATCGTGTCAGCCCAAAATCTCCTGAAACTTATAAGTAACTTCAGCAAAGTCTCAGGATACAAAATCAATGTGCAGAAATCACAAGCATTCCTATACACCAATAACAGACAGAGAGCCAAATCAAGAACGAACTCCCATTCACAATTGCCACAAGAATAATAAAATACCTACGAATACAACTAACAAAGGATGTAAAGGACCTCTTCCAGGAGAACTACAAACCACCGTTCAAGGAAATAAGAGAAGACACAAACAGATGGAAAAACATTCCATGCTCATGGTTAGGAAGAATCAATATCATGAAAGTGGCCATACTGCCCAAAGTAATTTATAGATTTAAGGCTATCCCCATCAAACTACCAATGACCTTCTTCACAGAACTGGAAAAAAACACTTTAAACTTCATATG
The DNA here is from genome assembly GCF_001604975.1 of Cebus imitator. Taxonomy (NCBI): domain Eukaryota; kingdom Metazoa; phylum Chordata; class Mammalia; order Primates; family Cebidae; genus Cebus; species Cebus imitator. The sequence continues at coordinate 940,442 of NW_016107856.1, forward strand.
GAGCCAAAAAACAGCCCGCATAGTCAAGACAACCCTAAGCAAAAAGAACAAAGCTGGCGGCATTACCATGCTGGACTTCAAGCTATACTACAAGTCAACAGTAATCAAAACAGCATGGTACTGGCATTAAAACAGAGACATAGACCAATGGAACAGAACAGAGGCCTCCAGAGCAACACCACACATCTACAACCATCTAATCTTTGACAGACCTGACAAAAACAAGCAATGGGGAAAGGATCCCCTGTTTAATAAATGTTGTTGGGAAAACTGGCTAGCCATGTGCAGAAAGCAGAAACTGGACCCCTTCCTGACACCTTACACTAAAATTAACTCCAGATGGATTAAGGACTTACACATAAGACCTAACACCATAAAAACCCTAGAAGAAAACCTATGCAAAACCATCCAGGACATAGGCATAGGCAAGGACTTCATAACTAAAACACCAAAAGCACTGGCAATAAAAGCCAAATAGACAAATGGGATCTAATTAAACTTCAGAGCTTCTGTACAGCAAAACAATCATTAGAGTGACTGGCAACCAACAGAATGGGAAAAATTTTTTTGCAATCTACCCATCTGACAAAGGGCTAATATCCAGAATCTACAAAGAACTAAAACAGATTTACAGAAAAAAAACAAACAAACCCATCCAAAAGAGGGCAAAGGCTATGAACAGACACTTTTAAAAAGAAGACATATATGAGGCCAACAAACATGAAAAAATGCTCATCATCACTGGTCATTAGAGAAATGCAAATCAAAACCACATTGAGATACCATCTCACGCCAGTTAGAATGGCGATCATTAAAAAATCTGGAGACAACAGTTGCTGGAGAGGATGTGGAGAAATAGGAACACTTTTACATTGTTGGTGGGAGTGTAAATTAGTTCAACCATTGTGGAAGACAGTGTGGCCAATGGAATTTCTAGAAATAGAAATTCCATTTGACCCAGCAATCCTATTACTGGGTATATAACAAAGGACTATAAATCATTCTATTATAAGGACACATGCACATGCAAGTTCATCGTGACACTGTTTACAATAGCAGAGACCTGGAACCAACCCAAATGTCCATCAATGATAGACTGGACGAGGAAAATGTGGCACATATACACCATGGAATACTATGCAACCATAAAAAACGATGAGTTTGAGGCCTTTGTAGGGACATGGATGAACCTGGAAACCATCATTATGCAAACTGACACGAGCAGAAAATCAAACACCACATGTTCTCAGTCATAGGCAGGTGTTGAACATTGAGAACACGTGGACACAGAGGGGAACATCACACACTGGGGTCCATTGTGGGGGACTAGAGGAGGGATAGTGGGAGGGAGGGTGGGGACAGATAACATGGGGAGAAATGTCAGGTATAGGTGATGGGGGGATGGTGGCAGCAAACCACCTTGCCATGAATGTACCTATGCAACAATCTTGCCTGATGTACCCCAGAATCTAAAGTACAATTTAAGAAAAGGTGTTAAGGCTGGGCGCTGTGGCTTATGTCTGTAATCCTAGCACTTTGGGAGGCCAAGGCTGGAGGATTGCTTGAGCTCAGGAGTTTGAGACCAGCCTGGGCAACATACTGAGACATTGTTTCTACTAGATTTAAAAAAAATAAAAAATAAAAATAAAAAAGAATGAGGGGGGCGTGGTGTTACGTGCTTGTAGTCCCAGCTACTCAGAGGGGCTGAGGTGGGAAGATCACTGGAGTCTGGGAGGTCAAGCCTTCAGTGAGGTGCGATTGCACCACTGCAGTCCAGCCTGGTGACAGAGCGTGACCCTGTCTCAAAAAAAAAAAAAAAAAAAAAAGTGTTAAGTAACTATGCAGTATTAGCTTATATGTATATATTTTGTTGTTTTCCCCAAATGCTTATGCCTCTGAATAGGATATACATTGATGAATGAAGATATTAGGGAGGGTAGGGAGAAAGAATAGAAGTTTTTACATATAAATACAAATAGAAGTTTTTAAAAATAATACTTTGTTAGCTTTATCTGATAGCCTACCTTCTGGAACTGTGAAAGGCTAATAATGAATTTGACTAATGAGAAAGAGAATAATTCCTACTTCATTTAAAGTATTCCCTCATTGAAAACATCAGTTTGCACCATCCAGGAGGCCTTCTTAATTCAGTTATTATCTAGTTTAAAATTTGTTTTTAGCTGTGTTGTATTTATTTCTCCTTCATATACACATGTAATTACAGGGTTTTTAAAGCGTATAGAACACTGCTATTGTTTAAACAGTTCTTAAATAAGGTACTTTTTTTTTTTTTTTGAGATGGAGTTTTGCTCTAGTTGCCCAGGCTGGAGTGCAATGGCATGATCTCGGTTCACTACAACCTCCCCTCCTGGGTTCAAGCAGTTCTCCTGCTTTGGCCTCCCAAGTAGCTGGGATTACAGGCATGTGCCACAATGCCTGGCTAATTTTGTATTTTTACTAGAGATGGGGTTTCTCCATATTGGTCAGGCTGGTCTCAAACTCCCAACCTCAGATGATCTGCCCATCTTGGCCTCCCAAAGTGCTGGGATTACAGGTGTGAGCCACTGCACCTGACCAATAAGTTGCTTTTATACTTACAAAAATTGTTTTTGATATGTGCAGGATACCAAGCTAGGGATTTGAACACATCAGTACAGTATTTGAATTTCTGTGCCTAGCATTTTTGTTATATGCATGGATCTACAAAAGAATTGTCATTTGTTTCAGAGCTACATGTAGCTAGGCGTATGTGTGACTTACTTTTATTTTTATTTCAGCTGTTATTTCCTGTTTTTTATTTTCAGCATGTTGGAACAGGATTCCAGGAGAATGAACCCTAGTGTGAGCCCTGCAAATCAAGGGAGGCATCTTCTAGGCTTTTCTGCCCAAGAAGAGCAGGACACATCAGATGGTATCATCCAGAAAAACAGCTACAGGTTAGATGTCATGCATCTATCTTTTGGTCTAAGTGATTTAATGAAGTTGAAACACAGAATTATCCTTAGTATAACATTGCATCTAAATTGTTCATGTATCATTTTGACTAGTAGAACACATAAATTACTGAAGCTATTAATAAATTTTACTTTTAATATTCTAAAAATAAATTTACTTTGAAACCTTTTGTAGTTTTAATCTTAAAATCTCAATTTGTGTGCTTTAATATACATATTGAAATACCTACAATGTATACATGTTATATATTGTGTCTTCAATAGTTATTTTATCTATCATATCTATTACGTGCTTATACATGTAATGCATCTAATATTTGTTACTGTCTCACCTGTGGATGGATATGGTATGGTGGAATAATATTATTGAACCTATTTTCAGTCATTAGGTAAACTCGTTTATACTCATTTATTGTGATCTTTATTGATTCATTCCATTGTTGCAATTTAATAATGACTTGATAAATTTCCATATTGCTTGCAAATAGCAAAAGACTTTAATTGTATAAAGTGCAATTTCTGTATTATGTTAACTAGAAGAAGGTATAGTGGACATTTTTATAGTTGTATACTTCTGATTAACATTTCCCTGTGTTATGTAGAATTTCTATTAGAGCCAAGTGGAGCCAGGTCCTTGACTAACAAGGCAAAGGGAGATCACAGCATGGTAACCATTGCAGAGTATAATACTTGAAAATGATTACAGATTTGTTTACTCTTGTCTCTCTAAGGATTTATAGGCTGAGGGCAATCATTCTTCCTGATTTTTGCTGTTACATCCATACTATTGAAAGGTGATTACCACAATCCTGCAGGCTTGTCTCCACTTTGGCCTTCCTGAAGAAACTGTTATTTTTGTGGAATGCTCTATGCTAAGTCAATGGAGGACCAAAGGATTTTATGGTAGTAGCTGCAATGCAACATAGCAGTGATTGTTGGAAAACGTATAACATTTCCCGCTTTTTTACATGCCAAAATTTATCATACTTCTTAAATATTGATCTTGATGATTTCTTAACAATGTTCTTGAATATTGGTAGAGTTTAATAGTATCTTTAATTTTGCTAAATGATTTGTCCAGGTTTGCCTTACATATTCTATGATTTTGAATTCTGTTATTGTCCATGATCCATCAAAAACTAATTTTTAAACTTAATAGCCTTTGGATTTATGAGAGTTGAGATAGCTTCTTTGTTTTTTTTTTTTTTT
>NW_016107856.1:944789-1065615 GCF_001604975.1 Cebus imitator
CGGGGTTTCACCATGTTGACCAGGATGGTCTCTATCTCCTGAACTCGTGATCTACCCGCCTCGGCCTCCCAAAGTGTTGGGATTACAGACGTGAGCCACTGCGCCCGGCCCTTAGAGTTGAGATAGCTTCTTGCTAAAGAATAGAACAAGTTGTGGGTTGAATTCTTGAAATTACAATTCAGGTAACCTTTACAAGAATATTATTTATCCTGCACTAACTGCAGCAAATAGAAGCCTTCAGTTTTTTATCCACACTAGCATAAGATAACATGGTGGCTCCCAGAAAGCATAGTAATCTGATCATACTAGTTCAACATAGAAGTCTGAATGACTTTCTGGCTGAAATTTATCAAGCTTTCAAAGTAGTACATGAAATGCAATCTATTTTCTCTCTCCCTACTACTCCAAAGTCACCATGGAGTGACTAATCTAGGTTACTGGTCTGGGAAAAAAAGAAAAAAAAAAACAGGAAAGATTATGGATTCTTAATTATATGCAAGTCTCTTGAAATATTATTCAGCAACTTGAGAGATTTAAATATAGTCCATTAATTTGATGTTCACTAAATAAAAGATACCAAAAAATGTTTGTGAAACATTTGAAAGCACCTTATATTACTTTGTTCTGAACTGGATTTTAGATGTTTTATCTATTTCCAGCCATGATACTTACACTTATTTTTAAATGCAGCTTACTTTATGTTTCTTTTTCTAAGGAGAGTTAGGAGACCTTGCTAAAATGAAAAAAGGGTAGATTCTGATGCCATGGTTTATAATATTGTATTTGCCTGTCATTTAGTAGTTAACTACATATATTTTTTCAGTCATTGAAATGTGTGGCATATAAATAATATCACCATATAATTTTCAATCAAACGGGGACACTTTTAAGAAGCAGATGTAGTGCTAGTAATAATTATATCAGAACATCAGTACCACTGTCCTGGATCAATGGGAAAGGATGGTCATCTTATCTTACAAGATGTCAGCCAGAATTGATCTTTACTCCAAGAATTCTCATTTACTCTAGCTCCCTACCACTGTCCTTTAGTGATTTATTTGCTGATTTTTTTTTCTCTTGGCATAAAATGTTTACAAGCAGACTAGAGCGCTGACTGTTTCTGGGTTAATGTTGGTCTAATTGTCTCCAGATTGCACGTTGGCTGATTTTCTCTCTCCTTTAACTCCACCCAGTCCTTGTCCTGGTATTTCTCCTATCAGACTTTTTTTTTTCTTTTCCAAAGAATATTTTTGGCTGATATAACAAAGCCAGACGGCACAGATGTGCAGAAATCATTACTAGAGTTCAAATCAGGAATATATTTTTAAAAGCAGCTTTAGACTTTTCTCATGGACTACAGTGTTCGTATTTTTCTAAGTATGCAGGCATGGTTTTTAAAATAATGTGTATGTCGTAGATTTATAAGAGGTGCTGTTAAGCAACCTCCTCTTACAGACATTCAGATTTATCAAACACCAGCCAGATATCTTTTTCTTCTTACTCAGTGCTTCATTTTAGGCTGATCCTTTTGTGTATGCAGTCATTACCTATGCAACAACGTGTCTGTTTTATTCCAAACAACTTAAACCTACTTAACTCTTACAGCTGCAAGAGAGGACATTGAGAATATTCCTGGTGCAAGTTGCAGGGAAGAGTGCTCTACGTATCCCCTGCTATTGTTTCTTTTCTCTCTTGTGTGGCATAAATAGATATCTCTAACTTTTAACTTGAATGTAGCCTTTCACTCTACCAAAATTATTTTTGTTAAGGGGCCAGGGCTTTCTGTTATTTTCCTTGCCCTTTCCTGAGCATTTAGCTGTGTGGGTCATTTGCTCCTTGAAAGACTTTCCTTTTGTGTTGCCACTTTTTTTAGTTTCCTTTTTTTTATTGGCTGCTGCTTCACAGTAATCTTTGTGGCCTCCTCCTTTACCCAAATCTCCAGGTTTGGAACTGTAAACTTAAAAAAAATTTTTTTTGTGTGTAGGTGACTCATCCATAATTTCGTGCACAATCCATATCTGTATTTCCTGATGACTCTCAAATTTATGTTTTCAGTCCAGACTTCTGTTCTGAGTCTCCAGACTCACATATCAAGAGTCTCTTTGGCATCTCTGTTTCAACATTTCAAACTTAACACGTGTACTGTGGAACTCAGTTCCTCTCCCTATTTTACTTCCAACCAATTTTCTACAACTGTGTTTTTTCCTTTCCATTGCTTAAGCCAGAAATCTTGATTCCTCTCTTTTAGCAAGTATTGTTGATATTCTTTACAAAAAAGTTGTCTTGAATTGGTCCACTTCTCTCTGTCTCTGCTGCCATAAATCCAGTCCATGCCCTCATCAGTTCTTGCCAGGGTTGCCATACCTCTTTCCTAATTGGTCTCTTAGCTTCCCCTCTTGCCTCCATTGAGTCAATTTTTGGTACCATGGCAAGGTATAAATGTAAATTGAAATATATCACTTCTCTGTTTGAAACATTTTTGTGACTTATTACATTTAGTAATTCCTTATTATGATCTGATCTCTTTCCAGCCTCATCCTGTTCCCTACTACCTCCCCACTCTTCAGCTAGTGGTCTTTTTAAAGTTCTTTGAGCCCACCTTTCCCCCGCCTGCCTCTCTCTGCCTGGAACACTCTTACCCCAGTTTCTATAGAGTTGGCTTCTTCTCATCATTTAGGCCTTGATGTAACTACCATCTCCTCAGACCATTTTATCTAAAGCATGTACTACCATTGCTTTTCCATTCCAGCCATTTGTTTGTTTCTTTCGTAGCACGTACTAGTGTTTGGATTTATTTTATGCATTTATTTTCTTCTGTTTGGTCCATCTTCCCCATTAAGATCTTTGGGAACAGAAACATTGATTCTCTCATTCCCTACTGGATTCTCAGCTCCGAGTACAATACCTGGCCACACAATTGGTATTCAGCAAGTATTTGTTGAATGAATAAATGCAAAGGGTGAATCTCACTATGTTCAGTTTTATGTGTTTACATGTTTTCTTTTGGGATATCAGCATATCTAGTTTTCTAAATCCAGAGCATCCTATATAAAGAAATTGGGGAGAGATGCAAATTTTGTTAGTGAGAAAGATTAGCATTGCCGACTACAGAGCATAAATAACAGTAATGTCCACAACTCAAATTCTAACTTTCAAGTCTGGTTTTGTTTCCTCCATCACACCTTGGATATGAATTCACAGTGTGATGGCTAGGAAAGTATATATTTTTGAAGCGAATGGAGTAACTAGTTAATATTAGTCACCCTGGTGTTTTATTAGTGATTCAAATTCATCTGTGATTCCATAGTTTATATTCAGCTTTTCAACTCTTTCGCTTTTCTTCTGCCAAGTGTTTTATGTCTCACCCTATCCCTAACATAAATACACACACACATACACACACACACACACCCACACCCCTACCTGTTTTAGGGATACTATTCAGTTTTATTATCCTAGAATTGTGAGTGATCCCAAAACTTTAGTCTGGTCAGATAATACCAGTTGATTTTCCCCTCAGTTACCACATTACTGTATTACCACCTCTGTACCAGCAGTATTGTGTTATGTCTTAAGCTCATTGAAGACATAATGAACCATGTGTTATTATATCTCTTATTGGAAATTAATTGCTCAATAAATGGTGACTGGACAAATGTGAATTACCATGCTGTCTCTGTAGAAAATCAGAAAATGACATTTCATGTAAAATAAGTTTCCATATTTTATACTTTATCTTGCAGTATGTTCTGTTTACTTTTTAAAATTTTTATGAAAATTTAACACTAATGATGCTTTTCTTATAGCAAATTTCTTAGGAATTTAAGATATAAGGAAACAAATTTTGTGCATCCATGTTTCAGATATGATCATTCTGTTTCAAATGACAAAGCCCTGATGGTGCTAACTGAAGAACCATTGCTTTATATTCCTCCACCTCCTTGTCAGCCCCTCATTAACACAACAGAGTCTCTCAGGTGAGTGTTGGAGATTATTGCAGAAACATCTGAGTTGGTTCCCATGTTTGGCTTTGAAACCTAGACAAGTAATTGGTCAGGTTAATTAAGGGACTGAGAGAATTTCTGAATTATTTGTTGGATGACTGTAGGCGTATTAGTTGTCCAGTTTGTCCACCAACCTGATAGGGATGGTGATGGGTCTGTTTTATGTGGTGGTGCTTACTTAAATCTGTCTTCTTTGAAAACTACAGAAGGAAATTAATACTAAAATTTCAGTGTAAGTGTTAGGCTTAACAGTTGCTAACATTTGTAGCAGAAAGTACCTTTTTCTTCAAATTAGGAAGATAATAATTTGCGGATATGTGATTCTGGAGATACCTTACCATTAGTGCAGACTTCTTTATCAACTTTTCCCTTGAATTTTTTTCCTGTGATTTTGGACCTTATCCTTAAACCTCAAAAACTACCTCAGGTTTTTTGTGATAGGTAGTAATCAACTACAGTTAAACAGTTTAACATCTTTACAGCTGCTGTAAAAAGTAAGCAAAGTAAACGAAGTTTTATTTGAGCTACGCTTTTATTTCCTGTGTTGAAAAATTTGAATACTTTTTTACCCCAGGCAATTGAGTTCATTCTTTTTCTTCTCCCAAAAGAGCATGATTTTCAAAAGGCTTTAATGCAATCTATTTGTTGTTAGGGATCCTATGTCTCGTTAAGTTCTCTGCAGTGTCTCAAATGTTTGTGTTTACATAGCCCAAGAACAGAAACAGGAAATACTTTGTATTTTGTTTTGTTTTATTTATAGACAGTCTCACTGTGTTGCCCAGGCTGGAGTGCAGTGGCTCGATCATACCTCAGCAGCCCCAAACTCCCAGGCTTAAGCGATCCTTCTGCCTCCACCTCTTAAGTAGCTGGGACTACAGGCACATGCCACCATGCCCAGCTAATTTTTTTTTGTTTTTTATTTTCTGTAGAGGCAGGGTCTCACTGTGTTGTGCAGGCTGATCTCAAACTCCCGGGCTCAAGTAGTCTTCCCACCCCAGCTTCCCAAAGTGCTAGGATTACCGTTGTGAGCCACTGTGCTGGCAAGGAAATACTTTTTTTGGTGGAAAAACCTTAGCACCCAGTGTTTGTATTTGGCAGGTATTTAGCTGTAGTTTTCATTGAATTTTGAATGCATAGTTGACGAGTTTACCATATTAAAATGCATATCTTATTAAAAACAACATTATCAGTTTTTTCAGATCAAAAATATTGAGTCATCAGGCACCCAGAATGCTCTTTGGAATCTACAAATGATTAGATTCATTTCCACCCACAGGGTGAAACATTGATTTCTATGTTTAATTAATTAAACCATATTTTATAGGTTAAATCATGAACTTCGAGGATGGGTTCATAGACATGAAGTAGAAAGGACCAAGTCAAGAAGAATGACAAATAATCAACAGAAAACCCGCATTCTTCAGGTTGGTTTCTGCTTGTCTTTGAACAATAGTTGGCATATTTGTTGGAAGGCTTCTCCCAGCCGGGTTGCTCTCTTCCCTAGAAGATTTGGTAAGCTTGAGCTTTAGCCACTTCCCACTATCTCCTGCTGCTTCTGATGCAGTTGTCATTGCCACTGAAGTCTTCCTCCCAGGCTTTATAGCACTAGTTTAGGGTTTATAGTATTAGTGGTTCCCTGATCAGGCATTGTATGATTTCTTGCTCTCACCTTCAAATTTGCTTTCAAGTCAGGAGTTCCTGTGCATGGATATCTACATCAAATGTCTTTGGCACAATGGTATAGTAAATAATACTGTTTATCTCCTCTCAGAGCTTTTCAAAAAGAGAATGTTGAGACATGGGACAGTTTGGAAATGAAGACACATCCATGGAGGGCATTTCTGAACTTAAGATATTTACCACTCTGGCTTAATGACAGGTCTTACTTAGAATCTGTTAAGTGGGGCTTCCATCTCAATGTTGTTTGCCACAAAACACCATTAAGTCATTCCATCATTCATCAAATATTTGTTGTTAGCACTTAGACTAGCAATAGGCGTATGCAAGTTCCCAATAATGAGCCAAGAACTATTCTTGATCCTGAAATAAAGGAGTGAGTATGATAAAGTCCCTGCCTTAATGGAGTTTACTCTCTAGTGCGAGAGCTAAACAATAAGCAAGTAAATAAATACACAAACACACTCAAAATTAGAGATAAGTTCTCTAAAGAAACACAGAGCAGCAAAGGAGGTTAGAATCTGAATTGAGAAATGAGTGACTAGACTGAGTGGTCAGGGAAGACTTCTGAAGAAGCCCCACCTTAAGACGGCATTGTCAAGGTAATTAATGCTAGCTGTTATAACAGCCTCCAAAATCTTAGCAGCTTAATGGAATAAAAATTTTTCACTTGCACAAAATTTGACATCACTTTCTAGGATTGCTTTTCTCCAACCAGTGAGTAAGGGACCCGGGTTCCTTCTACTGTGTAGCCCCAACAAGTTAAAATTCTTTGCTTATAGCTTGGGATGTTAGGGAAGACAGAGTCTGGTGGATTCTGCAAAATGTTTTAGGGATCAGGCCTGGATTTTAGACAGTGTTTAGTTGGCTAAAACTCTTGTCACTTTGCCTAACATACTGCAAGAGAGACTGGGATCATGTATCTTTCTGTGTGCTCAAGAAGAAGAAAAGGGTTTGGTGAGAACATTGCTTTTGCCATAGACAGAAAAGTGACTGAAATAACAATGTAAAGATTTAGGGGGAAATCTGGAGCAAGAGCTTCTAGACAGAAGGAGCAGCAAATGTAAAGACCCTCAGGAGGGAACAGTCTGTATATTTGAGGAACATGAAGAAGCTGAGTACGACTGGAATGCAGGGGCTGAGGGGAGAGTGGTAGATGAGGTTAGAGAGGCAGCAGACGGAAGCACATGGCAAACTTCATAGGCTTTCGTGGGAACTTTGGATTTCATCCTAGGTTTGAGGGGATGCCACTGAAAGGTTTGAGTAAGGGAGTGACTTGATCTGATTTATATTTTGAAAAATTAGTTGTTGCTACATAAAGTGGACCGTGATAGGGAGCATGAGTGGAAGTAGGGAGACAAGTTAAGAAGGCATTTTAGTGAGCTAGGTGAGAGATTGTTGTGGTCCATACTAGTGTGGTAGTCATGAAGGTGGCAGAAAGTACTTGGATGCCAAATACAGTTTGAAAGTAAAGCTTATGTAAATTCTTGATATAATGATAAATCCTATGCTTAGGTAACAGATGATTGGTGATACCATTTACTGAGACCAGTACTGGAGAAGGAGAAGTTAGAGGCAGGAGTCAATAATTTTAAATATGTTAAGTTTGATATGGCTGTTAGGCACTCGAGTGGAGAAGTCAAGTGGACAATCAGGTATCTGGGTCTGGAGTTTAAGAGAGAGATTGAAACTGGAAGTTTAATTTGCGGTGCTACTACCTAGAGAGAAATAAAGTGGAAAGAAAAGAGGGTGAGGTACCAAGCTCTGGGCCAGCTTCAACATTACAGGCTGAAAGAGAAAGAGAAACCAGTATTTGAAAAGGAAGAAGGGTAGCTGGCTAGTAAAATAGGAGAAAACGAAACGTAGGATAGTGGTGTCCCAAAACTCAAGCAAAGAAAGTTTTTAAAGAAGGGGATGTAGCAGTTAGTTACAGGGGCTAAGAGAGCTAAGAGACGCTGATTAAGATAAAGAGTGAGGAATTACTTTTGGAATTGACCATTAGAACTTGTTAGTGACCTTGGTGAAAGTTCTTTCATTGGAGTGGTGATGGCAAAAGCCAACTGAAGTGGTTTCAGGGAGGTAATAACAGAGGAGGAAGTGGAGAACATTATTTCAGGGTGATCCCTATACATGAGAATAGAGAAATGGGGTAGCTACAGGAATCAAGGAAGAGGTTTATTTTTGGATGGGAAATATTTCACCAGGTTTACATGTTTACATGCTAATGGAAACATCTTAAACTGTTTGTTTTATGACTAATCGGAAGCAGTATATGTTATGGTCCAAAGTATATTAAAAGGATAATAAGAAACATGGGTTTTTAACCATTATGGGATTGTCTTCCTACATAAAATGAGGGTTAGTGTTGGTGAGCTCAAACTGAAATTCTGAAATTTTGTAATTATCTACTATGTGCTTCTCTTGGCCTCTCCAACAGCTTTTTTTACCTACTGTAGTAGGTAACTTTATTGGTTGTTAGTACTTCTAGAGGCTGCAGGCAATCATTAACAATGTCACAAGCACCCCAAAGTCCCAAAGCTGCTTATTGGCGTTGGAATGTGGAGTCTAGTACTTCAAAAATTCATGTCTGCCAAAGCCTACACATCAGCTGCCACCATGGTCAAAGGAAAAATGGACTCTCTCACCCTTCTGCTTTCCAAATATGAAGCAAGTGCATCTCATTGGCAGAATCTAAATTATATCCAGAACCCTGGTGTCAAAATAGTTTGAGTGATACAGGTTTCAGGCTTCCATCCTTTGCTATACAGAGGAAGAACACAGGAGTCAGGAATAGATCATTGCCAATAGGTAATCCCACACAGCTAGTATAATGGACTTAATGAAAAATTAGATTAAAATTCTTGCCCTAAATGCTTTTTTTTTTGGTCTTATCATTAGATATAATTTGTCATGTTTTCTTTACTGTTCATTAGATAAACGAATCGAGCATTTACTGTGGAAGGGGTGCTTGGTATTCTTTAATCTTCAAGGAATTCCAATGCAAGAAAAAGAATTTTGTTTTAATTTTACTGTCTTTGTTCATTTGGAGGAGATTTGTAGTTTAAAGTCTTATTTCTTTCTATGCTATTTTGGGTACATATGTTTCTGTAGGGAACTTAGATATGCTCAGAATTGTGGGAATCTTAGCTGCTATAGAAGGGAATGTTGGGGAAGAATCTATATTTGTCAATTGTAAAGAAGTTCCTGGTTAGAGGAGGGAGAAGAATTTTTCATGCTGTTGTCAATGGCAAAGCATATTAAGATTTTAAATAATTCTCTTTCTTAATGTAAAGAGCCTATAACTGTTCTCCTTTTTCTTTTTTCATTTCAACCTTTTTTACTTCCAGTTACCACTTTCAGTTGCTAAGAATATCCCAAAGTCTTATAAAATATTCTGTAATTTTAGTGAACTGACATTTCTTTGAAATGTCTGCTGTATCTAAGCATTATTACATCTTTGACTTGACTTGTCCTGTTTCATAGTTCGACCTTCCTCCTAGACAGTTTACCTTTTAGAAAAGGTAAATAGGAAAATTAATGAAATATCTTTCAAAATGAAGGCAAAATAAGGACATTTTCACATAGAGAAAATGAGGAGAATTCATCTCCAGAAGACCTGCAGCGTGAGAAATGCTAAAGATGTTTTTTAAAGGACTTGGGTAAATGATACTAGAGAGAGCCCCAGATTAGCAGGAAGTAAGAACATCAGAATGGGCAAATATTTGAGTAAAAAGTACAGGCCTTTAAAAAAAAAAAAAAGACAACTATCTTGTGCGGTGGCGTATTTCTGTAATCCCAGCACTTTGGGAGGCTGAGGCGGGTGGATCACAAGGTCAAGAGATCGAGACTGTTGTCTTTTTTAAAGCAATAATAATAGCAATTTGTTGTGGGATTTATAGCTTATATAGAAGTGAAATAGACAATATGAACACAAAGGGAGGGAGGGATAAATAGAATTATACTTTTAATAAAGTTTTTATGTTGTTCAAATAGTATTTCAAGATCTACTGCAGTAACTTAAATCAAAGTATAAGCTCTAGAGCAACTACTAAAAGCCAACATAAAGACGTACAGCTAGAGCCAGGCATGGTGGCTTGTGCCTGTAATCTCAGCTACTAGGGAGGCTGTGGCAGGAAGATCGATTGAGCCCAGGAGTTTAAGAAGCCGTGGTGAGCTATGATCATGTCATTGCTCTCCTGCCTTGGAAACAGAACAAGACCCTGTTTCTTAAAAAGAAAAGAAGAAGTATAGCTAAAAAGACAATGTAAGAAATAAAAATGGAATGCTAAAAAAAAATGCAGTTCGATGAAAAGACAGAAAAAGAGAAACACATAAAGAATAAATAGAACAAATTAAAAATGCATACCAAGATGGTAGACTTGAATCCAACTATATTAGTAATTAAATTCAGAGAGCTAAACACATCAATTAAAAGGAAAAAATTTTTAAACTAGATTTTTTTTAAAAAGGAAAGATCCAATTACATGTTGTTTATAAGAAATAACATTTTAAATAATGAAGATACAGACAGATGGAAAATAAAAGTGTAAAAGTGTGTATGCCATGCAAACATGAAGCATTAAAAAGCTGGCATGGCTATATTAATCAGAAAAAGTAGACTTCCTAACAAAGGTTATTCTAAGAGACAACAAAATAAAATTTTTATTGATAAAAGGAGCATACAAAGAAGATATAACAATTCTAAACCTATAAACCCCCAATAACAAAGCTTCAACATACACAAAGCAAAAAGTGGCAGAACTAGAGAAAAAGATCTACAACATAATTGGAAATTTTAACATCCTCTCATTTCTGTGTAAATGCCTCTCACATTTTTGCCAATTATGATCTTTTGCTAAACCTACACAGCTAAAAATGTAAAAGCTCATGACCATTTTTTCAGAGCTTCCTTAGTTAATTGATAAAACTCTTGGAAAGGTAAACGGAATATCTATTTTCTGTTTGCCTGATATCTCTGTAACTTGGCTTTCCCTAAGGCCTACCTATTCCTTTCTGAGACTAGGGAAAGAAGTCTGGCTTCTTTCAGACTTCTTTGCTTATTTCATATGGGCCAAAGTAGTACAAATCATTTCAAATTCACCAGCTGTTTAATTCTGTTCATTTGAAACCTTGTATTTATCAACTAGCTATAATTTAGTTTTTGTTTTATTTACTACTTACTTGATAACTATGCCAGTAAGTATAGTATTTCATTATTTAACTGTGTGTTTCTTTTCATTTTATTAGTGATTTCTTTTTCATTTGTTGTTAAAATATTAACTGAGTACCTACAATGTACAAGACCCACATTAGATTTTTATAAAATGGGATCTTTGACTTGTTACAGAGCCAGAAGTTGGAAGCCCCATATTCAACCCTGCATATTGGTTCCATCCACCAAAGAAAATTGTTTCCTCTTCTTTTCTCTCTTAAACTTTTGTCCATGCTCTGTTTTAGCGCTTATCACATTGTATTGGTTTCCTGTATCCGTCTTCCCAGATAAACTGCAAGCTTCGTAAAGGCAGAAGTCAAATACTTAATTTTGTAGCTTGGGCGCATGTAGGTGCTTTGATTACTAAAAGACGGATATATGGACACAGTAATGAAGACATGATTAAAAAAACTATTTAAATCATTGTTTGACAGGGTAAGATTACTTTCTAATGTAACAGAAGTTGGTAATATGCTCTTGAACTTTGATACTCTGACAAATCTCTTCTGAAAATCAGCTTACAAAACTACCAGGGAGAATAAAAAGGCATGATGCAAAGCAAATGCTATGTGAAAGACAGGATTCCAGTGTAGCATATGTGGGCCACTAATGGGTCTAGATTGAACTGTTCTCTTGCCAAGAGTCATCAGTGAGAACTCTTTAATGATGGCTTAGTTCATAGATGTATTTTGGCATGAAGATCTCTGTGTTTAACTCAGTAAACAATAGGATCTAGTTTCATTATGGACCTTTCATACTTCTTAGGAACTTGTCATTGGTAAGAGAATTATTTTAGACAAGCATACATTGTTGTATGTCCAGTGAAACTTATATGTCTTGGTCATAAAATTTGTGGTGCTTGTACTAAGCTTTTGGGCTCTTTCTTTAAACTTAATGGAAAGTGCCTTAAATGCCTTAATCTCCTTAAGACTTCTCCCAGACCAGAATGGACCTAAATAGGTCTAATATTTGTTAGTGTTTAATTATTTGAACTGAGTACGTCGGAAATCTTAGCATTGCAAGTTTAACAAATGTAAGTATAGAATGAGCCAGTATAGGAGGATTTCATATAATTTAATGATACAATATTAAACTTTTTTTTTTTTTTTTTTTTTTTTTTTTTTTTTTTTTTTTAGTTTTTTTTTTTTTTTTTTTTTTTTTTTTTTAATATTCCAGGGTGCTCTGGAACAGGGCTCAAATTCTCAGCTGATGGCTGTTCAATACACAGAAACCACTAGTATCAGGTAAAACAGTGCGGAAGTTCTTGGCAGAGGAATTTAAAATAGGTGGTAGTTTAATAAAGTTGAAACTCACACTTCCCTTTCACCTTAAATTAATTTGTTCTCATCTATGATTTTATATTAATTATATACTGATAAATATATATATATAACATATACTACTAAGCAGTTGGAATAAAGCCAGATAATTTCAAAAGTTCAACTCTTCCAAATCCCTTAAATACAGATTTAGTCAGAATGCTGTTCTATCATAATTTGGATGAAAGTCTTGAATACCCATAGCTCTCTTGCCCTTGATTTGCATCTGTTTCATGAGACTAGGAGAAGGGAATGTTATTTTTTTAATGCTGTGTGCCAGGTGTCCTGCTAAGTGCTTTACATGCATTTATCTTTAAATCCATGTAATAACTAAAAGTATATTTTATATACAGAAAAACTGGTCAAGTCATATATTTGCTTTTTGTAATTTTCAGAGTCATAAGACCTAGTGACAGACTCAGAATTCAGATCCTAGCTGTATTATTTACAGTGCATTTTTCACTACACAATACTACTTAAGATTTTGAAAGATTTCAAAGAGAATGCTGTCTCTAGAGGTTTAAATATCTTCAAAGGGAAAGATAATATGGGAAGCAATATGGGGTCATGGTTAAGATGCTAGCTTTATTTGGTCTATTGGGCAGAGTTCAAATTATCACTCTGCCTCAAGCAGGTTACATGCAAATGAAGTTTCCTCATTTACAAAATGCTGGCTGCACAGAGTTGATATAACGGTTAAATTAGATAATATATTTAGAGCACTTAGCATGGGATTTGGTACATATTAAGTGCTGCCGCAAAATGGTAAATGACAATGATGTGATGTTATTGACAACAGTATCACTGAAGTGAAAGTTGGGAATCTCAGCTTCTCTCTGTAGCTCTACCACACATTTGTAGTTCACTATTTATTAATACTAATTTAATATTTACATAGAATATACTGTGTGCCAGTGTTCTAGGCACTCAGAAAAAAACAGATAGTGAAAATATAAGTCAAAAGCTATTTTATTCATTATACTAATTGTGAGAATTCCTATTAAATGGCAATACACAGCATATCAGCAATCATGAATGTTTAAAATCCTGAGATTGTATTATCCTGTTGAAATTGATAATTAAAATATATTTAAATAGTAAGTAAAACCAGAGTATATCATTCAATTATAATACATTTATTTTAAAAAATATATCAATTTTTGGATGCATGGTTATGATGGCATGGTATTTCTTCATTAGTTAAAATGTTTTAGTGAATTACAGTTAATATTTATTAATTGTGGATTCCATGTTTGCTAATTCACCTACTAAAATCTGCTAAAACATATTTGTAATTCCTAAATCAATATTAGCAGTGCTTTTGTCATCATTCGCAGACATGCATAGATGCTCCCTGGTGAGGTTGAACAAGGCAACAATTTGCCTTCTAGTTTCAGCTGTATAAATAAGGTCCTTTTCACAGTCCACGTTTTTCATATTTTTGTGCTTTTTGTTGATAATTTTGCTGTTTGAAATGGCCCCCAGGCATATTGCTGAATTGCTGTCTGTTGTTCCTAAGCCCAAGCGGGCTGTGATGTATTGCATGGGGAAACTACGTGTGTTAGAAAAGTTTCATTCAGGCATGATTTATAGTGCTGTTGGTTGTGAGTTCAAGTTAGTGAATGAATAATATATGTCAAAGAAGGTGTCTTTAAACAGAAAAACATAAGTAAGGCTATATGTTGATCACTTGACCAAAATATTGTAACCAGAGGCTTGCAGGAGCCTAACTCTGTGTTTCTCCTAGGAGAATCATTTAGGATTCATTAATTCATTGTTATCAGTAACTTTTTAGAACATAACCATCACAAAATAGCAGGAAGTGACTGTATATTCAAGATATTATAATCAGAAATGGCCTAGTGAACAAACGGAATTATTTCAAAGGAACTTTTTATGACTCATTTATTATTTCCATTTAGGTCAGTCTTTTTCTCCTCTTAATAAATAATGTTTGATTGATATATACAAATTTTCTCTTTGAAGAAAAACGAAACATTATAGGATCTCTTTAACTCTTCTGGGTATTGGTCCTAAACACTAGAAGATCCAGAACATATTAAGAACTCTGTTAGAATCATTTGACTGTATCTTTTGGGGTATGATGTCGTTTTTTCGAGGTATTATCATTTTAGTTTTTAATTTTAGTAAGGCACATACATGGTACTTTTAATATCAATGACTAGCAATTGTTTAGTGATTCCTATGGAACAGGATCCAATGCTTGGCACTTTACATATATAACCTCTCCAATAACAATCGTGCAAGGTTTGTATGGTTATCCTCTTTTTATTGATGAGGAAATAAGTTGCTCATAGAGGGCAATTTACCCAAGAATGCCCACTTGAGAAGTGAAGCAGGAATTCCAAACCAGGTCTGTTCGCTTTCAAATCTTAAGTTTTTTCCACCCTTCACACAGCCTCATAGGCAAGCACACCTTCATATATTCGACAGAGTGGTGAGAAAAACTTTTCCTCAGATTTAATTTGTATTACTAAAAATTTCAAAATAATTCGAACCTATGCAGAATCTATTTTCTGATGCTTTTATTATTTTTACATGCTTTGCAATGTACTTGACCACCTAGTACATTTTAGAGCCTTGATTCAGAAATCAGAATTTTAGCATTAGTGAATGAGATCTTATAAAATACCCTGATCTTGGGCTTTACAAAATGTTGTTATAAAAATTACTGCCAAAGTGCAACTAATATTTTGGTTGAGAGAGACTCTTAGAATTCAGACATAGCCTTAGAATGAGAAGTATTTTGGGGAAACATGAAACTTTTTATTTTAGTAAAACCTTATTTTTTTTACTTTAGCAGGAACTCAGGGAGTGAGCTACAAGTATATTATGCTTCGCCTAGAAGTTATCAAGACTTTTTTGAAGCCATCCGCAGAAGGGGAGACACATTTTATGTTGTGTCATTTCGAAGGGTAAGTTCATCTTGAAAGAACAAAGCAAATATTTTTGAGTACTTGCGGTACTCAAGACATTGGGCTGAATATTGTGGAAAATACAAAGATGTGAGAAAGAGGAAGCAATATAAAATGAATTATGTGAGTGGAACAGTCTAAGTACTGTAATACATGCTTTACTTGAGCTGCTGAGTAATTTAAAGATGAACATGGAATTGGTATCACACTGTGAATTTATATTTAGGAAACGTAAATTACTTGTTGATTTTTATTCTTTGTAATCCTGATAGCCATACTGTTTATAACAAAAGGAAAAGTAAAAAGATAAAAATACTCTATTTAGGCTTTTCCTTTTTAGGCTTTTAAACCAATTCCCATTTGGTTATTGAGAAATAGCCTTCTGAAATGTGGGTTTGAGATGGATTGTGGGCTGATTATTGTATTAATTGTGTAATTTTTGGATCTATCTTTTTAAGACTCTATTCCTCTTTTATATCTTCTTAATCAAACACGTGGTTGGTGAAGAATGTGTTAATCAGTTAGCTCTGACTCTGTATACCTTTTTTACATCTTCTTAATCAAACATTTGGTTGGTGAAGAATGTGTTAGATAATCAGTTAGCTTTGACTCTCTATTCCTCTTTTATATCTTCTTAATCAAACATTAGGTTGGTGGAGAATGTGTTAGATAATCAGTTAGCTTATGTAAAAGTAAATGTTTATACTAGCACTTTTGAATGTTATGAATCTTAGGCTAAATGGAAAAAATGCATAGCTATTTATATTTCACCTACTTTTGCCATAAAATGAAAATATTTTCTTCATAGAGTTGCCATGTGAATGTCTCTGTTAGAGTGCTGTATGTTAACCCAGGAGCATGTGAATGAGTCGGAATTCCGCAGTGGTGGTTTCCATCTTAAGCCATTTTTTCTTTCTCTCTCTCCCTTTTTTTTTTTTTTTGTACTTTGGGCTCTGGGGTACATGTGTGCATCCTGCATCCTACAGGATTGTTGCATAGGTACATACATGCCATGGTGGTTTGCTGTCTCCACCGTGCCCATCACCTGCATCAGGCATTTCTCCCGGTGTTATCCCTTCCCAACCTCTCTGCCCCTGGTTGTCCTTCCCCTCCTCTCCCCTCCACCCCCCACCTTTCCTGTGCCCAGGTGTTCTCATTGTTCGTCACCTGCCTGTGAGTAAAAACATGCGGTGTTTGGTTTTCTGTTCTTGTGTCAGTTTGCTGAGAATGGTGGTTTCTAGATTCATCCATGTCTCTACAAAGGACATGAGCTCGTCATTTTTTATGGCTGCATAGTATTCCATGGTGTATATGTGCCACATTTTCTTTGTCCAGTCTATTATTGATGGGTATTTGGGTTGGTTCTAGATCTTTGCTATTGTAAACAGCACCGCATACTGAACAGGCAAAAACTAGAAGCATTTCCTTTAAAAACTGGCACTAGACAAGGATGCCTACTCTCACCACTCCTATTAGTATTGGAAGTCCTAGCCAGAGCAATTAGGCAAGAAAAAGAAATAAAGGGCATTTAATTAGGAAAAGAAGTAGTCAAATTGTCCCTATTTGCAGACAACATGATCGTATATTTAGAAGACCCCATAGTGTCAGCCCAAAACCTCCTTAAGCTGATAAGCAACTTCAGCAAAGTCTCAGGATACAAAATCAATCTGCAGAAATCACAAGCATTCCTATACACCAACAACAGGCAAACAGAGAGCCAAATCATGAGCGAACTCCCATTTACATTGCTACCAAGACAATAAAACACCTGGGAATACAACTAACAAAGGATGTAAAAGACCTCTTCAAGGAGAACTACAAATCACTGCTCAAGGAAATAATAGAGCACACAAACAGATGGAAAAACTTATAACTTGAAAACTAGGGAGATCAAGCATTTTATTTATTTTCAGTCATTAATAAAAAATGCTAAGAGATTTGGAACACTTTAGCCATAGTGTCTCATGATCACTGACTTTTCCATGCTCATGGTTAGGAAGAATCAATATTGTGAAAATGGCCATACTGCCTAAACTAACTTATACATTCAACTCTATCCCCATCAAGCTACCAATGACCTTCATCACAGAACTGGAAAATACCTCTTTCTCTCCTTTTTTAAACAAGAGAGGGGGGTCTCATTATGTTGCCTAGGCTGGACTCAAACTCCTGGGCTCAAGTGTTACTGAGTAGCTGGCTTTCTTTTCTTTTCTTTTCTTTTCTTTTCTTTTTTTTTTTTTTAAAGAATGTACTGGATGTGGTTAGAAGTAAATACAGTTGACCCTTGAACAAAAGTTTGAATGAAGCAGGTCCATTTCTATGTGGATTTTTCTCAACCTTAGCAGAATGCCAAACCCACTTATATGCATGGCCAACTTTTCACACATGTAAATTCTGCAGGGCTAACTGTGGGACTTGAGTGTGTGCGGATTTGGATATATGCAGGCGGCTCTGTAACCAGTTCTCCACATACACAGAGGGATAACTGCCTATGCTACCAATAGAATGAGCACTTCATTCTCTGATTATTGTTACCACTCACTATCACTGAAATTCTCAGTAAACTAGCTAATTCTTTTCCAAAGGTATAAATATCTAACAGTTCAGGTTTTTAGGGCCAGAGAACTTTGACACTTGAAAACTAGGGAGATCAAGCATTTTATTTATTTTCAGTTATTAATAAAAAATGCTAAGAGATTTAGAACACTTTAGCCATAGCGTCTCATGATCACTGACTTTTCACAAAATTCCCTGTGCTCACGTTTCTCTCTCAGACATAATTGTTATATTTCTATACAGCACCAGCCTCAAAGTTTCTTTTCAGCAGCAAGGGGGCAGCTGAGAACTGTGTTTCCCACAAGGCTACAACTGTACTGGCCTATGAAAACAAAGTATTTCCTTTACTGTTGACACAATTATGTTCAAAGTAGGAGAAAGAAAGTAAACTTTTAAGAATAGGATTCAGCACTATGAAGAAGAAACCTGCTGGGTGTTAAAAGGATTGTGTTGAAGCATATTTTATGGAAGTTATTGTAGAAGAATGCTTTTAACACTCAAATAGACAAACAGTTTTTCTGAGGTTCTGGATAATTACTGTTATTTGATCAAAACAGTATAACAGATATTAGAAGTAACACTTGTCAAGCCATGGATTGAAGTCATGGTCAGTAATTTCTTTCTAAGGAAAGAGAACAAGTATTTTTTTAAATAGAGAAAATAATCCTAGCTTTAAAGTGACTGTATTTTTATAAAAGACAATGAATGGTGGTTTAAAAATATATATGTATTGCAGTTTTTTTTTGCATTTGTAAAAAGTGATTTCTCATTAGTTTACTGTAAAGTTCTTTTAGAAAATTACTGATTTCCACCCCACCAACCCTTTGATAGTCAGGAAGACTGTTAGGACTGTCTCTCACACAAATACTATTAGGACTATGTCTCACATTCTGGTTTGATCTTTCATTTCCCAACTACTGATTTTAATATCTAAAAACGTAGAACAGCCATCGACTGTTTAGTACTGTTATTTAAGCCACTCTCTCCCAAACTTACACTCCCTCACACTCTGCATTCCTGTACCCTTTAATCTCTTTGCAGTTGAGCTGTTGAAATTATTTTCTCTAAAGCAGACATACTCTTGGATAACTATTGAGTTCCTGTTATAGCTCAGCAAGAAAAAATGCTTATGATCCCAGTAGTCCTGACAAGGGTTCAAACTGCTTCTGTTCTTTTGACTTTCCTTGAAGAGTTTTTACTTCCAACATAGTGACCTATTCTGCTTTTTTTGCTTAGTTCCAGTTGTTTATAGCTTATTTTCCTGTAAATACTTTATCTTTTTCTCCTCTCTTTGACTTCTTTTAGTATGATTTGGAGAGGGAGTTTGGGGAAAAACCTTTTCTCAAACTTCCAAGTCACTGAATGTAGTATAACTGATACATTAATAAGAAAAATATCCAATTAAGGTTAATGCTCTTTTTGTTTTAAGAGACAAGGTCTGTATTGCTCAGGATGGAGTACAGTGGTACAGTCATAGCTCACTTCAGCCTCCAGCTCCTGAGCTCAAGAAGTCCTCCTATGTCAACCTCCAGAATAGCTGGGACTACAGGAAAGTGCCATCACATCCAGCTAATTTTTATTTATTTATTTTTTATAGAGATGGGGTCTCACTTTGTTGCCCAGGCTGGTCTTGAACTCCTGGGCCCAATAATGCTTATTTTAAAAATGCTTTTGTATGATAGCCTATTTAGGGAGGGAGGGAGGAGGTTGATTAAATAACATAACAAAATGAATTCAAGAGCTAAGACAGAAACAAATACTCAGGAAAGCTCAAATAAAGTTAAGAAGATGATGTTAAAAGAGCGGAAAAGAAACATTGAGAAGAAAGGTGGGGAAATGATATTAATTTATCTATTATTTCAATATACATTTTAAATACCATCCTTACATATTACTGTCTCATCCACTAATATATAGAGAAATAATTTCTTCCTGGGGCAGTTTTTCATTAAAAACAGGTTCTCTTTGATTCAGATGACTATGAATGTCAATTTGCCATATTATCTCTACCTGTTTAGTATTTTTTCTTTTGCAAATGAGATGGATGCCTACTTTGGGAACTTTTTTATATCTTTTACATTTTCTGTTTTCAGTACCTGTCTCAAATCATAAGTAAACACATGAAGTGTCTTTTCATCAGTTTCAAATACATACATAATATTACAGAAGAACCTGAGCTATAGCCCTATAACTGCCTGAGAGATGTCTCTCTCTTCTCTCTTTCCAAGTATTTTATATATTCTAGCAATAGTACCATATTTGGGTATTCACCCCTTATTGGTCCCTTATAAAAATCGTTAACACTATCATATATATGGCATGGATTATAAGGGTAACCTGAAGTAATAGGGACTTATTGTAAGATATACGAGATTAAAGAAGCACAGGAAACTGGTTCAGAATCCAAATAATCCCTCGGTGCTTGTGCTTCGTAAAGTAGAATGTATACGATTCTTCATGGAGAATAAGAATAGTGGTTTATTGTCATTTCTGATTTGACAGCAGCTCCAGTGATTCCACTTTAGTCTTTTTTTTAACACATACTGATTGATACTCCTCAAACACAAAGATTTGATTGGGTAGTTCTGGTCACCATCTCTTATGCAGAGAATTACTATGGCAGCTTTGGCTTATGATCCATAGTTCATTCATTTGTGACAAGGGAAATAGGGTTGGCTTCATTAAGTGTATTCTCTTGCTTTGTAAGCCAGCAACTTTATGCATAAGGAAAAACCTGGGGCCACTCTTCTAAGAAAATGATTGTGGCAGGTGCTGGGAACTTCATAAACTGTTTATTATACCAGGCATCCTGTTTTTCATTAATTCTTTTTTTCCCTGTTCTTAGTAAGTGTGCATTAAATTCTTTCTTGTATTGGTTCCTAATTGTTTGATTTAAAAGGCCCATCTTCTTGTCTATATGATAAGCCTTTTAAAGGCAGGAAATATTGTATGTTTTTGTGACCACCCCTAATACTCAGCGATGCCCACCACTCAGTGCTTACTGAGCAGAATAGTTTTAGATGTGATCCACTGAGAGAATTCACAATGATGGAAATTTGTTGGTTCTCATAATCATTTAAAAGGTATTTTTATACATTGGTTTGCTTAAAGAAATTGGAATCTATTTTACTGATCTAAGAAGTAATATAAGCTATGCTAAATTCCAGTAGAAAGTTAAGTTACTCTGTTTTTTCCGTTTATGGTTTGCACTAGCCAGATATCATCAGCTTATTCTTGTCTCTGAATCTAAGCTGTAGGGCTAAATAACTCACCTAGGTGCAGTGTTTAACAACTTTCTGTGTCAGAAAGTAGAACTTTGAGGTATTTGCATCTTCATTTAAAATTATTTGTTGGCAGCATTTTTGGAGTAGATTGTTGTTAGACCTTAGTACTTTCTTTTTTGGAGAAGGGATGGGTTCTGCTGTTTGTACAGATTCAAGCAGTAGGAGCCAGAAACTTGAAACTTTGGGAACACTGTAGGAAATGTTGTGATTATTGCAAAAAAAAGTTGACTGATGATATTATTTGTTCAAAATGTTTGCCAGAGGTTTAGTTTCACGGATGGGCATAAAACTGAATTTCAAAAATAGCAGCGATATTTTCTAAATTAATACCTAGACTGATATCTAACACATGAAGA
This sequence comes from Cebus imitator, assembly GCF_001604975.1. Taxonomy (NCBI): domain Eukaryota; kingdom Metazoa; phylum Chordata; class Mammalia; order Primates; family Cebidae; genus Cebus; species Cebus imitator. The sequence goes on from NW_016107856.1 coordinate 966,134, forward strand.
ATGGCGTATTCTCTTAATGCCAGTTATTTATTTCTTAGAAATTCATGTTTAGTTTATATGCATATATAAAAATTCTATATACAATGATATTTGTATAAAATCTTCAGAGGCAGGAGGAATTTCTTTAGTAATCGAAGGAAATTAGTTTATAAAGTCTATTTCAAAAGGATACAGCTCCTTCTTTTGTTTTTGAGACCTCAAAACTTGAGCGTACCCATCGATCTTGGAGTTTGGCCATTTTCTTATCTCCACTTTCATGGCCTTTCAGCCAAATTCTAGCTGGAAAAAAATGTGAACAGATGAGTTTGGAAAGATACTTGCATTTTAGAAAAGGGTCTTATTTCAGAAGAGAGATGTTTTAAAACACCTTCTTTTAAAAGGCTTTTTAAAATTAATTTTTCACTTTAATATACATTCTCATTCAGGTCTAAAGCACGTGTAAAAAAATAGAGCAGAGTTGACTGAGTACCCTAGGTTAATAAACTTAACCTAGATTTATTTTATCACTATACCAATAATGTTCTTTCTATATGTTCATTTTCTATTTCACTTTATTATATACAAATATTAACACTTTAATGTTTACTACCTTTGTAGTTTACAAACCTCTTTCATACACGTAATCTCAGCTGTTCCTTACGTATAGTCACATAAGTATTCTTAGTCCTGTTTTATGGCTGAAAGAACTGAAGCTCTTAGATAAGCAGCTTATCTAAGGACACAAAAATGGTCAGCACTAGAACTCAGGCAATAACTGATGTATTCTAATTTAATACAGCGATTTTTTTTCTTTACATTGTGGTGCATTTTCTCTATATCTGGTACTTTTAGATATATTACAGCAGATGTAAATAACAAATTACCCTAGCCCTCCAAAACCAAGATGTTTCATTGCTAAATCTGCCAGACAGTTTTGGCAGATTCATTACACAACTTCAAAAATTTTTTGTTTGTTAATTACCTGATTATAGGTTAAGTACTTCATTAGATTATGCTTTCATAATATTGGAGAATAACTTAATGGTTTGAAATATTATAATATAGCTTCAGATTTCAAGTTAGGGAATAGAATAAATAGGACTTGAAAGTTTCTGGTTTCTTTTTAAAACAATATCTGAAATTTCCAACATAGAGGGAAAGAAATGTCTTTGCTTTGTCTTAAAAAGAAGTAATTTATTGAAAATATAAGCTGTTCTAATTATTGGTCTTCTAGAGCTTCTCATTGAAAAGAGTGGGATTTTTGTGTGTGTAAGTACATTTTTTTATGGATTCTGTCTATGGCATGCTAGATCTTTGAGATCAGAAGCATTTGATCTCAAACTCCTTAAATGGGAGTTACTGTTGTGTAGTTTTAGAGGATTTAACTGTCTGTTCTTTGTCTCTAAAACATTGCTAGCTAACATAATTTTTTTTAATTTACACTTTTCAATCACAGAGTCTAAAATAAATTGCTTTATATTTGAGAAATGATTGTACAGTAGTCTATAACTGGGCTTGTATGGAGCCACAGAGAACTTATAACTCAAGAATAATATGAAGTCTTCAAAATTCTCAGAATGATGGGCAGATCCATCTGAGTCATGATAATTTTCAACTGTTCATTGTTTGTTTGCTCTATTTGGTAGTCTTATTATTGTAAAATGTGTTTTTCATATGCATTTGTTTAATCTCCCCTTTTTAGGTTATATGCTTTCTCTGGGCGGGGATAAAATCTATTCATTCTGTTTTGTCTTTTACAAGATCTTTTGCAATGCGTTGCAGGCTATGCAGAGTAAGTCCTAAATAAATGTTGACTACTCAGACCACTAACTGTTTATTTGTGCCCTTTACCATTATTTTTTATGTCCGACTCTTCAAAAGATTACTAGAGGTGGGGTTTGCAGAAATCAACGGAGGACGTTTTCTCAATGAATGTTTAGAATTACTTCTGTAACTTGGATAGCAATGAAGATTTTAAGAATATATAGTCTACTTTGATGTGGGTGGACTTTCAGCTGTGGAATGGAATAATTGCTGAAAGACTTCTACAGTTACATCGAAAAAAGGCAGGCTTTAGGGTGGGAAGAGGGAGAGGAGCAGAAAAAATAACTGTTGAGTAACTAGGCTTGCTACCTGGGTAATGAAATAATCTATACAACAAACCCCTGTGAGACAAGTTTACTTATAAAACAAACCTGTGCATGTAACCCTGAACTTAAAAGTTAAAAAAAGAAAAAAGCTAGGATTTAATGATTGATAACTTAAAGTTCTCAATTTTTTTGTAGTGAGGGAAGAAAATATTTACCCAAAGCAGAACTTCATTCCCAGAAAGAACATTTCTTCACATCATGAATATGTGAGGAAAAAATGTATGTTAAACAACTCATAGGTGCAGATCCTCGGGACCTGCATTCTAGCCCCAGTGTTGCCACTCAGTGACATTTACTGTGTGACTTTAGACAAATCACTTAGCCCCTCTTATCTTCAGTTTCCTTATCTGTAAAGTGATAAAGTTAGTGTAGATTTGCTTTTTTCTTTCTGGCTCCAGAAATCTATAGTTTTCTTTTGTGTGTGTATGTGTGTGTTTTCCTCTTAGAAAGCTGCAGTATTGCTTTAAACTTTGAAGTTGCAAAAGTGATTCGATCTAGTGGAGTCAGTATATTTTAAGAGTTTTGAAAAAAAAAAAACCTATAATAAAAATAACAAAATGTGAAGTTACAAGGTGGGTGGGGCTATAAATTAATGAGTTTATTTTTTGAAAAGCTGGTAGTTTTGTAATTTAATAACATTTATACAGTATACAATACAACAATCTTTAATCTTCATAATATTCCTATGAGATAGGTGCAGTTAATTATCATCATTTTACAGATGGAGAACCTGAGGCAGAGAGATTAATTTGTCCATTGTGAACTCCAATAAGAAAGATGAAAAAGAAGGAAGAAAAAGTGGGCTTTAGAAATGAAAAAACGAATTTGTCCATTGTGACATAGTTTATAAATGGCTGAGTCAGAATTTAAGAAAGTCTGGGTCCAGAGTCTGTGTTCCTCATCATTTCCGTCTATTGCCTATGTAAAACTATTATATCAAGGTAGTCAACTTGGAGTTTAATTTCATTGATCTCTCTTTTCAAAACATATTTGGAGTTGTTTCAGGATCATTTTCCAGAGACCAAGACAAAGCCCTGTGGAAAACCAAGCCACATTTTACTCAGAGTAATAGTGTGAGAGGAATAAGAGCCAGCAGGGAAACACAGAGGAAATTATTAGGACTTTAGGAGAATTGCAAGAGTACAGATGAAGGAAAATAAATCAACGTGTTTATGCTATTTTAAAACGTAGAGGTCAAGGAAGAAGAGTTCAGAAAAGGAGGTTGTCAGTGGTATCAGATGTTACAGAGCTCCCTGAGCATGAGAAATGAAAGAAACTCATTTGTCTTGTGTAAACATAAAAATCATTGGTGACTTGAGATGATATTTATTGTAGAGTAATCAGAACAGAATCCAGAGAAGAGACAGAAGAGAATGGGAAAGAAAAACAATGGTTTGGTAAATTTGACACTAAAAGGAAGTAGAGATAGCCTGCATGTAGATAAGGAGAAGAGAACTAAGAGTGTGTGTGTATGTGTTTGTGTTAAGGATAGGAGAGACATAAAGATAGGGTGTAAGGTAAATAGGGACTACTGTAGTTAGTTTATACACATGTAAATATAAGAATAGAGTATGTTTTATGCTTGACAGATATTCTAAAGGAAAATAAAAGTCATTGTTTCTCATCTGTATTGTTTTCTGTTTAAAGTAAAAGCATGGAGAAAGTTGAACAGTTTTTGTTTATTTGCAGTAGGACTACAGAAAAGAAAAATAAAAGAGTGTATGGGATTAAAACCAGATTAAAAAAATCATATTTAAAGTACTCCTTGACATATCAAAAGTCTTTTAAATCTTAAATAAGGAGCTGACTTTTAATAACAGTAAAGAGTTTTCAAAGTGTTAAAGTTGACATAACTATTTATCATTTAACTTACATGTAAATGGTTTTATAATTTTTTTCTCATATTAAGTTAGAAAACTGGCAAAGTAACCTACATAAAATTTGTATAGCCTTTTTGGTGATGTCATAAAACTTAATTATGGAGGAAGCAATTATTATAATTAGGAAAAGTTGATGACTTATGATCTGACTCAGGATCAAGTCTGAAACACTCATGTCATTTCCTTCCCTCCTCTGTGTACTGTGATTTGTTCATTTTGGACTCTTAATATTTTAACTTTTGACACTATCAGCAAATTGAAACACTGACACTTAGTTGCTGTTTTCCTGAAAAATCTTAAGGCTAATAATTGTGTGATACTTACTTCAACACATTGCTGCTAATCTCTATCAAGATCTCATTATGGGTAGGCTTTGAGGAGTTATCCAGTTCATAATATGGGCATCGCACTGAAAGCCTGCAAGATGGATGATTGGCTGAGAGTAGGAGTATAGTATCTAACTAAATAAGAATTATGTGATTGTTTAATGTCTGTTTCCCCTGCCAGACTATAAGCACTCTGAGGGTAAGAACCCTCTCTGTGTTAGTCATGACTGTTCCCAATACATGGTGTATCAGGTATGTAGCAGGTATTCAATAAACATTGAATGAATAAATGAACTAATGAACTAGATACCAAGTCCATCAGTTTGTCACTGTATTCTAAATTAGTTTATATAGTCACTGTAATGTGATAAAGAATTTGTGATAGGCCAATTATGAGTATTGTTATCAGGGCCATCTGTGTCTCATGTTAAGTCTGGAAATCAGTCTTTGAAAATGAGTGAATTCAAATGCATTTTTAAAAGGCTAAGTGCCATTTTGCATGAGGGAAACTATATACCCAGTAAGAATTTCTCTGTGTTTCAAAGTTGAAACACTGATCTTGGTAACACGTGGACAAAAAAGATTATTTTCATTAAGGGTGCTAAACAGATTGTGCTATCATTTTAACCTCTGGAGTGAATAAGCCCCAGACTGAATAAGCTCTTTATCTATAAGATGCCTATCTGTAATGTGTCTGTGATGTCCTAGAAGGATGATTATCCCCTGCATAGTGCTTATTTCATGTATGGAATGAATTTAAGATAAGCTTGTCAACATAGAATATCTTTTAAATGATTTATTTGGAGTCATAAACAATTATCATATGCCTTAAAATCTTGAAAAATTAACCTAAAATATACAGAATAGACAATTTACCTGTAACAGTTAATAGTTACATGTAAACTGTTACTCAGTTTACATTTTACAGCTATTTCTTTTCTAATTCCATAACTTTTATTACTGAGGGTCAATGTCACATACTTATTTTGAAGTTCCTTGGAAAGGTTAGTTGAATTATCCCCCTCCAAAATGTGCTTTTGAATTAGCAGCTTTTGAATATTCTAGTGGAGGCACTAGCAATGTGAACTAGAGGGAATGATATATAGTAAAAATAATAATTTTTCTTTGACTTTGGAATGAGGATAATCTGAGTCACAGCCATGTAGGCAGACATTTTGTGATGTATGTAGATATGTATGCATGTCCGTCTATGTATCCATCCTCTTGTTTTCTGTACATTTGACCCTAACCTTTCAGGCTTCTATTTTGCCATCAGGTCCAAAACCAAACTGAGTAATAAGAAAGTGGAAATCCTTAAATCAGTGGGTCTCAAACTTTTTGGTTTTCAAATCAAAGAAACAATGAGAAGAGTAGCATTTTTTTTTAACATTAAGAAAAATCTCTTTAATAACTGGCTTAATAGAAGCCAGCTAGATTCTAATGTCTGTTCTTTTTGGTCAAAATATATGAAGAAAATCCAGCCTCACACAGAGATGTAGTTGGAAAGAAAGGAATATTTTAAAACACTTTCAGATAATTGTGGGTATTCTTTGATGCTACACCAAAATGCAACAAGAGTTAGTTTCTTAAAGGTTAGTTGCAACAATGGAAACCAAATCTGTGAAATTTTAGTACTCTGAAATTAAAGTCCATTGGTTATCTTGCACTTTGAATGGATCTTTTACCTATGCAAGGTTTTATAACATCATACATTGGTCGTTTGAAAATACTGGTTCACTGAGTTATACAGATCTTCCAAATGTTGACACATTTTATTATATATTAAAACATCACATTCTTTAGTATTAACACAAATCTTATCAGAAAGGTTTTTAAATATTGTGAGGAGTTCATGGTAGCAGATTCAGGTTTTCCAAAATTCTAGTTTTCATTTGAAGATTCAGATTTTATCATTGTCATACATATGTCACTTTTCTTTGAAGTGGTAGATTCACTTAATTCATTTTCAAGAACATATCTATCCAAGGCTAAACAACTGTAGTTTATCAGTCAGTCAGTCTTTCAAGTAAAAATGGTGTTCCATGAAGAAAGTAGCTAGGATAGCTCACAGCTCAATTACACAAGTGATTTTCCTCTAGACAGCAGTTGTACTTTGATATACGACAGAAATGCTTTATGTGTATTTCCCATTTTGTCATACAGAATATTAAAAAGACATTTATTCAAGGGTCAAGATTTCATATAATTAATAACTTCTATTGCTTCGTCAAAGACTTCCCTCAGTTAAATTGACTGTATGGTACGTGCATGTATACGAACATGGGGCAGTAATATGATGAACTATGTAGTACAGTTTGGTGTTGCTGTCTTAATTCATGCTAAGGCACCATCATTGCTCTTGCATCATCAGTGTAAATATCAACACAGTTATTCAAGATAAATGATGAGATTTAAGAAAGTTATTCAACACTGAATATTTCAGTACTGTTAGTGTTTGTTGCCAAGCTTTCCTATAAAAGGTCTTTGTTGGCCGGGCACAGTGGCTCACACCTGTAATCTCAGCACTTTGGGAGGTTGAGGCAGGTGGAGCATCTGAGGTTAGGAGTTCAAGAGCAGCCTGGCCAATATGGCGAAACCCCGTCTCTACTAAAAAATACAAAAATTAGACAGGTGTGGTGGCAGGCACCTGTAATCCCAGCTACTTGGGAGGCTGAGGCAGGGAAAATTGCTTCAACCCGGGAGGCGGAAGTTGCATTAACTTCACGCTACAGCACTCTAGCCTAGGTGACACAACGATACTCCGTCTCAGGGATAAAGAGAAAATAAAGGGTCTTTGTTGTTGATTGCTTGGGGCTCATACTGAATGAATATAAGCAAAACATAAAATCTATAGATTCTTCTACTTGTGAAACAAAAGCACAATTCTGTAATTAAGATATTAACTCAGCCTTCATATTTGCAGCTAAGTCTAATTTGATGAGTTACCACATGGCTGGAAAGTGCCATGATTTCTTATACTGATTTTCAGCAGGCATTGAGCCAGGTTGATTATCCACAATTTTATTAGTCTCTCAGCTATTATATGCACTTTTTCAGTCAATGTGTCATATTAATAACTTACAATGTAGAATACTTCTGTGGTCTTTTCATTTCCAGTATGAAAAGCTGTAATGGAATTTTTCTTTTAGAGGATTCATCATATCTATGTTTAAAATATCCAGTTCCTTTTTCTTTGAACTCTACATGATTGGTCGCAGAATGACATCACAACTTAATTGGCACCATTATAGTATTTGAAAGATACTTTTGTTGCAAAAGAGACAAGAAGGTAGATTGTTAATACCTCTGAAACAAGAGGAAGATGGCTTTCAACATATGGTCATTTTTTATTAACAATTTTGACTAGTTTCTTTGCTGGATTCCACCTTTCCATGAGTCATAAAATTCTCAAATGTATCAGATTTATCTTTTTTTGTATCTTATATGTAGACAATGTAGTTGTGGGTTAAGGAGGCAAGTTTTCTAATCTCCCATCTTTTAAGCCAACAATTCATTCTTAAATATAAGAAAAAAATATGTAATATATTTTCCTATGGAATATTAAAATATAAGAAGTTTTAGATAAAATAAAAAATTTAGAAACTTTTCCAAAAAAATTTAATAATACTATTATAAAACAAAACAAAGTATACATTCTTCTTTGTTGTATTTACATGGAAGTTTTAGTAGTGGAGTCCATATAACTAAACTCCATAATAATGTGTTTTCATAACTGTCTTCATTTTTCTACTACTAGATCATAGGAGGCTTGTTTCTCTTAAGGTTTAGTTTTTCATGAACTCAGAAAATAGTTTTACAGGAAGTACCTACTGAGTATTCTGGGGATATGCAAGGAGGATGGGTTCCAATGATAAATAATACACAGCCTCTGTGCTCAGGGAGCTTATAGTTTAGTTGGTGCTAAACAGATAAATTAGCAAAACAATTGACAGATAATAAGTATTATGATGAAAACACATAGTGGCTCAGAGAATAACAAGGATGCTCTCCTCAGACAGCAACATCTAGCTGATATCTCAAACATGGGGTGAATGCAAGGATTCCAGGCAGAGGAAAGAACATATAAAGGCAGTTAAGTAAGGCAGGAAAGAGCTTTATTTGAGGCACTGAAAGAAAACCAACGTGACAGGAGTAGTGAATGGGATGGGGGGTGAGTAATGAAAATGAGGTTTGGGAGATTGGAAGGGGCTAGATCCACAAGGCCTTAGGAGCTATAGGAAATAGTTTGGGTTTTATTCTGAGGGCCATTGAAGGGATTTAAGCAGCAGAATAACATGAATGATTTAGTTCGTAGAAGGATGTTCAGTGCTATGTGGACAATGCATTAGAAAAAGAGCTATTAACAGTAGAAGCAGAGAGAGCAGAGATAACAATTAGAAGTCTCTTTCAGTAGCTCTGGCAAAATGATGATGGCAGCAAAGTGATCAATGGATTCCAAATGCATTTTGTAGCTAGATTTGGTGGGAATATATTAGATGTGTTCAGATTTCTGTCTTGAATTACTAGGTAGAAAGGACTTAGTAATTTACTAAAATAAAAATATTTGGGGGGGCAAGGTAATATGTTTTGTATAAATGTGGAGAGTTATTTTTGGACACATTTAAATTTGAAATGTCTGTGAGACATTCAAGGAAATGTTTGCAATTGGCTCTGAATCTGGGACGCAGGAGAGGATAGATCTGAGCCAAGAAAAAGAATTAAGAATTGTCAGCTGATACACATTTATTTATTTATTTATTTATAGACAGGGTCTCACTCCATCTCCCAGGCTAGAGTACAGTGGTGTGATCTCAGCTAACTGCAGCCTCTGCCTCCTGGGTTCAAATGATCCTCCCACCTCAGCCTCCTTAGAAGCTGGGATTACAAGCATGTGCCACCACACCTGGCTAATTTTTGTATTTTTTAGTAGAGATAGCGTTTCACCATGTTGGCTAGGCTGGTCTTGAACTCCCGACCTCAAGTGATCCACCTGCCTCAGCCTCCCAAATAACAGGCATAAGCCATTGTGCCTGGCCAGCTTGTACACATTATCCCATGGATTTACATGGGAATACTGGAATCATCAAGGAAGAGAGCATATGGATAGAGGAGGGGTTCAGGACCAAATTATATTTTGAATTGGAGAAGGATGAGAGCAGCAAAGGAGACTAAATAGGAGCAGTCAGCAGATAGGGAGAAAACTAAGAGAAGAGACTTTCGAAGAGGGAAGAAGTGGTTTATTCTTGAATACTGCTGAGACATTAGATAAGATGAAGGATTAATTTTCACTGCATATGTCAACGTGAAAGTCACCGATATACTTGACAAGAGCCCTTTAGTGATGACATGAAAGTAAAAGTTAAAGATGGATTAAGTAGTAAGGAAGTGAGAACAGTATAACTATTTTAAAATTTTTGCCTACAAAAGAAAATAGAGAAAAGGTAGGGTTTTGTCTTGTTTTTTAAACTCTAGATATCAATATATATTTTAAAGGAATGAACCCATAGATAGGAAGAAAGCAATGTTGAAAAAGAAGTGAAGTCCTTGAGAAGGAGCAAAAGGGTGGAATTCAGATAACACGTGGAAGGATGGCCCTTTGCTAATAAGGCAGGACATTATGGTAGAGGCAAGACGAGTCATAGATAGGACCTTAGGTTCCAGGAAGATAAAGAGAAGACATTTCTAGCAGTCTCTGTTTTCCCAGTGAAGGACATCTCAACTGATATCATCAGCTGAAAGTGAGGATACTGGAGGAGGTACAGGAAATTTAAGCAGAGAGGCACAAGTATGAAGTAGTTGTCTTGGCCAGTGGGCTAGTCAGAGATATTTGGATTGTGAGGCCTTAGTGGAGTGCCAATATGCAGTATGCTTTAAAGTCAAATCTCTGCAACCAAATACCAGGTATAGAGTTACAGTTGGTTAATAAGACACAGCCTCTCTACTCAGGCAGTTTATAATTTAGAGAATGAAAGACATATAGTTAATTACAATATGGTACGATGGTTGTGATGAAAACGTAAATATAGGTTGTCGTAAGAGCACACATTAACCAATCTTGGAGGGGCTGTCCTGTGCTGGGAGGTCTTCATGGAGACTAATCAGCTAAGCCAAGACCTGCCTGCTCTGCAGACACCTTACTTAAAGCTATTACATCTTAGCGCCTGGGGATAAAAATATTCTAGAATGTATGATAGTCGCACTGTATTATTACATCTTTACGCAGCACCTTTTATTTCTGCTCACATCATCCAGCATCTTTGAAATTTTTTTTAACACTCTGAAATGCTGTGAGGAAAAGTATCATCCCTCTTTTTCCTCATCTTCTTCTCTTCCCTAACACCTTTCTTCAGTTCTAGCTGTTGGTAGCTATAAATTTTACAATAATTTGTAGATGTAACTTAATAATACCATTCTGTTTTCATTTGTCATGTGGTGTATCATTTTCCAAATATATAAACTTCAATTTTGTGCTGCTACAATCAGGAATATTTGAACATTTAGTGCCTATCTTGAATATCTGTCCTTATTGCTTTCTGAGGAGCTACGCTTTATAGCAATCAGGGAACTATACCACTTGGAAAACTTAACTGTCTTTAAACAACAATGAGATCCTTGTGTATAGATTGCTGTCTCGAGTGGCTGGTTTGAATCTAATTCTCTGGTATATGAAGCAAAGATTTATTATTTAACATAGCTTCAAAATTAAAATTGATAATGAAATTTTATGTGCCATGCAATGCCATGTGTGTTCTTTTAAGGTGAAGATTCAATTTTTAGCAGCTTTATTGAGGTATAATTGACATATAATAAACTGTACATATTTAACTCCACATTTTGATATGTGTGTGTATATATATATATGTATATACTTATATATGTAAAATTGTCACCATAGTCAAAATAATTAACATGCCCATCAGTCTCAAAAGTTTTGTTTCTCACGAACCTTTGTAATTTTTCCCTGCCCTCTCTTTGTTCTGTCACCAGGCAACTGATCTTTTTTCTGTTACTACAAATTAGTTTATAGTTTTAAAAATTATATATAAAAGGATCATAATTATATATATTTCCTTCCAGCAGAATTATTTTGAGATTAATCCTGCTGTTGCTTGTATCAGTAGTTCATTTCTTTACTAATACTCTGGTGTAGGGATAAAGCACAATTTACTTATATATTCACCCTCTACTGTTAGCTACTACAAACAAAGCAACTGTGAATATTTGTGTAGAAGTCTCTGTAGGAACATATGCACTCACTTCTCTTGCGTAAATACCTAGGAGTGGAATGGCTGGGTTATACAGTAGGCATATGTTTAGCTTTTTTTGAGAAACTGCTAAACTACTTTCCAAAGTGGTTGTGCCATTTTATATTCCCACCAGAGGGAATAAGAGTTCCAGTGCCTCCACATCCTTGGCAACACTTGATACAGCCTTTCTTTTTAATTTTAGCTATTCTAATAGAGATGTGTAGTGGTATCTCACTGTGGTTTTAATTTGCATTTCCCTAATGACTATTAATTTTGACCATCTTTTTATGTACTTATTTGCCATGCATAAATCTTTGGTGAAAGGTCTGTTCAGATCTTTCCCCATTTTTTATTAGGTTATTTTCTAATGATTAAGATTTCATTTTAACGATTTTGTGTGTATGTGTGTATGTGTGTGTGTTGTTTTGTTTAGCAGCTTAGAACAACACACATTTATTATCTCAGTTTCTGTGGGTCAGAAGTCCAGGCATAGATTTGCTGGGTCTTCTACTCCAGGGTTTCATCTTAATCACAGTCTTGGCCAGGGCTGCAGTCACATCTCAGGGTTTTACTGGGGAAGGTTCCACTCATAAGTTCACATGATTGTTGGTAGAATTCAGCTCCTTGTGGGATGCCATACTGAGGGTCTCAGTTATTTGCTTAGCTGGCGATTACCCTCAGTTCCTGCCACATGGGCCTCTTGATATGGCAGCTCACAACATGGCAACTTACTTCCTGAAAGCCAGCAAGTGTTTATGTTTACTGGTTTATTATGATTAGCAAAGGATATTATGAATATTCCGATGGAAGAGATACACAGTGCAAGCTATGTGGAAGGGGTTTGGAGCTTCCATGCCCCTCCAAGTAGGCTACCTTCTAGGTACCTCCTCATGTTCAGCAATCAGGAAGCTTTGCGGGTTCTTTATATATTCTATATACAAGTCCTTTATCAAATACATGACTTATAAATATTTTTTCTCAATTTGTTGCTTGTATTTAAATTTCCTTATTAGTGTTTTCAAAGGGCAGAAATTCTTAATTTTGATGAAGTCCAATATGTCAGCTTTTTATTTTATGGACTGTGCTTCTGTGGTTTTAAGAAATATTTGCCTAACTAAAAGTCACAAATATTTTCTCATATGTTTTTTTCTAAAAGTCTTACAATTTTAGGTTTTACATTTAGGCATATGATCCATTTTGAATTAATTTTTGTATATGTACAAGGTGTACGTAAAGTTCATTTTGTGTTGTGGATATCCAGTATTGTATGATCTTCAGTGCTGTGTTTTCATCTAATCGCTTTTAAAGGAAGAATTAAAGCAAAGCCAAGTTAAATAGGTTCTACCACACTGTCAGTTTTCTTTGTGTTATCCTTGACATTGTTAGGTTGCACATTTTGCTGGAACTTCTTAAAACAGTATCCTATGATTGAACTTCTTCAACCTCAAATTTCCAGTCTTTATACTTAACCAATGAAATGTTATTTATATATTCTTTGGAAACATAATATATACTGTAGATAATTACAGCAAAAGTGTAATGGGTAGCCGAAGATATTGCCAAACCAAAATTCTGGAGACCAGATGAGACAAACGCAGAATATGTGCCTGAATAGAACACAGTGCTAGGAAATACACTGAAAAGTGAAAGAAGAACTAAAAATAAGCCTCTTATAAGAAGAACTGATAGCTCTGGGCTAATCTATTGGTAGTTTGTTTTCCTCAATTTGGTAAAGAAGAGCTTCGGAATCAGACTCTAGAATGAATCTTTTAAAACTATATATATATTATATATTATGCATGTATACACATATACATATTCTGTACATTGGCTTAAAGAATATAGAAACAGCACATGAATAGTTTATGCTGTAGTATTGTACAGGCTTATTCAGAAATAAGAAAAAAAGTTTTTCCGCTCAGCTGTGAGTCATTACTTTTTAGTTTAGTGGAGAAAATAACTTTTAGGGTGGTCAATACTGCATTATTTTTGTTTTTAGTAGAAAATCAGGTCGCATGGGCTTTGGAGTCAGACAAATCTCAGTTTTAATTTTCAATGTCCTTAACTCTAATATAGTAATATTAATAACTCTTCCTGGGTTGTTGGGAGGTTTAAATGAAATAATAAGTACTGGCATAGTACTTAACACATAGTAGTTATTCAAGATATGTATATTTCTTTATCATCAGGGGGTTGACCTTGGAAGCATATGGCTGCATAGAAAGAACCCATAAATGGATACGACAAGGAGAGAGGCGTTTTCGTGAGATTTAGCAAAATCATTTTTTCCCCCGACACCCCAGAAAGGTTCATTTTAATGCTATTGTTTTCCTTATCACCCATAAACAGACAGAAAATTAGCATGTTTTGAAAGAGTGTTAAAACTGCAAGAGTGTTGCATTACATTGCCACCCATTATCTAACTGGGTTTATTTATGAAGGTTAGATTTAGATAATTTAAACTTACCCTTTTATCATTTTGTGAGGAAAGAGAATCAAACTTGAAGAGCTCTTCTAAACAGAAAGATAGCTAGAATCTCCCTCCATAGTCTCTATAATCTCTTCTAATAATCTTTAGCAAAAGTGACTCTTGAGTTCTTTTAAATATTTCCTGTATTGGTTCTAATTCAATGTTCATTTCATATGATGTCTATAGAACTAGAGACTTAGATTACAGTCAGAAAACTGAGTAACAGCAGACACCAGGTTTTCAACTGTTTTTAAGGTTTGCTCAAATTGATTGCATCACATTCATTTGGATGGATTTAGTGACATCAGCTGATAATTTAAAGAAACTAGCCTTTAGTCTGACAGTTTCATATTGATATTAGATAGGAGCCACATGACTATTTCATGGATTCATTCATAAGATATAATAAGCATTATTTTCACTTGTAGCATAAAAGCAGTCTTTATTATTTTCTTAGAAGCATAAACACATACACACACACATATAGTCATATATAGATTTAAAAAATTCTATTGGCATAGGTTCTGTAATTGTTAATAAATGTAATTGTATAAAGTTGCTATTCATTGTTCCTCATTTCCAGATGAAGCCTGTTACCTTTTTTATATATAATAGGAATTTTTATATATAATAGGGATCCACAGGTTGTTAAAAACAAAGAAACTAAGATAATTTGAATTCAGATTATAAAACAGTTCAAGTCTATGCTGATGAAGCGACTTAGGTCTGAGGCTTTTGGGTCAGCTTTTAAAAGTTTATCTTATTTTTCATTAAAATATGTATGTATAATATTCTATCATGCAAAGAGAAATGGTCAACAGAATTTCTATGCATATATGGTTGCTGATTATTTGAAAGCCATTCTTCTCCTAGGATTATTTGGCCAATTTTGTATTCAGCCTAGATTAGGGAGAATATAGTGTCTCCTTACGTAAAATATTTACTAGAACCAGAAAGTCCAGATTAAATTGTTTTTATTTTTATTTTACTGCAGTTTTGTGCAGTTGACCTGATTTTAAAGTATAAAACTAGAAAGGCATATTTCCCATCCACCAAAATGTGAATCTTACTTTCATTTTGAAACAACTCCTCTGCTTTAAGAAGATGAACAGCGGTGATAAATACAAAAACATTAAAAATTTTTTTTTTTTTTTTGGGATGGAGTTTCGCTCTTGTTACCCAGGCTGGAGTGCAATGGCGCGATCTCGGCTCACCGCAGCCTCCGCCTCCTGGGTTTAGGCAATTCTCCTGCCTCAGCCTCCTGAGTAGCTGGGACCACAGGCACGCGCCACCATGCCCAGCTAATTTTTTGTAGTTTTAGTAGAGACGGGGTTTCACTGTGTTGACCAGGATGGTCTCGATCCCTTGACCTCGTGATCCACCCGCCTCGGCCTCCCAAAGTGCTGGGATTACAGGCTTGAGCCACCGCACCCGGCAAAAAAATTAAAAATTTTTAAATGAATAGTGTTTTGTTGCTCTTTAAGAGAAAATTTAAATGTGAAATATCTTTAGAGCTTAAAAGGTTTCTTCCTCAAACTTTTTAGGAATTGATTTTACCCAAAACAGTTTATTCATACTCAGTGTGAGTATCTGAATAATTGCCTTACTTTTATAAGTTTTTTTTTTTTTAAAGGCTCTTCCAACTGCAGTTATCCTCAAAGAATTAAGAAATTTAATCAATTTTCTGTCATTAGTCCCACAAGATATTTACTCAATAGCCATTGTGTTCCTGGCTGTTATCACAACAGGGAATCCAGCAATGAGCAAAACAATCTCTCTTCCAGAGCCCACATTCTAGAGTCAGATGCTAAACAAATACACAGATAAATATGTAGTAAAATACGGGTTTCAGTGTTGAGAAGCAAAATCAGAGTAAGAGGGCAGAGTCATTTTAAATCTAACTTCAACTAGTGAATTTAGCATTTATAAATGGAGGTGTCTATAGAGGAATAAAATCTTTGGTTAGCCACTACTTTACTTTTAACAGTAAAGTCTGCAGCTCATGAAATTTGTAATTCTGGAGTGGTTTCAGTTTGCACCATCCCCTGGGGAGCCTGTTGATACAGCACTGAGCTACAGATTATTATTCAGCTGTAGAAGTTTTATACTTAGGCATTTTCTTACATCTTCCTCTCTCAAGTCAGTTGAAATCTTGTATTTTTGCCAAATTAAACAAATCCCATAAGAAGCTATAAATAAACAGTAGGAGCATGAGTCAGAGCCAGCATCACCCTTATTCCTTGTGTGTACCTCTCTAGTACCCCCCAGTATGTTCATTTTGCACAAACGTGTAGTACTGCATAACTACTGTTCTACAGATGAACTCCAGTTATTTAAGTGAGGCCTATTTTTTAGAACTAAGTAATACTGTAACTAGTAGAATTCTGGCATGTTACCAGAGTCAAAAGCAGAATGTGAAACTGTATGCTATTGACGGGAGGAAAAAAGAAATATATGTCCTACCTTTCCTGTATAAAGCCCTAAAGAGTTCAACCCAGAAGACTGCTGTTAGATTTCCAAAATGGGTTTTTACATGATGTAATATAATTCAACATTTTTTTCAGAGGAAAAAATAAACAGATAAGTTGCTTCAAAGTCCCATCTCTTGCTAGTCAGCTTCTGATAAAATTTTATTCTATTTTGCTTCATTGTTTATTCATTCAGTAAATGTTCAGTGAACACTTACTATTGTCAGGCACTGTGCTACCCCATAGGCTATATAAAGACAAATAAGCTAAAATCCTTGTTCTCAAGGAATTTATTAATGTGGAGAAAAGTGACTTGTAAATCCAAAATTTCATATTGGTACAGGAACTATAAAAGAGACATCCTGCAGAATACTGAGATTACAAATAAAACAACTATGTTTGAAGCATTTACTGTCCTAGCTGTTTTACAGAAGTTATTTCATTTAATCCTTTCAACAGCTTCATGAGGTAGATAATATTACACTGTTTTACTTGTGCCAAGAGCACTACATTCATCAAGAAAGGAGGAGGTAGTATCAAATTTTTCAGAAAACAATTGAGTTGATTATAGAAGGATGAGTAGGGTAGTGAATATGTAAGCACATAGGGTGAGTGAGAGAATTGTTGCAATGTAGTCAGTTCTGGGAAATAAAATATGGCAGGATCCAGATCATGAAGGAATTTGTGGGCCATGCTTAAGGAGTTTGGTTCTTAACCTGTAGAAGACAGAAGTATGATCAGACTTTCATTTCAGGAAGATAACTCTGTAGTTTTTTGCACAAGGCATTTAGAGGCATATTTTTCCTTTTAAAGGAAGACATTTTCTCCAGCATTGACTTATGTTTATTAAATAGATCTAAAAACTAAATTTTAGAAATATCTTATATAGTTATGTGTCACTTAACAATGGGGATACACTCTAGGAAATGCATTGTTAGGCAATTTCTTCATTGTTGTTAGAGTACACTTACACAAATCTAGATGTATATCTTTATTTATGTTTTTTTTCATATGGAAAAACACATTTCTTAGCCACATTACTGAATATCAGTCATTTCCTCTGCTTGATCTGCAATGCCAACGTTAAGTGCCATGTATCAGATTTCTGTATATATGTTCCATTATAATCTTATGGGATCACTGTAGTACATGCATTGTTGACAGATACATCATTATGTGGTGGATAAGTGTACATACAGTTTTACAACTACAAAATGAAGCACAGAGAGGTTACATAACTTAGCTAGTGTCACACAGCTAATAAGCAGCAAAGTCAGGATTCGACATGTTAGGCTAACTTCATAGACTTAACCATAGTCCTGTATTGCCACGCCTCATTTATTTATTTATTTATTTATATTAAATAAATAAATAAATATACATATATATATATATATATATATATATATATTACTGCATTTTAGGTTTAGGGGTACATGTGAAGAACATGCAGTATTGTTGCATGGGTACATACGCGGCAATGTGGTTTGCTGCCTTCCTCCCTATCACCTATATCTGGCACTTTTCCCCATGTTATCCCTCCCCAACTCCCCACCCCCCACTGTCCCTCCCCTAGTTCCCCCTGACAGACATCAGTGTGTGATGTTCCCCTCCCTGTGTCCATGTGTTCTCATTGTTCAACACCCGCCTGTGAGTGAGAACATGTGGTGTTTGATTTTCTGTTCTTGTGTCAGTTTGCTGAGAATGATGGTTTCCAGGTTAATCCATGTCCCTACAAAGGACACAAACTCATCGTTTTTTATGGCTGCATAGTATTCCATGGTGTATATGTGCCACATTTTCCTCTTCCTTTAAAGTCATGCATGCACAAATTAGATTTGGAGACAGTTCTGGAGACACTGAATTGGCAACTACAGTCGACAGACCTTGCTGCGCAGCAAGTACCTCTACACTGTTTCTGTACACTTAGTTTGCAGCAGTCTAGGAGAAAGAATGAAGGAAGAGGAGTAATATTTGTCAACCTTAACTACACTGTAAAATGAAGCATTTTTTTTTTTTTTGAGAGGGAGTCTCACTCTGTCACCCATGCTGGAGTGCAGTGGTCCAGTATCAGCTCACTACAACCTTCACCTCCTGGGTTCAAGTGATTATCCTGTCTCAGCCTCCCCAGTGGCTGGAATTATAGGCAAGCGCATAACACCCACCTAATTTTTGTGTTTTTCTTAGTAGAGATGGGGTTTCGCCCTGTCGGCCAGGCTGGTCTCGAACTCCTGACCTCAACTGATCCACCTGCCTCGGCCTCCCAAAGTGCTGGGATTATAGGCTTGAGCCACCGTGCTCGGCCTGAAGCATTTTATGATGCCCACTACAGGGTGTTCATAAGTGGTAAATAAGGTCATTGGTCTAGATAACTTAAGATCCACTGCAACCTGGAGATGAAGAACTTTATAAAGAACTTTGTAAAGGGGATAATTATTACCACCCATCAGAGTTTAGATTTAGTCCCACTGATTATATTTCTCCTTTTATAGACAGAGAAATCAGTGAAAAATAAATATATATTTGGAGGATTAAATCCCAATCTATATCTCGAGGCTACATTTATGTCTAATAGTTGTGATATAACATGTTGCCTAGAATAGTTCTATAAATGGAATTCACACATAGGACCACAGAATCGCTTCTTCACAGGGTTTCAGAGTTGGAGGACATATAAAAGGACAAATCAAGCCATAAATCTGTAAGTAATCCTAAAAGAAGAGTGGTGTGTCAGTTATTGGCACCAGTACATGATGAATCCTGCTGGGTTGTGGAAAAAGGAGAAACTGACCTGAACAAAACCATACTCTACACAGCTGTCCCTGACATTCCACCACCTGTTAGCTTTCAGTATTAATTTCATGGATCAAATCAAGGCATGCAAGTGCATTAAATAATTTTTTAAAAAAACAACTGCTGATTGCTGAGGGTCTATGAGGGAAGAAAAATTAGGAGCTGTTATTTTCCTATCAACCATTACCCGCATTAACAAGAACAGGAAATGTGAATAAATAAAACTCTTACATCATACCAGAAATAAGAACAGCTGAATCCCCTAAAGGATTTTTATATTCTATCATCAGACAACTAAAGAAAATAATTCCATATAAATGGCTGCATTAATCATTGGAAGAAACTTTCCTGCTTTTTTAAAAGAGCAACTAGAAATACTTTTTGAAAATAGAGTAACCATTTGTTAAACCATATATACCATTGAGGATATTTTGGGCATAAAAGGGAATTTCCACAATAATTCTATAGTAATCTTTTATAGCCAAAGTTATGAAGAAGATCAGGATTTGGGAAAATTGCGGTCAAGATTTGATTTTCCTTTTCTGTTTGATAGCCTTATCTAAATTCTCCTAGCTTGAATGTAGTAAATATGAGTGTGTAAAAACGTATGTATATCTAATTCATCTCTTGGGGGAGGTTTAATGTAACTATAAATAAAAATTCTTTCCCCAAGTAAAAAAAATGTTACATAGTGGTTAATTCTACCTTTTCTCATTTCTCTACGTCCAAAACTATCACCAAGTACTGTTAATTTTACTTTATAAAGCTCTCTCGATCGGTCTCTTCAGTTTCATCACCACTGCTTTAAATGAGGCATACTTTCTCGTTTGGATTATGGCAGCAGTCTAGCAGTCTCTCTTCCTTTAGTCTCTTCTTCAAATCCACGTCTGCCACCTCCGCCCTTCATATCATCCATCATGTATTTTTCCCTGCCTAAATTCTTTGGTTGGCGTCTATTAAATCCAAGTTCCTTAAGCATGGCATACAGGGGCCAGCTTCTATGAGCTGTTCCTTACTTCTCCTGTCTCATTTCCTGACACTTTCCCTTATACCTTGAGATGCAGCTTACCAGTACCTCTACTGTATATACAACCACATACATATACACCCTGATCCCCTCCTTCATGTACAGCCATATATAATTCTCTCCACCACATCCTTTATCACATTCCTACAAGCCTTGAAGCAATCTGAGCACAGAAACCATCTTTAGTTTTCAACTCGTAATTGGGGCTGAACATACTTGTCTTGAACACAAATTGCTGCTTTGTTAGTATAGGTATCCTAATGTGGCACATGTATATAGTTAAAGCTATAATGCATTCCCCAAGTTCCCCTTCAGGACTAAAGGGTTATTTCCCAACATCTGGAAGTCTTGCTGCCAGAAAGCCTTCTTCAGGAATTGCCTTGTCTCAACTCAAGACAACCCTAAAGGACATTTCCCAGTTTCCTGTGGGGTCCACTGAGGCCTTGACATTGTACCGAAGTACAGGTGTTTATCACAAGAACAATCTCTGATAAAATTCCTGTAAACACACTCTTAGAGTCAGCTTGCTGGGGAACCCAAGCTATAATATGTTTGTCTTGTTGACACTTTCTTCTGAGTTCTAAATCATGGGAAGTTATGGTTACCCAAAATCTTACTAATTGAAGATCATTTAATCAGACTTGTATTCAGCGTCTGCTCCATGCCAGGCATTGTGCCAGATACAATGGAAACGGATCAAGACTTGGCCCCTGACCTGGAGTTTACAGTCTGAGGTGACAGTTACACATGAAACTAACTGTACTAGAGCATCTTGAGAATCTTTTTGACTTAAACATCAATAATTTTACTATAAAAGTCAAAAGCAGGGACTTTGTGGTGTTAAAAAAACAAAAGGAAAATATTTCAGGGGAAGGAAGATGAATATAAATAAGTAGAATGAAATTTTAGAAGAGCACAGAATTTGTCTTTGTAATTCTGAAAGCCTTTAGGGAAAAGATAATTTCTACTTTTCATTTTGAAATAATTTCAAACTTACAGAAAAGTCACAAGAATACTGAACTTACATATACCTTTTATTGCAAATTCATCAGTTTTTAACATTTTCCCTCATTCTTTTTCTTTACACACATACAATTTGTTTTTGTGAACCATCTGAAAATAGGTTAAATACTACATTATATCACTTTATTCCTTAATAATGTACTTCCTAAAAACAAGGGTATTCATCTCTGTAACCACAATGTAGTTATCAAAGTCAGGAAATTTGGCTTTAATCTAGAGTCCAGATTCAAATTCTGTTCACCGTCCCAAAAAAGCTGAGTTTAGGAAGAGTCATGTAACTTAACATTTGTAATGTAAATTAAAAGTCGTATGAAGTAAGCCATAGAAGATCTCGGAAGTTTGCTAACATTATTTAAATACCACAGTGAAATGAACCACTGCTGATTTTCTACGGAGAAAGCAAGGATTAGGCTCATGTTACCTGTAAAGGTCTGACTTATGGCTCCCCAAAAGGGAACCTTACTCTGGAGAGCCCATTTGGTGAGGTTCTTTTCACAAGGGATTGTATATTTTTGACCCAGGGATTGTCGATTTGTTGAGCTCCCATGAAGTGTGCCGCCTTGTCATTAACACGTCTTCACAATGCTTATCTCAAACGACATTCTTTGGAACTGCCTTTCATAGTGAGGCACCCCGCCAGCCAGGCCGGTAGGTAGGTAGAATGGCGGCTTCGGGAACTAGATCCTGCTGGTCTCCCCTAACACGTGGTCCTTGATGCTCTAGCGGACTGGGCCGTGAACCTCAGCACACAGCGCTTTGCCAGGGCCGGGGACGCACGCCAGCCTGCCGGAGGTGTCTGGAGGACTTGGGCGGGGGCGCGGCTTCTGCTGCACCACTTCCTCTCCAGCCTCGCGGGCTTCTAGGACCCTATGACATAATTTCCGGAGTGGTCTGTTGGGAGTTGTGGCGGCGGCGAGGCCCAAGCACAGCCGGCCAAGGGGGAGAAAAACCCATGTCGTGTCCACCCCAAAGCTCGGCGCCTCTAGAAGCCATGGCTTTTCCGCTGAAGCTAGAGCCAGACATGCAGAGAAAAGTAGATTTGTTTCGGGCCCGTATCGCCCAGGAAGCCGAGGATCTCGTGTCCACCTTCTTTCCTCAGAAGCTCTCAGAGTTGGATAGCCAAGTTCAGGAGCTCCGGCTGCAAGACCTGCCCAGAATCCATTCAGTGCCAACCCCGGAGCCCCTGGACACCCCAGTCACCGTGGGGGATGGGCCCAACCGGGATCTGCCGCCTCTGCAGACCCAGTTCTCCATCAAGGTCCCGGCACTGCCTGGCAGCGAGGGACAGCTTCTGCGGAGCAACCAGCATCTGGTGGAGCTGATTGAGCGGGTAAAACCTGAGATCGAGCTGCTGAGAGAGAAATGCAACACAGTGCGGATGTGGGTGCAGCTGCTCATCCCGAAGGTGGAGGACGGCAACAACTTCGGGGTGTCTATCCAGGAAGACACTGTGGACCAGCTGTGGACCGTGGAGAGCACAGCGACCTCCTACCTACGCGGCTTCTCCACCTACTACAACACCCGGGCCAAGTTGGTATCCAAAATAGTGAAGTACCCGCAAGTGGAAGATTATCGCCGCACTGTAGCAGAGGTGGATGAAAACGAGTATCTGAGTGTGCGCCAGATCCTGCTGCACCTACGAAACGAGTATGCCACCTTGCATGATGTAATCCTTAAAAACTTCGAGAAGATCAAGACCCCTCGGAGCACCAACACTGATAACCTATACTGATAGCCTTTCTTTACCCCACTTGCCTTCAGGAGTTGGCTGAGCTGTTTAGGCAGCTAGAAAGCTGATTATTAATGACTGCACAGGTGGTGAAATGACTGGAAACGTGCGTTATTACTTAGAATTTCATACAGCTTACCCTCATACTGAATGATCTTTTGGTGTAATTTTCATTTGATTTTCCATTTGTGGGGAGAATGGGGACAAACCATCAAGGAGAAAGGACTGCCATTTTTAAAAGCAGCTTTGTAGATGAATGTTGGCCAAGGTTTCTTTATTATGGTGTTGGTGACATTTAATGGTTTCAGGGTTTACTTAAAAAACTAAAGCTTAAAAGAAATTTAAATGAAGCTTTTCCTAAAGTTCTGCTGTCTGTTAAACTTTGTTCAAACTTCAGAATGCTCCTTTTACACCATCATTTTTCTTTTTTGCAAGGAAGGGAGTTTAAAGGGATATGTTTAGGTCAGTGTATGCCTCCAGTTTAGCAGATTGAAATAAAACTGGTTATAAAATTTTATGATGGCCTAAGTGTGCTTATCTGAACTTTAATTTGCGGATGTAGACAATTCAGATGATAATTTCCTACCTCAGATGGACTGATACACTTGATACTTTTCAACTCTGATATGCAAGAAAAATGAGCAAAGAGTAATAGATTTTCTTTCTTCTAAACAATGGATACCCACTTCCCTTAGAATGAAAAGGAATCGATGGAAAATGACTTCCTTCTGTAACTTTCTACCATCTCAGCATCTTCATTTCCTTTTACACAATTTAGAATTTCTTCTGTGTATCCATCTGTCTCTTCAAGTCTCTGCTAAATCCATCAAGCTTTGAATCCCATAATACTTTCCCCCAGTTGATTTTCATTTTTGTTTCTTTTTGTCTTTTAAGATATTTGTTATAGTCCCTCATTAGCATTTATCTCTCATGTTATATAGGTCATTCTTTAAAGGCTCTAAAATGTGGCTTTGCGTTTTCGTACCTCGTTGAGGGGAAGCCATTGTCTTCTCAACAGTGAACTATATGGTTGGTATTTTTAAAGTTCAGCATTTCCAGATTTCGTTTTCAGGTAAGGTAAATTACTGTGCTATGAGTCTATTCTAGCCTATATAGATTAGAAAAATCATGCACTGGATTAGCAGAAACTTTATTTTCAAAGTAAACCCTGAAAAATCATAACAAGTGAAATTGTTCTTTTGTTGAACTTCTGAAAAGCCCGAGTCTTTCAAATCGGTGCTTAAAAAGTAACAACAGCAAAAGGTATTGCCTAACAGACATCTTACATCCTCCCCCTTCAAGTAAAGAGTTGTTTTTATTTTCCCTTTAAGGTATTCTGATTCAGAAAAGTGCCAGGAACCCTAAATCAGTTCATACGATTTGACAGACTTAATTGCACACAAATATGTAATGGACAATGTAAGGAAAGAACAAATGTTGCTTAATTTTTCAACTAATGTTAATCATCTAAGATTTAATGTATCTTCCATATGTTATATAATCACTTTTGCTTGTTTCTTGTACTCAAACTGTCAAGCCTTATGCCAGGTTGAAATAGATTTTCTCCAATCCCAGACATTCCTTTTACTAAGAAAATACTCATGTCCTTTGTAGTTAAAGATTTCTGCTATATGCATTTTTTTACCTTTTTCCATCTCTATATCGAATTAAGTTGGCTCTGGAATACTTTATAAAGTCCCTACTCTGCAAAAATTAATCCCTTTGTGATTTTCCCCTTTCTTGCAAATGGTTAGAAAAACTTATAATAATAGACTTAGGAACTGGTGTTAAAATAATCGTATCCAGTATGAATCATTTGCCTATTATTAGTACTAGAGACTTAAAGCCACCCTTTTGTTCCTTTTAAGGTGACAGATGAACTGCATGGGTGTGTTTTGAAGAAATGGTTTTAAAAACTTATTTTGGAATTAAGTAATTTTAGTTTTAAATTCTAAAACTAAAACATGAAAGCCACTAACTGAAATTTGGTTGGAAATTGAAATTTGTAGATCTATTTTTTAAAACCGAGTGAAAAATGTCTTTCTTAAACCATATTAATGATGGAGACAAGTCTTAATTTTAAAGTTCTTAAACTTCAGACTTCTTAAACATTTGGGCCTAGAGTTTTTTTGTTTTGTTTTGTTTTGTTTAATGTTGAGAAGGAGTCTCATTCTGTCACCCAGGCTGGAGTACAGTGGCGCCATCTTGGCTCACTGCAACCTCTGCATCCCGGCTTCAGTGATTCTCCTGCCTCAGCCTTCCAAGCAGCTGGGAGTACAGGCGCATGCCACCATGGCTGGCTAATTTTTTGTATTTTTAGTAGAGATGGGATTTCACTGTGTTAGGTTGGTCTCAATCTCCTGACCTCATGATTCACCTGCCTCAGCCTCCCAAAGTGCTAGGATTACAGACATTAACTATGGTTTGGAGTTCCTAAATATTACTGAGTTATTTAAAAATTCTTCTTTGGTTATTAGAGGCAACATTTATTTTATAGTCTTTATATAGAATTACCAAATGGTCTCACCATTAATAGATAACCATGTGGTCAATTTAAGTGCTTTTTAATTTCAGGCCAAGGTAGGCAGATCTCTTGAGGTCAGGAGTTCAAGACCAGCCTGGCCAGTGTGGTGAAACCCTGTCTCTACCAAAAATTACAAAAGTTAGCTGGGCGTGGTAATGTGTGCCTGTAGTCCCAGCTACTCGGGAGGCTGAGGTGGGAGAATTGCTTGAATCTGGGAGTTGGAACTAAGATTTCTCAGGTAACTAAGATGATCCTTGGAGTTGAGCCAAAATCTGCCACTGTGGTATATTTTGGAGATGTGAGTTTCCATTAGATATAGATTTTTTAGACTCCTAGTAAACTTTTTATTGATTTGTCATCTGGTTCATAATGTATAATTCAGTAAAAGCCATTCAGAGAGAGGCTAAACATTGTGAGCCAAACCTTCTCACAGTGCAACTTGGTCTTGGAACTTAGAATGCTTACAGGAATGGGTGGCTAGAATACCCCTTATGCATGCCTTCTAAATATCATATCCAGGCTTTTGCTGAGAGACTAATACTAATATTCTGTATTACCAAGTCAGGGGTACTCCATATGCTTTATAAACCAAATAGAGGGTAGATCTGACATCTTATGAATATTGAGACATTTACTCAGTGTTTTTATCTGGATGAAAGAATAACGTATCTCTTGTGCCTTGAGAGAACCTATAGGCAGTTAGGCTTTTCCTCAAGGAGCAACATTTGAACACTCAATTAAATCCCCATGATTTCATTGAATTCCCATAATATGGTTTTGTAGTACTCATTGTATTCTGTTTTTTGTGCTTTTTTTTTGAGATGGAGTCTCACTCTGTCACCCAGGCTGGAGTGTAGTGGTGCAATCTTGGCTTACTGCAGCCTCCACCTTCCAGTTTCAAGAGATTCTCCTGCCTCAGCCTCCCAAGTAGCTGAGATTACAAGCTTGTGCCATCATGCCCAGCTGATTTTCATATTTTTAGTAGAGACGGGGGTTTCACCACATTGGCCAGGCTGGTCTTGACGTCTTGACCTCAGGCGATCCTCCCACCTTGGCCTCCCAAAGTGTTGGGATTACAGAGGAGCTACCATGCCCGGCCTGTATTCTGTATTTTTATGTATATCCTCCTCACTAAATAAGTTTCTTGAGAATAATGAAGGGTTTTTTATTGACCCTTTTATCCATTATGGTGTTTTGCATATGGTAAAATTCTAAAGTATGAGCCAAACCAAACCTGGATCAAACTAAAGAAAATCGTTTCTCCCCTTTCTTATTAGAGGAGGCATTTTGTTACAACAGAGGATATATGTAGGTAAGTGTACCCAGGAATATGTAAGAATGTTGAGACATCTGAAAATCTGATTCAGAATTAAACCAAGGCAAATGAAGTTTCTACACTGTTTTCTGGCTTCTAATTAAGCATTTTTTTTCATATCACAATAATATAAATATTTTAAAGTACTCCAGGCAGTTCTCCTTCAGTATTCCCAGTGATGTCATTAAGCCTATTCACCCTGCAACAGCTGCAAGTTATTCCAAACATCTGTACTGAATCCTTACACTATACAAGACCATTTGAAATCAACTTTCTCACCCCATTAACAGCTTCAGTAATTCTCTGTTACTTTTCTAACCAAGGGTTAGGGAGAAATAAATCTAGTGTATCAGAATGAAAAATCCTGAAAACTGCTTTTCAAAACTAATTCTCTGTGGTCACGAACATAATGTTTAATTTACTCTTCCAGATTTCTGTACTTAAAAAGTTAGTTTCTTAAATACGTAGAAGTTAGATCACTTGATAAATCCTTAAAAAGAATTTCCCTTAAGTTTATTAAGTCTTATTTGGTAGTAAATATAAAATACAAAACATTCCAGGTAAAAGTTATTTCATACATTTTAAACAGTTTATTTAGAGTAAGCGTAGTCAGCTCAAAACTCCACTGCCTTATTCCTCTGGGTCTTGCATATTGGTGGAAATTTTTCTCTGTTCTTTTGTTTTGTTTTGTTTTTTTACATTTTATGTTGTGGGATAAGCATGGAATTATTGAACCTATGACCTATATATTCCACAGCTTACTTCAATCCTTCTATTAGGCACCCATCCAGAGTAGAAGAAACTTCTCAGATCACAGAAGACCCTCAAAAAAAGTCATTGTGTTTAGCTTCATTTCAGTATTACATTGATGGGAAAAAAAATGAGTTCCCAGCTGGGGCCACTATCTGTGTGGAGTTTTCATGTTTTCCGCATGCATCTGCATGGGTTTTCTCCAGTTTCTTCCCACATCCTTATAACCTTTGCTTCACAAACATTTATTTACTTGGCCCACCATCACTATGACTGCCATCACTTACTGATTCACCAAAAATTGCATAGATTATTTTACTTGTTTTTATTAGTCTTTATTAAATGCATGTATAGTTCACATTTATATCAATATTTAATATTAGAAGTGCTTGGGGTCTTTATTTAGAAGTTTGGTGATGTTTTTGTAGCCAGAAATATGCTGTAGGAACATAACTCTTGTTTATATCAATTAGGCTATGGTAAAACTGGTTTCCTTTATGTCATTTCACTTAAAATATTTATGGACAACATGAGGAATAGTATTTAACTTTTGCTTATAAATAATTAACAGATGACATGAAAAGAGACCTCTTAGGAAGCCATTTTTATGAGCCTGTTGAGCTGGGGGTTAACATTTTCAATAAGAAGCCAGTAAGTCAAATGAAATCTTTTGCATTTAAATGCCACATCATTATGTTATATTACTAGAAGTCTAAAGACCAGTGTGGTAGGAAGAATAAAATGTTACTTATGAATATAATTTCTGCTTATACTTTTAGAAAGAAGATTAAAAGTATTGACAACAAATGAAGTCAGAATACCTTGATTAAAGTAGTTTATTAAAAGTATCTTCTTAATGTGCTAATTATTTGCTTTGCATACGTACACATAGTGACGTACATTTATGCATTAGCTGAGACATGTTCATTCTGTAAGTTTTGTGCAAAACTAATCTTCAGTTACACAAAAGCATTTAAAAATTTTACATTTGAAAGAAAATTAAGCAATGCTGCGTGAAACTGAAAAATGAAAACTTTGATTAAAAAAGTATTTTCAAATATAGGATAGTACATATATATGAGAATATATGTATGTTTGAGAATATTTTTTGTGTATAATCTTAGTAACATCATTATGTTTGATATAAAATTATAGTAGATAGCCACTATGTTACCCACTTACACATTCTTTTGTCCGATTAAGTAACAAATATTGTCCTTACTGTAATAAAACAGATATTTCTATCTGTCATACATATGAAATATTTGTATGTATTTATGGGAAGTAATTTTTAAAGCTCGTTAGTCCTTTTTTCATAATTTCAACTTTTATTTTAGATTCAGGGGTACATGTGCAGCAGTTTTGTTACATTTGGCATATTGTATGATGCTGAGGTTTGGGGTAAAAATGATCCTATCATCCAATAATGATCATAGTACCCAACCAGTTTGTTTTTTAACCCTAGAGTAGATATTGCTCCAAAGGAAGATATACAAATGGCCAATAGCACATAAAAATGTGCTCAATATTATTAGCTATTATTAGAAATTAAAATAAAGAAATGTTTAAATATTTAATGTTTTATTTGAAAATAATAAACCATTAAAATTTTAAATAACATTTTTAATGGAAAATAAATGTGTGTGTGTGTGTGCTTAGGGCGGCACTGATACGCCAGCTCCCTGCTGCTTCAGTCCCCTCCAGACTTTCAGTGCCAATGAGCATGGGAGGAGTGAGGGGGTGCTGAGGGCAGTTTGGTGTGAGCCTGCAGGCACCCCTCTGCATGAACAGCCTGGGTGCTATGAGTGCCATGGATGGTAGGTTGATGGTGGTAGGAGGTGGACAGCCATCTGGGTGGAAAGGGGCAGGATCCTTGTAAAGCCCCACCTTCAAGCCAGGGATAGCCTGAAGCATAGGAGCCAGGCTGCCAGTTCTCAGACCAGAGTCAGAACTTATATTACTTTTTCCAGGTCTGCCCGTGGCCACCATGGACCGATCAGCATGCACTTCCTCCCCACTGAAGCCCATAAAAACCCCAGACTCAGGCAGACTTGGGTAGATGTCCAGACAATCTGCCTGCAGAAAGGAGCTACCCACTTCAGCACTTCAGGTCTCCTGAGCACTGTACTGTCTCTAAATAAAGCACCACTTGCTCACTCAAAAAAAAAAAATAATAATAATAATTATATCCCCCAAAGCAAAAAACCAAAAATTAGTGAGAAGAGTAGCATTGTTTTACAGTTTTGCAGGTTTTTAATATGTGATTTAATGGAAGATAATGGGATTCTTATATATGTTTCTGTATTCAGTCTGTTGCAATATATTGTTTTAGTTGACGTATGTGAAGAAAGTCTACGCTCATGTGGATAAGTAGTTGTAAAAGGAAGGAGTATTTTAACAACCTTCTCAAATACTTGTGAGTTATTATCTTTTGATACTACATAAAAATTCAGCAAGTGATAATTTCTTAAACGATTAGTTGTACTATACAATATAAAGCCATATCAATGACACTTTTATCCTCTGTAACATTAAAAAATCCATTGATCTGTCTTGCAGTTTGAATGGAACTTGTACCCATGCATGATTTTGAAATATCATTCACTGCTCATTTGGAAGATATTTGTTCACTAAGAGTTAGGCAGATCTTCCAAATATGAACCTATTTCATTATACAATGTCAAAAAATCACATTCCTTAATATCACCACTAATCATATCAAGAAAGATCATACCCAACGGTGGTAGATACATAGTTTCCAAAATTCTGATTTTTACTCGAAATCCCAAATTTTATCATTTGCAAATACTGTAAAGTTTTTTCTTTGAAATATCAGGCTTAACTCATTTTTAAAAAGTGCTTGATGGGTTACCGATGCCTGAATAACAATAATTTGCCATTACTTCAAGTAAAAGTGGTATTGAAAAAAAGTGGGTTGTTCAGCTTGCAAATCATTCACCCAAGTGCTTTTCCTTGAGATAGCCATTATTTCAGTAGGCAGCAGAACAGTTTTCTGTGTCCTTGTCATTTCATCACAGAGAATGTGAATAATTTTACTGCTTCAACAAGGATATTCTAAATTGCAATTGGCTTTAAAATATTTTATTCATTTATTTGTTGGTTGGTTGATTCATTTCTGTATGTGGCAGTGAAAAATACAGTGACTACTAGTCTAGTTTGGTGCCACTACATAGATCTATGCTAAGGCCTAGCAGTTTTGCCTTACTTTTTCACCAACAGACTAAATTTCAACAAAGTGCAAAAAGGCAAATAATGTCCCAGGACTAACTTGCAAAAAGCTTGACCTTAGTATTATTGTGAAAATCGTTTGACCTGAAAGGGTCTTAGTTTTTCCTTAGGGAAAAAACTAGTCAAAAAACTATTGTAATAGTCCTCCTAGAGCTAATTTACATTATAAATTATTTGTGGATACCTACTGTATGAAAGGTTGTAGTAGATCCTGGGGATTCAGCAGTGAATAAAACAGATGAAATGTCTGCTGTTACGGAGCTCATTTGTAAAGGGTGAAAATACATAATAGGGGTTGGAGAGAAAAGTAAAGCAGAGAAAGGAAAGGAGGTGAGTGTGTTTGGTGGGATGTGTGTGTACAATTTAACTAAGGTGGCCAGGAAAGATCCCACTGAGAAGCTGAAATTTGAATGAAGATCTGAAGTGGGGGCAGGTAAAGGTATATGCCTATACAAAGGTCACAGCTGAGGCTGCCCCTCTTTATCCATCTCTTTCCATCCTTCCAACTTCCAGACCTTTTTTTTTTTCTGCTGGTAATTCACATTTTTTAAAGTTTAAACCAATTTACTTTCTTCCAACTCTGCTCTCCACCACTTCCTTGCCCCTAGCACACACACAATTAATCAGCACTTAAAAACAAAAACCTAGCTCTTTACAAAAGGTACAGGGATAGAGTGGAGGTTTTGAATACTTGTGTTTCAATTATTTTTCCCCTGTCATCTTTTATATTAAAGGAAATAAAATATAGGGGTGTCTTCTTTTCCTGGTTGAATTGGTAGAGAATATCTGTGGCTGTTAGTGCTAGTGTTTATAAAAAGAATAAACACTAGTGAGATCATGATGGAGAAAGATCAAATCAGTAGGGACCGAATTACAAAGAGATTTCATTTCTAGGCTAAAGAGTTTGGATTGGTCATGAGTGCATGTCATCCTTTATTTTACTCCGTAGTGGAACAATGGCTCTCAACTATGTGGTTGAAGGAATAAACTTAGACAACAAATCTAAATTTCATGTATCCGTTGTATTTACCTGTTGCATTTCCTCAAGGACTTCGCTCTCCTCAAACTTTTTGGTCCTTTTTTTTTTTTTTTTTTTTTTTTTTTTTTTTTTTTGTTTTTTGTTTTTTTTTTTTTAAATCAAACACTGATAAGCGTTGGAATACTAACTTTTCTAATCTTTATAAACAATTGATGTAATAGGTATTGTTACTACCCCTGTTTTACTAATGAGAAGACAAGGACACAGAGAGATTAAGGAACTTGCTCTAGATTCTACAGCTAGAAAGTAGGTGGTGGAAGCAGAATTCCAACCCAGGCAGTCTAGCTCCAGAGTCCCTCCTCTTAATCTCTGTCTGTGCCACTCTGGCCAGTGTTTGTGAGTCCTGGAACTATCTGCATCAGAATCACCATGGATACTTGATAAAAGTGAAAAATTCTGGCCCACCTCAGACTTATCATGTAAGAAATTGTTTTTCAAGAGTTGAGAAATGTGGGTAGATTATAAAAACCTGCAGGTGTTTCTGATATGTTATATAATCAAATCCTGCAGGTGATTCTGATATGTATACTTTGTTGGGAACTTCTGTTTTAGAAGGACCTACTACTGGCACTGTATTTGCTTCTGATCCCAGCTTCCTTTGATTAAATGCTTTCTGAAAGATATACAGTTAGTACAGAACTTAATACTATTATATACTCTTTTACCCCAGTTTGACTTTTAAGTCATTACCAACTGAAATTTTTAGAACAGTACTTAACCAAACAATTAAAAATTTCATTTTCTACAATGCATCATACTTTAAAACTGAGTGAAGGCCAGGCGTGGTGGTGCATGCTTGTAATCTCATTTTGGGAGGCTGAGGCAGGTGGATCACCTGAGGTCAGGAGTTCAAGACTAGCTTGGCCAACATGGTGAAACCCTGTCCTACTAAAAATACAAAAATTAGCTGGGCATGGTGGCGGGTGCCTGTAATCCCAGCTCCTCAGGAGGCTGAGGAAGGAGAATCACTTTGAACCCAGGAGGCAGAGGTTGCAGTGAACCGAGATTGTGCCACTGCACTGCAGCCTTGGTGATAGAGTGAGACCATCTCCAAAAACAAACAAAAAGCAACCAGAATGGAAACTGAGAACTTACTGTTCTATTTATGATGAAAGAAAACTGCTAGACTTTAGAAAGTACACCGTATGTGATAACGAAAAGTGAACTCTTCTGGATTGTGGAACAGCCCTGTATAGTATCATACCTCCATCTTTAACTAGGATTGCAGCTGGCAGTAAAGCTCAGCTTCCAACGCAAGTATTGAGTTTGGCTGTTTGTTAACCCAGTATCCTGAGAGAAAATTAGTTCACTGAAGAACATAAAGCATATTATGGTGAAAATTTTTTTATTTCATTTTGTAGTTTGCCTTGTCAAGACTAGTCTTTCCTGAAATGTGCTTTAGGGGCATTTTATAGTTCTCCCTATTTCTTTATGTGAAGCCAGGATCAAAATTGCTTTGAAAAGGATTAAGATCTGGAGGAATAGCTAGATACTGAGGCTCAGGCAAGCACAGATAACTTTAGAAATATAAATTACGTGGAACCCCGCTTTTCCTGCCTTTCCAGAAAGTTGTAGAATAATTGATATGAAAGAGTTGGCTAGTTTATCTCCCTGTGTTCCCTTCCTACGCTGCTGAGCTATCTACACGAGATACAGAGCTATCTACTTTGAGATTCTTCCCGGAATATACAAAATTGTTTTTTGTCTCAACCCAACATTTTCCCTCTTTTTTTCCAACAAAAAGTAAAATGATTCTCTTAGATATCTATGTTTAACTTTTTCCTTGAAATGTTTCCTAATAACTTTTCTCAGGAAACTTGTTGACTCAATTTGCTGTAGCCATAGACCCTCCTACCTGCCCCCCTGTGGTTTGCTTTGGTAGCACACCTGTAGAACGCAATATAATCCAGGAAATTCACTTCCTACCGGTAGTCCTGAGTAAAGGGAATTTTCTAAAATGAAGCACCTTGTAAATATTATATATGACAAACTCCCAAATGGTTAAACTCTTTATGCGTTTAGTGTTTGATCTTTTTCCTTAAGAAGACTTTTTTTTAGATTGCGGCTCTGTTGGCACTCAACAAATTACAATTGCTAACGAGTTTCAGGGGCCCTAACTTACTTTACTAAATCATATACTTACCAGTTTTTGAAAAGGCTGTCTATTATAGCTCACAAAGTTTTGAACGTTGATTAACTCGAGTTACTGAATGAAGTAATATGAAGGTCAAAGACTTCCTGCTCCTATACCTGTCCAAAGCATGTAACCATCATTTTGTCTAAGAGCTTTCCCTAGGGAAATCAATCCTGACCTGGTTTAGAAACATTTTTCCGAAGCTCTCACCAAAAGAGAGGAATGATTTTGGATGCTGCTATCTTATCCTTAGGAAAGTATTTACAAGAAGCCATTTTGACCAAGAAACTCAAAATTAATTCTGGTTTTTAAAAAGAGAAGTATATATAACTCCTAGATTGAACCTTATGAAATTACTGATATTTGACTCACAAAAATGACACGTTTTGAATGGTACAGCCTAATACTTTTTGGTGTGAATAAAAGGGGAGGCAGGAATAGTTAGGCAGTTTGGGGGGGCATCCTGTAGACTTGGACATGAAAATCATATCTTAAATCAAAATTTGAATTTGTACTTACTAGGATTTCAAGCTCATTTTTTCTCTTGTGACGTTGCCAGCATTATCAGATTTGTATTGTCAAAAGTTTCCTCTTGTCAAAGCGTAAACCTTGGCTCATTCTTGGGCCATCTGTTGTACACTAATAGTTTTGATTTATTCTTCTGGCTGACATGCATACTAATAGTGCAGATGCAAGCTTTACATTTCCTTCTATTGGTCTGTAGTTTTATTGCATACATTAGTGGCACAAATACTGCATTCATATTAGCTATTTATATTAACTTTCTAGTTTTGGGGGTGAGTAATATACTTTGCATGTGTTTTTACTGTGCTGAGAAGCCCTGTATTATAGACATTTTAATAGACTTTAAATGATTAGATTACATTCTACTTAATTTTACCACCCTTAATTTTTTTTTTTTTTTGCGATTTTTATTTTCAGATATGTCACGATGTGTGTCTGTGTATTTTCATGATTTCAAATTTTCTAATTGCCATTGCTTTAATGAATGAACACATTTGATTTTTGATCAGCAATTACTATAACTACTAGAAAACAACAAACACTGGTGCCAAATGTAAATTTAGATAGATAACTCTGGAAGGCCTACTTCCAGCTGATGCATTGGCTCTGATTTTTGAGGGTTAACATGCTCTTTAACTTCTTTGACAGCTTGAAAGATGTAAAGTAGAGTGATAGAAGAAAACAAAAGCTCTCTAGGACAGAGACGTAGGTTAGAGAAAATTCAGTACAAAGCTATTTGTTCATAAGGCTAGGTGCTATTTTTATTTTTGATCTGTTTTTATCAGTTTTCTATTTGGAAAACCAACGCCTCTCTGGCATCCAGTGGATACGGGCCAGATATGAAATGTTAAGAGGCCGTTGTTACTGTTGGTCTGCTATGCAAAACTTTTTGCCTAATAGAGGTCTGTGTTGATTGTGTGAAAGCTGCTCAGTGTCACAAGTGCAGCCTATTGCAGCCTGAGTTTCCTTCATTGTAGGGGAAATTATGTTAGAAATACATTCCTTTCTATTAAAGATAAAGGGCTCCAACCTTGAGCCAGAGTTTTCTAATACAGTAGAAGCCATCTTATCTAGTATCATAGGGACTAGTAGATGGTCTGTTAATAACCAATACTGGTTAAAATGATTTTTTAAAAAGATACATATCTTTATTTTATTTGATGATGTTAATGTGCACTCATTGGCTAGTTTTGTGTGTAGAGCCAATGTCTTTCTTTGAGTCCAAATCCACGCTTCAGAGTTCCATGTTGCCTTTCTTTCATTAACTATACTCACAATTCGGCAACCATAATTTCCAGTATTGGTTCCAGTTACTTTAAATTGGAATAAGAACTTAGAGGTGCTTGTTAAGCAATCTGAGGGCAGACAATTAAGATTTTTATGGTTGTTTTGCAAGGAGAGAACATTTTAGAACTTATTTTTATCTTTTTGCTCTCTTTTCACGCTATTAGTTTATGTAATATTTTATTAAATTACACAATAATACTAACTAATACAATTAGTGATTCGTCTTGAAAAAAGACACAGCTCAACTAGTTGTGAATGTTTCTTGTGCTATAGGCACCAGTCAATGAGTTTTATAGGGGAAATGGGAAGGGTCATTTAATCAGTTTCTACTCTACATGGATATATAAACATTTGATAACTCTCAGTAAGGCCTGAATTTTATTGTGACTTACCATCATAAACTTCAGCTGAGCAAAATATGGTCCTTTTCTTTTGATAAGCTAGTCTCCAATGCTTTTGTTTTCTTAAAAAGAGAAGAAACATAACTTTGAATGCTGTGTTATGCACTAATATTTTGTTGGTTTCTATCAAAGTGCTTGGAAGAGGGAATTGGGAGAACTGTATGAAAGTGACATATTTTCTTGTGTACAATATTGCATAACATTAGAAAATGGATGTTTTATTTTCGCAGTGAAATGTTTGGTGTTTCTCCCCACTCCCCACCCCCATGTTTCTCTAACTTCTTCTGGGAATAAGAGTAACAACACATTGATTATAATATTTGTCCACATGATTTCATTCCAGAGAAAATCCTATGGTATCTAAGCCCTACGGAAAGCCTGATAAAGACATTTCAGGAGTCCATTTGAAGATGTCTTAAAATCAGTGACAGTTTTGAATGACAGTGCCAAAGTATATTTCTCTTTATGGTAACATTCTTTTTCTACTAACCTTTTTATTTTTAAGCAGTTTCATTTTTCTTGCAGTTGGGTTATTTTTAAATGATTTAATTGAAGGGAAAGAAGTACAAATTCATCAAATTGTACCTCCAGGACTGAATTTCCTTCACTAGTTCCTTAATAGTGTTTACGTAAAAGGGGGTGCGATATCAAGAAGACTAAATTATAAATATGATTTTTCTATGCTGTTGAAAAACAACAATGCTGTCCTTGATTAGCCATTATGGAGATTCTTCTTGATCAAATACCTTTAGAACTGTTTCACAGATTTATAATTTAACTAGTAATTTGGTTTAGGGTTAGGCTTTGAGTGACAGAAAATCCAAAATATAGTGGCTTAGATAAATTAGAAGTTTATTCGTCTTTCATGTGTAAGTTTCAGAGATCTTATGGTAGCTCCTTAATCATCAGGATCCCTGTCTCATTCTGTCTTCTTGCTCCATAACCCTTAACTTGCAGCTTCCCTCTCATGGTTCAAAAGATGGCTACCCCAGCTCTAGCAGTCATACCTGCCTTCTAGCTAGCAAGAAGGAGAAAAGGGAAGGAGTGAAGCCTTCTACCATCACCACCTTGAAGAAGTTGCCATTTCTCCTTGTAGTCCGTTGACCAGACTGTGTAGCCTTACTTGGTTGCAGAGGAAGCTAGGAAAGAAATACAGTCTTTATTCTGGGTGACCCTGTGCCTAACCAGTTATCACAAGTCCTGTTGCTATTTTAATATTATAGAAGAAGGAGAGCATATATTGGGTTTAAAAAAAAAAATGGCTGTTTCTACAAGTTGGTTTCCCTAACAAAATAAAAACTTGGATTTATATTCTTTAAAAGAAAATATCCTCTGTAGCACACTGCTGACTACATGACAGGGCACTGTGCTCAGTAAATTTTTTTTAAATGAACAGTAGGAAACCAGTAAATATTTGTTGAGTGATTACAGCTCCTTTGTTTCTGAAAACGTGACTCACAGGATTAATGATCTAAAAAAGAGTAAGATGAACACAGAAAATAATAATTCGAGATTCATTGTTGTGAGGTTCAAGAAACATTTATTTTGAGGAAGTATTGAGGAAGTGAAGGTAAATGTTCAATGGAAGTAACTACACTCCCAGATATATAGATAAGCTAGGTAGATAGATAAAATATATATGATATATTAAATATATATACACTTATTTTTATTATAAGATAAGTACTGTTAGAGTTGGTAGTATACCAGCTTTGGTTCCCTACAGTCTGATTTTTGGGCCTCTTGGTAAACAGGTACTTTAAACTGTTCCCCCAGTTTGCAAACCTTTAATAATTAGACACAAGGCAGGTCAGCTGTAATAATTTGTATGTGTGCAAGATGTGATTCTTCCTTTTTCATAAATCATAATGTGGTTTTTAGCTTTCTGCTGCAAAAGTAACTAGTTTGTTACAAATTTAAAAAGAGAAAGTAGGAGACATTGTGTTCAGAAAATTATGTTTAAAGACAACAATTAGTATGGCATCTCTATCTTAGCAGGAAACTCAGAATTAAGTCTGAGTCTAACCTTAACCCGTGACCAGTGGAATTTAAGTGTGTTTATTTTTACAATAGCCTTAATTTGGGGCTTGCAAGTTTTTTGGTTTGTTTTCACATTCAATTTAGAGACCCTGAAGCAGTATTTTAATGATAGGAATTAAGCTATGTATAACTTTCATGGCTTAAAGATCAGCAAATTCTGTTTTTCCTTGGATATAATGTTATCTTTCTCAGAAATGTGTGATCTTTGTGTCTAACAATGCACTTAAAAAAGCAAAACAAAAAATTCCCTTGCTGCAATGCTGGAATTCTAACAGAACTTTACTCATCTTCTCTCCCCTCCCCAATTTTAAAAAACATGTTCTCATGGAAATATTGCCTTGAATTACACAAAATAGAAGCAGTTACTGGAAATGTTTTCTACACAATTCTGTTCATGTATATCAATTTCCATTTGTTTTTCACTTTTTAGATTTTTTTCTTGGTTTCGCTGATAATCGCACTTCATATCAACTTTGAAGTTGTGTTGAATTTTTATTGCTCTCAGCTGTATCAGATCCTACTTTTTGATGAGTTATTTTATATAATAGATTTGTTGGATGAATGGTGAAACAATGAACATAGGAACAAGAAAAGAAAGCAAAATGGGTCAAACTTAGGTTTTGGTTTATCTCCAGTGTAACCGTGCTCCCTTAAATGGAAATACTAATATACTTTTTTTCTTTTTTCTGTGACAGTGCTTATGTTTTTGCTAGGAAGAAGAGTTTCTTCCTTCTGTGTTCTGACAGGAGTTATTGAAAACAGTAGTTAATATCAAAGTCATAAGTCATTTATAATCAGTCTTAGAATGCCTACAGATGTACATGCATTTTTCAAAACACTTATATTCTGGCTTTTCTGAAGCAAGACTTCTCTTGGCTCAGTCTTATTTTCGGTGCTTGTGTGCTGGAAATGAGAAACTTCAGATGCCCTGTAAAATTTAGGATTATACAATTGTGGTAGGCATATATTTATAAATTTTTTTAACTCTTCTACCAAACTGTATGCTTTTTAAGGGCAAAAACTGTACATCTGCTTTACTATACACCTGTCACTTGCAAATAAATGTCTAATGCTGTGGTCACTTCAAAGGGAGAAGAGGAGGCTAAGCAGGTAAGGCTCTAGGCCTTGGCCCTGCTTCAGTCAAAATCTTTCTTCTACATGTTGACAGTTTCTTTATTCTACATGTAGAAAATTCTTGGGATAAGAATTTTGATGGGAAAAAAAGTTTCCCTCCTTTTAAAAAAAGTTTGAAAATGACTGTTTAGTGGATAGATACTTTCAGTATCTTGTGACATTTTCTGGTCTAGCCCCCATCATTTTATAGGACTGAAAATGGAAACGCAGAAAGGATATGTAGTCTTGTCCAGATTATACAGGTATTTAGTGGCAGAATTAGGATTAAAATCCCTTGTCTTGACTACTTGACCAATATTCTTAATAGTGTGCTACAGCATATGTGTTGTAAGAACCTAAGAGTTTTCCAAGGTCACTGCACCGTGCCTGATAATGGTAGACACTCCGTAAATGTGTATTGCATTAATGAATGAATGATTCTAAGACAGTTTGTAGTTAATTACCTCTAAGCCAACGTCAAATAAAAACTATCATTTTTCATGACCCCAATGAAATATTGGCCTCTTAGAAACCCTGAATTTGGCCTGTCATAGGACTAAGCCAATTGTTATATATAACAGATTGCTCTTTGTTAATTTTAGGATCACCTGCTCTTACCAGCTACCACCCATAACAAGACCACAAGACCAAAAATGTCAATTGTGTTACCAGCAATAAACATAAATGGTAAGTTGAAATTTTGGTTTATGAATAACACAAGATTTCTTTGTTTAACCAAGATTCTCTGCATTAGTTCAAAGACATTTAAAATGTTCAGTTAAACGAGTATATATCCATGTATTATTTCTGAAACATTTTCCCACTGTTTTCACAAAAATATTATTTTTAAAATCTGTTATTCTTTTTTTTAAAAAGTACTATATCCTTAAAAGAAAAAGTAGCTCTCTTTTACTTACAAAATTGGAAAAGCTAGCATCTTGACTGCTCTACAGGCTTGCCATCTGGGACTTTTCTTGTCATAAATGTAGTGTAAGAAGCTTCTGCTGTGTTCTGACAGTGAATTTGTAAATTAGATTTTTGGAACTCAAAGCAATTTCCTGTGTTACCTAAATATTGATATGATCCTACCATGCCACAGAAGCTTATTTATGTTTAATTGATAATACTCACGAGTTTGGTCTTGGTAGTATTACTATCGCATTTTGTTCTACTACTAGCACTGGACATTAAGCAAAATACAAATAATATAAGACACAGATGTTAAGGCATAGTATACCTGCTTGTAGTTTAGAAGGAAAAAAAGACAAGCACAAAAATCACTGTACTCCAAAAAGAAAGTCACGTAACTAATATGTAAGGTACTGAGAAATCTAGTGAAGGAGAGATTACTTCCAGTGGCATTCTTTGTGGAGAAGAGAACTAACTCACTCCCATTACAGCTGTGGATTATAAGTGAGCACAGTGTATATTATTGACTAATCACTTTCTCTGACACATCATACTGAAAATTGGACAGTTGGCTGTCTTTTTCAAGTTTGTGTATCTGACAAAATGGAGGTACTAGTAAATTTTCTGTCTGGTAGTAAAGACCTCATAGTATATGAAGAAGATGAAAATGAGAAGCCCTTTGAACTAACCTGCCGTTGAACCAGTTCACATTCTGATTGATGAATATAATTAAACCATCAAATACAATTATAAAACAAAACACTAGGACTTTGGGGAAATTCTAGATAAGTTTCAATAAAATTTAGTCTTTGGGGAAAAAGTAGTATTCATTGTACGTTTTAAGACCATAGAGGACTATAGAATTTCCTGAGCTGTATATAGACAGCTTGTTAGAAATGCTTAGGAAGTAACTTTGTAGACATAAACATAAATGCTTTTTTGTTAAAGCATAAAGAATTATGGTACTTAGCCTTACAAAGACATTCAGAAGAAGTTTAAGAAAAATGATAACATTGAGAAGAAAGTA
Organism: Cebus imitator; assembly: GCF_001604975.1. Lineage (NCBI taxonomy): Eukaryota > Metazoa > Chordata > Mammalia > Primates > Cebidae > Cebus > Cebus imitator. The sequence goes on from NW_016107856.1 coordinate 1,007,539, forward strand.
TCTTTCTTTAGTAAAGACATACCTCTGAAATGATTCATGGAATAATCATATTGCTACCTGAAGAAGAAGAAGAAATTCCAAAGTGCACTTTATTACATTTCAAAGAGTGTATTTAGGAAGTCTCATTTATTCTCAATCTACAGGTACCTAAGTTTCTCCGCCTGAACTATAATAGACCAGAGGGTCCGCTTATGCTCAGAAAGGCTATTTTCTAAGCTTTATCAAGGCAGAATTCACTTAATTTTGCTATTCTGATATTGGGTTCTTATGCAAGAGAATGCCTGGTCTTACTTTATAACAATGAGCTATCTATTTGTATTAAGCCAAACCCAACAAGATGATGTTTGACTATGTTTATCTTGGCCAAGTGACTGTTTTTGAAGAGGAGCCTTTCATGATTTGGAAAATCTAGTCATTAGAGGATCCTTGTCTTTTTAATCTGTTTCAGACTCTTTGTAAATAGTCTTCTAAAAAACTTCCCTTTTTAGGATAAGCCCTATTAAAAAATTAAGATTCAAATTCAAGAAATTCAAGAAATATTGATTGAATATGTACCATGTTTCAAGTACCATGCTACATCCTCAGCCTTTTCTGAGCAGTCTCTTTATTTTTTTGCTCTGAAGATGCTTCTTAAATTACAGCCTGATTTTTTTCCCCTGCCTCATGTACCTCAAAGTCTACAGCAGGGTAGGTGATATCTTTGCTTCCCACTACACCTTTCAAATTATTTCTCCTTCTTTCTCTTTCAGTCCCCCTAACATCTTACAAATCTATCACATCAGTTTACCCCTCCTACCCTTCTTTGTTGCTGTCATCTGGTCCACCTTCACTGATGACTCCTCCACTGCCTCTGTCATCCTGCTGTCTATCTTCAGCATCCACATAGAGGCGTCATTTAGTACTTTAGCCTTTTTTGATACAGTCGTCTTTTATTTCATGCCACCTCAGCCTCCCATCCACCTGGTCATAATCTAGAGCTTACTGTCATCAATAGTAGTACTCTCTTTGAAATCTCCTTTTCAGATATCCCACACTCTGTTACTTACTCTCTTACTTCAGAATTCACACTCCAACTACTCTCTTACCTCACAAGTCTACAGTCGTTTGACCTATCACTTATTTTCTGTATCCAGCACATCCTTAATGGCCATACATTCCTCCTTACCCAGCCTAAATTTCATGGTCCTGTACTGTCACCGCTCTCTTGGGAACACCCCTTACTTCCTGGCTCCTTTCTTCTTAGGTGCCACTCTCTTGGCAAAACTGCTCTCTACGTAAACCCAATTCTCCTCTCTATGGCTGCTCTCAAACGGCTGAGAAATTGCTAGAAAGTATCGTCCAGTGAGAACAAGTAGATTCACTTCAAATTTATGACCATTGATTTCAAAGGGGTATTTAATATTGCCAGTCATTGCTAGTAAATTCACTTTCCCTCTCTCTGAAAAAAGAATTTCTCACCTTCTCTTGTCAAAACTCCAACATCCTCTCTCCCACACCGTCAGCTGATGAACTCACCAAATACTACACTGAGAAAATAGATGTCATCATGCAAGAACGACATCATGTTTCCACTACCACTGCCCAGCTGCATCTGCACCCACAGACTCTGCCTTCCCTCCTGTTGCACTGAAAGAAAAGTCTCTTCCATTGGGTTCTAAATCCCAGCTTTGCTACTTACTAGATATGTGTCATTGGACAAGTTAATTAACTTCTGTACCTCAGCTTCCTCATCTGTAAAAGAAGATATTAGTAATATCTTCCTCTAAGAGTTGAGTGAGAATGAAATGAGTAAAAAGCTTTAGATAGTGCCTATTTTGAGGTTAGCTTCTGTGTTACTGCAATAATCATCATTGTCATTGTCCTTAAGTCATCATCGCCAGCTTCTAAGGTGATTTCTTCCTTTTGGACCCTGACTGCTAGCACCTCTTACAGCGCTCAAAGACTTTACTCCTGCATTTATATCATTCCTCTTTCAGACAGTTTCTTCTTTTCTACTGGATCATTCCCATCAGCATACAAATGTCTTTTTTTTTTTTTTTCTGAGGCAGAGACTTGCTTTGTTGCTCAGGTTGGGGTACAATGGCACGACCCATGGCTCACTCTAGTGTCCACCTCCTGGGCTCAAGCAATCCTCCCACCTCAGCCTCCCAAGTAGCTCCTGAACACAGGTGCATTCCACTCCGAGATAATTTTTAAATTATTTGTAGAGACAGGGTCTCCCTGTGTTGCCCAGGCTGGTCTTGAAACCAAGACCAAAGGCTCAAGTGAAACCAAAACCGAGGCTCAAGTGATCCTCCTGCCTCGGTCTCCCAAAGCGCTATGATTACAGGCATGAGCCACTGCAGCCAGCCCAAGATATCTTACTATTACTGTTATCTCTGGTGTAGGGAGACTTCTGTGACTTCACATCCTATTTCTCTGTTACCCTTTAGAGCAAAACACTCAAAAGAGTTACACTCACTGTTTCTACTGCCTTACCTCTGATTCTGTCTTCTTTTCATCCTTACCAAGCTTTTGCCCCTTCTACTCCATGAAATGCGCTTGCCCTTCCACTCCACTGAAATGCTTTTGCAAAAGGAAGTGGATGACAAATATCTTGCCAAAGTCAAAGGTCATGTCTCAATGTCATCTTACTTGACCTCTCAACAGTATTTGACACAGCTATTTCCTCCTTTTTTTTAGTCCACCCAATTCTTATTTTTAAAAATTTCAGTTCTATAGAAAAATTGAAAGATGAATACAGTAAATATCTAGAGATCCTTACCTAGATGTCAGCAATTGTTAACATTTTTCCTGTATTTGTTTTATATCTATCTGTGTACACTCACCAGATTTTTAAAACCTATTTGAGAGTGACTTGCAGACATCATGATACTTTACCCCTAAATATTTGAAAATACATCTGCTATGAAAAGGACTTTCTGTTACATAACCATAAAAAAATGATCATACCAAAAAAGTTTAACAGTGATACAACGGAGTTCAATATGTAGCCTATATTCAAATCTCTCCATTTTCCCCAAAAATATTCTTTATAACTTTTTAAGTTTATGTTCCTAAGATTATACATTACACCTACTCATCATTACCTCTTTAGCTTCCTTTAATCTTGAAAAGCTGCTAGCCTTTTTACTGCCTTTCGTGACATTTACATTTTAAAAATTAGACTTATTTAGGTGTAATGTACATACAATAAAATTCATCAATTTTTTGTCTACAATTTAATGAGTTTTGACAAATGTAAACCATTATGAAGCCACCATTTCAACCAGGATAGAAATATTTTCATTACTTCAAAAAATGTCCTCATGCCCTTTTCTAGTCAGTCCCCTTCTGTACATTTTGACATCTCTTCTTTCTTGAAATATGCTATTTTCTAGGCTTTCATGAAACCATGACTTGTCTAGGTTTCCTCCTGTGTCTCCTCAGTCAGCTTATCTGGCATCTCCTCTTCTGTGAGGACGGAGTTTTGTCTGTTATGTTTGCCACTTCTCACCATATCCCCAGCACCTGGAACAGTACCTGGTGCAGGAAACTTTGAAAGATGAGGCACTTCCATTTACAGAACTCATGTAATGCTGAGCTGCCAGCTAAGTGCAGGTTGACTGTTCTTTTTTCAAAATGTTTGGGATCATGTGGCGTGAATCCATTGGTCAAAAAGGAAAGATACAAAGGACAAAATGCAAGGGACCAGAATTATTTCAGATTTTGGAATATTTGCATATACATAAGGAGATATCCTGTGGATGGGACCCAAGTCTAAACATGAGATTTATCATTTATGTTTCAGATACACCTTATATATACACAGTCTGAAGGTAATTTTATACACAATTTTTAACTATTTTGCTCATGAAACAAAGTTAATATACATTAAACCCTCAGAAGGTAAAGGTGTCAGGTGTGGATTTTCCACTCGTGGTATCATGTCAACACTCAACAAGTTTCAGATTTTGGAGCAATTTGGATTTCAGATTTTTGGATTAGGGATACTCAACTTTTATTCTCTTTATTTTTTTGTAGATAAAGACATTATGCCTCAAGAAAGCAATTCGTGCCATTTATGCAATTGCTATGTAGCAGAGCCAAGATTTAAATAGATTGTATAAAATATCTTCCAGTTAATTATATTGTTAATTCAGTATTAAAGACAGATGTGCAAGGATTGAAAATATTTGGGACTCCAAAATTTAAGATAGATTTTATACCCCTTTATTCCTACACTATAAGGTTGTACAGATGCATTGGGAGCAGTATAACATAATACAGTTGTTTGAATTTGATAGGTATATGTTTGTTGAGTGAAAGAATATGTAAGGTAAATGTTATTTGGTGATTACTTTGTGGCCACTTGAATATATTTTACTAGTTTAATTCTTTATATGATTAATAATAGTTGGCAACCACAAATTAGTCCCATCTTTTCAAGTGTAACATAATTAAAACATATACTAAGCCATGTTTCTACCACATTGAGATTTGAAGGTCAGAGTGAATTGAAATTATTAGCCGCCTTTTCAGCAATCGTTCTATAAATAAAACTGTACAAAAAGTTGTTCTATAGGAAACTGTAATTCCGTAGAATTCTTCAAGACCCAGAGATAAATTTCTTAGGCTTATTAGACATATAGATTTGACAAATTATAATTATATAATGTATACTCTGAAGAGCTTAAGTTATGTAGGCACAAAAAGTTTGAGTACCTATTTATTGAAAGAACAGAGACATTGTAAGAATATCTCTAACATCAGAGTTTTTCATTCTGAGCATATAAGCATTTGGGAAAGTTGAATAAAATATATTTTCTGTCATTTCTGAGTTTAAAAGTTACATATAACTTGGAAACAAAAATGAATTGTGGATGATCCCTCTCTCAGACTCAAGTGGAGCTTGTAAAATTTTGGAGAGGGTGGCAGAGGACCGAAAGTGAAGACAGAAATTCAGATTTTATTGAGCAACTGGTTTATGTAATACATTGGATGAGGATGTTTAGAAGATGAATTTGATTTTTCAATTTGAGCACAGTAAATTACATTTCCAGGTCAATGTCTGGTCTTAAACTGTAATGTATTATGGTTATACTTTGTGGTTTTGAGTCATGGAAAAAAGTTTCAGAAATCACTAAAGAGAGTTGGATATGGGTGTGAAATTAATGCCATTAGAAATTACCAGTCACCGCATTTGTGTTCTCCATGCCAGTTTTATTTTGTAATTTATTGTTTTTTACTTTGCATTCTGTTTATTGTTTAAATTCCTTTGTTTCATAAGAGAGTTGAAAACAGGTTAGAGAAGCTGCAAGAAAGAAAGTCTTCCTGTGTCTGAGGAAGTCACACAAAAGGTTATTGAAATAAAAATAGAATGCTAGGTATGCTTTGAAACTGGTGGAACAGTGGATGATAGATTAAAACCTACTGCTGTTTTTTTTTTTTTTTTTTTTTAAGGATTTTGGAAGTTCTACTACCAGTTACTGTTAGCTAACGTTTCATGCTTTAAAATTATTTCACTTATGTTGAGGTGAAACTGCCCATTGCTTTTCTTTCACTTTTGATAAATAATTGAACAAGATAGAACATAGAAGAGGAGTTTTTTGGTTTGATTTTTTAGTGATAGATACGTTTGGTTTTTTAAATGGTAGATAGCTACTTTGTAGATATCTTTCATAAGGGAATGAATCCTATGAACAAGTCATCAGCAGATATGTTTCACAATTTGACCAACACATTCATTGATTTGTTCTCACTGTTTCCCATCCCTTCTGTATGCCATGTACCTGTTTGTGAGGTACATGTGTAATAAACAATACTCTTACCTGGATTAAGCGCCCACATAGATAAACAAATGACTATCAGGCTAAACTGTAATTATATTTGATCTCAAAGTAATTTCCATATAAAGAAAATCTAGAAGAACTTAATGACAGTGGTTGCAAATGCTAGGGCCAGCACATGAAACACATTTTTAGTTGGAGAGGTCGAACAGAAGAGCAGGAAGCAAACCAACCAAATAAATGCGTTGGTTTTAAAAATAAAAGAAAATGTGTCACATATACACCATGGAATACTATGCAGCCATAGAAAAGGATGAGTTCATATCCTTTGCAGGGACATGGAAACCATCATTCTCAGCAAACTGACACAAGAACAGAAAACCAAACACCGACCGCATGTTCTCACTCATAAGTGGGTGTTGAGCAATGAGAACACATGGACACAGGGAGAGAACATTCACACACCGGGGCCTGTCGGGAGGTGGGAGGCTAGGAGAGGGATAGAAGGGGCTGGGGAGATAGGGGAGGGATAGCATTAGGAGAAATACCTAATGTAGATGATGGGGTGATGGATGCAGCAAACCACCATGGCACGTGTATTCCTATGTAACATACCTGCACGTTTTGCGTATGTACCCCAGTATAATAATAATTAAAAAAAGAATGTTGATGTAACTGCTTTTGATGATCACAGTTTTTTGGTTATGTCTGATTGAACACAAACTGTGTCAGCTATTTAGGCCTAGCTTCAAAGAAAGCTCAGAAATATAATATTTTAACTCAGCACAGTATGATTTGAAAAAAAAATTTGGCGTTCTTTTAAGGAAATAATGGATATTGGGTAGACATATTAGCAGCAGCTGCTTGCTGCAGCACTCCATCATGTGCTAAATTGGAATTGAGCAAAGTGTCTGGGAAGAGACAGTAAAGAGGATTCATGTTGAAAAGAGAAATAAGTATTTATTTCATGGATGCAGCCAGATGATTTAGGTCATTAATGAGCTAAGGACGTAACTTTAAAGTATCAAACATAAGAATAACACAATGAGGACTCTATTAAGAGATTATTAATGTGGCTGAGAATTGTATACAGAAAAAAATGAAGACAGAAGATGAGCTAGGATACTTTGCAGCAGTCTCGGGATGAGGTGATTCAAAGCTTGGAATGAGAAGAAAGAAAAAATTTCCAAAGAAATCCAAAGGAAAAATTTATAACATTTGGCAGGTGATGATTTACGAAGGAGAGAGAAGGAAAAGCTGAGTCCATGATTTTGAGGCAGAACACTGAGCGACTAGTACTACCATTCAAAGAAATGGGTAAAATGGGAGGGACAGTGTGAGATTTACGCATCTTGATTTAGAGACGGCATTGGTGGGTATTTTTATGTATCTCTCGTAACAGAATACCACCAAGTAATTGTTGACTGGTGAAAACGAATTTCGTTTTCTCCTTCCTTTTTGTTAGCTAATACCAGCCCCCTCACAAGTTAGTGTCCCTTTCCATCACTTGTATTGTCGTAGACTTCTCCTCATTCACCACCTCTATGCTTTTACAAGATACAAAGCTTATGGAGATAGGCATGGGGCAGCAAGAAATGTAGAGTGGGGCTCTGCAGAAAAAAGGAAGAAAGTTGTGCTCTCTCTTTGCTTGTTTTCCCTTTTTTTTTTTTTCTTTGCTTTGCCTTGGGCATCATTGGGATTACTGAGATTATTCCTCTTGTTGTGTAGTTGCAGTAGTATTTTAACTGGTCTCCCTAATTTATTATTTTTCCATCTTACTTCCTACAATTCACCCTGCATACTGCTGCCAAGATGAGTCATCCTTACATACTGCTTTTGTTATATCATTATCCCTCTTGAGAACCAGCGGTAGATTTTCAGTGTCTGTCAGATGAAATCCAAGTGCTATAGCGTGGCATCAAAAGCCCAGGACAGTCTGTCCCCACATTACCTTCTCAACTCAGTTCTAACCAAACTGTTCTACTGACAGTTCCTTGAATCTCTGTTCATTAGTTCATTTAAAAATACTCATTCGCTGAGAACCTTCTTTATGCCGAATGCTGGAGATACCAACATTGAAAGTACACATGATTTGTACTTTACTGTAGCCTCTAAGTGGAAGACACAAAAGAAAACAAACTAATAACTAACAATCCAAACAAAACAATTGCAGCTTATGATAATTTGGGAGAAAGAAAGTAATACGGTCCCTTGATGAAATATGATGGTGGGAGTCCAGGGTAGAGAAGGCCTTTTTGATTGGATAGTGAGAGGATAACAGTTAAACCAAGATCTGAAGGATGAGAAGAATCAACTGTGAAGAGCCCAGGGGCAGAAGATTCCAAGCACAGGGAGCAAAAGGAGAGCGGAGGCCCTGAGGCTGGAGAGAATGTCAATTTTAGAGATTGTCAGAAGACCGCTGAGGCTAGAGTAGGAGCCGATAGGGAGAGGTAGGAATGATAGGAGATCAGATCAGGAAGGTAAACAGAAGCCAGATCAGATGGAATTATAGGCTGTAGTGAAGAGTTGTGATTTATCAATATAGTGGGAAGGTGCTGAGGAGTTTGAGGTGGGAAGTGACTTGATCTGATATACATGTAAACAGATCATTTTGGCTATTTTTGTACACGTAGCAGCTGTGTCATGGATTGTCTGCCCTCTTCCCTCCAGGCTATCTCCTACCCATCCTTCAAGATCCAGCTGAAATCCTTCCACCTCTGCAAAACTTTTTGCTTTACTTCTGTGGACCACTAGAATACTTCTGTAGGTCCTAGAATAAATAGTCTTTCCTTCTCTAAACATCCCTAATGTAACCACGTCTCATTTATGGCTTTATCTCACACTATCCAAAGATAATTACCTGGAAGGTGTTGTATTTTTTTAATTTATCTGGGTCTCTTCCTTCTCTTCATCCCATGCCCAAAGAAATGCTATGATACTTAATTTTCAATATATACTTGTGTTGGGAATTTTTTGCCTTTTTATGATTCACATAAAATGGCCTTTCTATAGCTGTATCTTGCTTGCCTCATTTCTTTGGGTTGGCTTCACTTCCTTCTTATTTCTTGAAGTCATTAGTGTATTCATTTTTAATTCTTCCCAAACCATTAGATTTTCTCCCACTTAGCAGAGCCTCTTCTGAGCTCTCTACTATAAAGTTGACCTGGAAAAAAATAGATTTCTTAAATGGAAAAAATAGGGTTAATAGTAGAGCGGCCTTTATGTATTAGGAATGTTATTACTTTGCCAAGAATAATTATTGTGTTGATGATTTATTGGCAGTTGCATGGGTAATTTTTCCATGAATAGTTTGTCTTTATTGTATTTTATTTACTAATTATTTAGTTTACAGGAAGCTTCACAAGACCCCAGAGGTTTAGATTCAATCAGCTTGCATTGCACCTTCTAGGATGTTAGCTACTTCCTTGACCCAAAGGAGCCAGTTGCTGAGCCCACTGTACATAAGTGACCTTCAGGGTCCCGTTAGCTTTCAGTGAGATCACGTTCACTCCTTTTCCCTTGCGGCAAAAATCTGTTTCTACTCAAACAGATGGTTTAGCTTTCAACAAATAAAAGCTAGAGATCAGCATCTATTTAAGCCAACAGAGTTGGTTTGAGCCTCCCACTAACTCTCCAAAGTCTGTGTTATTTCTTTATTTTTTACTATTAAGCTCCTCAGAATGGATTTATCTTTGTATGGGGAAATCAAGAACCTTGCACTTTGTCAGAAGATGAACCACTTCACATAGTCTCAAGTTTCCGTTTTTCAGAAGAATAGCTTAGTAAGCACAGGTTCAACTCCTCTATCTATTCTCTTTTGTAGTTACACCAACTGGAAACACTGGAGATATAACTTTCTGTAGAGTGTTATATAGGCCTGTCAACACTTACATGATACTTTCTTTGTTATTGAAGACATCTGTAAGCTGAGGATGGCCAGTGTGATTTCACAGATGTACATGTCAAAGACGTGGTGGTTTTCATTCACATTGGGAAATACTCCTTCTCTTGAGCTGTTATGAATAGAGAGTTCTAAGAAATCCATATTTTAAAAAAAATCTAGAATCTTGACATTGAACATATAAATGCAGATTGTTAATTACATGTTCCTGTGTTGAGAGAGCATTCTTGCTTTGGGGATCTTGAGTATGTCAGGCAAGAGTTGCCTTTGAACTCAACCAAGCATCCATAGAGATATTTGCCTCCATATGTATTATAAATTTTACAGAAACAAATGCCCGGCTTAAGTATAAAATTTAGATTAAATAATGAGGCAAATGTAAACTGCACAATAGTTTGTTGCAGGAAAGGAATTGTTAGGAAGGCCATATAAGCAGTTTCTTTGAAGATACCAAGGACCTATCTCTTTGTTTTCACTGTAACTATTATATAGGACAGAGCCTTGTGGGAAATGTGATCTACTTGGCATGATTATGGTGTAGATTAGGACAAAGAAAGATGCATTAATATTCGTGTATTCATGCCATAAAGTATCAGGGTTAAGGCTTTAGTACAAAGTTATCCATGGTAACTCCCTTACAGGATTCCTTTCTGTAACATGTTGCTCAGTGAACAAACAGTTTAGATATAATCACCTTTATGTATAGTGACTGCCTGCTTTCAATAGCTGTGACAATTTGTAAATTGTTCCTTTTCTGTCTCTTCCTTACATTAAATCAACAGGATTATATATAAATATAATTTTTCTTCCGCATGACAAACCTTCAGCTGTGTGTACACTGTATACCTTCTGAGTCTTCACATACCAAGACCTTCCAGTTTTGGGAAGCTATTCTTGTGACCTGGGTTCATGGCGCCTCGATTCTGGTCATTCTCTTCTTAATGGGCTCTGGTTTTTCCATATCTCTTAAAGAGGGCTGATGAATGCTGAGCATAATGGAGTATCTCTAATTCTATATAGTTTATTTCTATTGGTGAAACCAAGGTGTTTTTTTTCTAGTTATATCATACATTGTACTTTCTGTCAAATATAGTCTTTGGCTTTTTCTTATATGTTAGTGCCAAGCTTTTTTGTTTTATTTGCTGATTTGGATTTTTGGGCTGAAGCTTAGGACTGTGTTTTTATCCTGATTAGATACAGTTTTTCATTGAGTACCTTACTCAATAAACAGTCAGGGAAGGCTTCCCTAAGTCCATGGAATAGATTAGGACCCCTTCCCACTTTATATATTCAGAGTACTCTGAACTCTCTTATTTTTGTAACATTCATCTCGTTTGTAATCAGTAGTTGTCATCTGACTTGCTAAATTGGAGACTCCTTAAGGTTAGGGACCTTGTTTATTCAATATTTTTGTTATTCCTACTGCCTGACAAAACTAAATGCTTAATACATAGTAGCTGCTCAAAAATGTTTGTTGAATTGAATTAAATATATGAAGTATCTATATAAGCCAGGCTCTCTCCATTGTATCCAACAAACAATGTAATTAATTAAATGAACACACAGTGAAATTTGTACCGAATCTTCAATACTGGCCAAGTGAATGAGGCACTCCAAGCATAGGGAACAGTGTAAGTAGGGATATCAGAGAAAGAAAAGTACTTAGTCCATTTGGAGAATTAAAGTTGGACTGAAGTGCACATGGGTCAAGGTACGGATGAAGCTGTAAACCCAAGCAGAAGCCAGTTCATGATGGCCTTGTAGGACATGATACAGAGTTTGACTTAAGCCTTTGAGTAAGGGGGAACTATTAAAATATTTTGAGCAGGGAAGAGGCACAAACAGAATTATATTTCAAAAGATTCCCCTAGCAGCAACGCAAAAGATAGATTAGAAGGGATGATGCTTTCGTAGGATCAACAATTAGAAAGTTATCATCTAGGCAATAGATGATGGGTACTTCATATTTAAAAAAGGATTCTTTATGTATATTATCTATTGTGTGTCACAAGTTACCCCAAAGCCTAGCAGCTGAAGGAAAACAAACATTATCTCAGACAGTTTCTGAGGGTTAGGAATCTAGGTACAGCTTAGCAGGGTGATTCTGCTTCCAGGTCTCTCTTGAGGTTGCAGTGAAGCTCTTGACTGGGGCTGAAGACTTAACCCAGTCTCAGGAATGTGCCTCCATATTCACTCATGCAGTGGATGGCCTCTCCCTGGGGCTGCCCACAACTGGCTTCCCCAAAGCAACTGCTCCATAAGAGTGAGAAAGCAACTGAGTAACAGCACTCCCAAGATGGAAGCCGTTGTCTTTTAAACTTAATCTTGAAAGTATTATACCATCACTTCTGCTGCATACTGTTAGTTACATAGACCAACCCTGGTACACTGTAGGAGGGGACTGTACAGGAGTATGAATACCAGGAAGTGGGGATCATTTGTGGGCATCCTAGAGACTGCCTTCCATGCTGCTTGTCACAGAATGTAAAGAGTAAGTCTACAAGCCCATAATATTTTGATGGCTTATGGAGATAAGAGGACAGAACACTCCATATAGAAACTGCCCTATTACCTAGAGAAGGTAAATAAAGTCATTTGCTTGACTGAAAGGTAAGAGAGTTAAGACCACCATTATAAATGTCAACTGATAGTTACTTTGCAGTCGTTGCTTAGTTTTATACTATAAATTATGATAACTTAATTGCTGTTCATCTTTATATTCAGCATATAGTACTATGCTAAGTAATGTACAGATTTCAAAAGAAGAATAAAATGTGATTCATGCCTTCAGAGAGTTAATAATCAAATTGGAAAGCAGGGTATACATAGATCATAGAGAATCTTAGACCCAGGAGAAAACTTAGGGGCAGTTTAACACAATAGCTTCATGAAACAGCTAAGAAAATAGATTGAGGGAGGTGAATGGCTGATCCAACCCAGCTACTAACGGAGCTGAGACCAGATCTCAGATCTTCAGGTCTGTAGGTGAACATTTCATTTAAATGTAAAATGAAATTTGTTTATAACACCAAGAACATTCTTTTTTTAAACATAATTTTAAAAACTTTATAAATTTTTAGAGATATGTTAAATCTGTGTTTCCCAGGCTGGTCTCAAACTCCTGGGCTCAAGCATTCCTCCTGCTTCAGCCTTTTAAAGTGCTGGTATTACAAGCGTGAGCCACCGTACCAGGCCAAGAACATTTTTTGATGACTTAAATCATTTTTATATTTGAAAGCAGAATGACTTAGTATTTGATGTGGGGAAAGGCAAGACATAAATGTGTTAGAAGACATTTCTGTCTTCTCTTGGAAGACCATCTCATCCTGTCACTGATTACTGTGTGACTCTGAGCTAAACACATTCATAAATACAGAAGAAAATAATGAGCAGTGCCACATCCCTTGCATTTTTTAAAAGCAAGGACCACCCTAATTGACAGTGAGATCTTTATGTCAATTTCCCCATTTAAAATAGATAATATCTAGGGTTCAATGAAGAAAGAATTATGGAAAAAGTTATAAAATAGTGATAGGAATACTATTACTGTTAATAGTAAAAAAATGTCTGAACTATACTGTTGGAATAATAAGAGTAGCAATAAGTAAAGTTACGTATTTACAAAGTTTATTCAGTGTGTGTCACAGTTCAAAGTATTTTGAATTTTTGTTTCCTTTTTAAAAAACAAAATGCTTTTTAACTGTTCATTGCCTATATTACTAAATATTTATAAGTTGCACATTCAGGTTCAGCTCCCCTTTTTTGAGTACCCACCGTGATTGTTAAGTATATTGCTGGTTCTTTAACATATGCAATTGCATTTGGTCCTCACAAAAGCTCTGTGATGTAAACATTTTCCTTATTTTATGGCTCAGATGGCTTAGAAATTAGGAGAGATACAGCTAAACTTTCTGCATGGTCCTTTGTAGTCATTTTTCTGAAAAGCACGTGCTAACTTTTAATAGTGTCTTTAGCCTTTCCCTCAAGTAACAGCGTCTGACTAAGTCAAGGCAGTAGAACTAAATACCAGTTTATGTTACCATAATTTCAGAGTAACAGCTACTGTTTTATGTTCTGGTCATCTACTACATAAATGTTTAATATTGAGCACAAAATCTGGCATGATGGCAGCAAAAAGATGTATTTATCCTGGAGTTTTCACGATAAACCAGAAAGGCCTTTTTTTTCCCCCACCAGTTTATTAAAATATGGAGAAATAAATTAGGAGATGGTAAGCTACAGCCTTCTTGGCATCTTAAGTTTACTTAGTTAAAGCACTTTAAAATAAATTCATTCCATCCAAATTTAGCAGCCATCTCTTGCAAAGTTTGCTTACTTTTTCCATGGCATTTTAAATATACAAAAGCCTTAAAAAAAAAAAAAAAAAAAAAAAAAAAAAAAAAAAAAAAAAAAAAAAAAAAGCATTTTGTAGTAGGTAAATGTCAGTCACTTTCTTAAACTAGCCTGTCCTAGACTAACAGACCAATTCTACTTTCAAAACAAAACATACCATTTAATAGTAAAAATAAACAGCCTGTCTTCACACTAATGAATTTACTGTCTACATTTCTATAGATGTGACCATGTGATTTCCCAGGAAAACTGGCTTGCACTCAGACTAAGATAGCTAGTAAGATCCATTAGACAAAGTGGGCTATAAACATGAAAAATCTCCCACCCCCTATCCTGTGTTTGGTTAATTTTGCCGCTGTCACACATTCTGGTGATGTACCATCCTGTTCTCCCTTTTACTCCAGGGAACCTCATTTGGCGTATAGTCAGTCATACAGTTATGCCATATAGTTTGGCGTACACCTTCGAAAATAGTCAGTGCAGTTCCACATTTATTAAGACCCTAATAGGTACTAGGCATTGCCTTATGAGCTGAGAGGTACAAATATGAAAACTATATGAAGTTTTTTTTATGATTCACATAAAATGGCCTTTCTATAGCTGTATCTTGCCTACCTCATTTCTTTGGGTTGGCTTCACTTCCCTCTTATTTCTTGAAGTCATTAGTGTATTCATTTTTAATTCTTCCCAAACCATTAGATTTTCTCCCACTTATCATAGCCTCTTCTGAACTCTCTACTATAAAGTAGACCTGGAAATAATAGACCCTGCCCCAGATAAACTCACAGTGTAGAAGAACATTTGTTAGCTACTTTTTAGGTACTGTATATCATCAATCAGTTTTCTTAGTTTCAGGTGACAGAAACTAACTCTGGGTAACTTAAGTAGAATTTCTAGGAGGGCCAAAGAATCTGACTTGGATAGAGGTACAGTGAACAAAAACAAAATCCCAAATTACAGCACAGAGCTGGACATAGACCATAGCTTACATCAGTGATATCACTGATCCTGAACTGTTCTTCCGGGCCCAGAGCCATGACTGGCCCCTGCAACTAGGTACTACTCCTTCCAGGCCACCCTTCTTTCCAGAAGAGTCTTCTTTGCAGTCTGGAGCTGGTGCGTCTGTGTGGCAGAGCCTAGGCCATATGCCTGTACCCTTCTTACAAGGAAGTCTGGGAAATAAATTATCGGGTACTTTATACACTTCGCTAGTGGGAGGTCAGCTCTATCTCACAAGATAGGAGGTTCTGTAAACCTAGGTATGAAGTCAGGCACTAAGTGGCCAAAAACTTCTATCAGCAGCATTTTGAATAATCAGAGAAGATTCAACAGGAGATGAGAACAAGGAAACAACCACCAAAAAAGAAATATGGTGAGTTTGGCCTTAATATCACAAAAAGAAGAAAAAGCATTTAGTGAAAGCCTAGGTGATAGCGTATATTCTCAGAAGTTATAAAGTCCTAAAGAATGTAGCCTCTACTGGAGACCCATTTGGTCTGGGCAGGTACACTATCATCTCTCTCTCTAAAGGGTCAGTATGATGTCTAGGAAAGCAACCCACATTTGGAGTTAAAGCCTTTTGTTCCCATCCTGCCCGGTCTTAACCAGATGTGTGATATGTAAGCAAGTAGTTCTGTTAGTATCCTCATCTATAAAATAAGAAGGTTGAGGTAGGTGATCTTTCAAGTTCCCTCTTGGCTCTAACATTCTATACTTTGTGCATGATAGGCCAGTGACAATTAATGTTTTTCCTCAAGTCCAATGTATGTTTTAGAAGGCAAATAAATCATGAGCTTATTTTTTTTGATGACAGTACATTTTCATGAACCAAAAAAAAAAAATTAAATCTCCACCTCCCACTTAGTTTAGGTTGTTTTGGGTTTTTTAAAACAATTTTTTTTTTCCCACACAGTACAGTTTAGGCATTCAAGTTGCAGCACGGGAAATACTCATTGAATTTGTCATCATTATTTTTGGCTTCTATTTTTATGTGAGCTGTTTTAGTTTTCTAGTTTCAATGATCTATTTTTTAGATTTTAAGCTACAGCATACTTTATTTAACATTTGAGGATTAAATTGCATTTGTCATAATCAATTAGAATCTTATGTTTCTTTCAAAAATAGTTTTATCTCAATATGAAATGCAAGATTCTTCACATTTATTATAAGGTGAGGAATTTTTGAGACATTCTATATCCACTGGTCAGTTATTTTCCTGTTTTGATTCAATGATGGAAAATGGTAGCAAATTGTACATTTAAAGTAAACCGAAGAAATAACTTTATGCAGAGATAAAGGTTGAAGTAGCCATTTGGAGATAAGAGTTTTATCTCCATACCTTCAAGAATGACTATATGTAAACCAGGTCAGAAAAATAAAAATTACACCATATTTATTTTAATAGAACCATCTTAAGGCAGACAATAAGACCTAACACAAGAGAATTTATTTCTGGAATTAATTGAAGGAACTTATTTAAAAAAAAACTGTTCCATCTAAAACATGTTCCTGTAATGTAGGCTCCAATAATAGGTTCCTAGAAATTGGGGTTTTTTTTGTTTTGTTTTTTTTTTTGTTTTTTGAGACACAGTTTCACTCTGTCACCCAACCTAGAGTGCAGGGGTGCGGTCTTGGCTCACTGCAGCCTCCGCCTCCCAGGTTCAATCCCTCCTGAGTAGCTGGGATTATAGGTGCATACCACCATGCCTGGCTGATTTTTGTATTAGTAGAGATAGGAGTTTCATCATGTTGGCCAGGCTGGTCTCAAACTCCTGACCTCAAGTGATCCACCTGCCTCAGCCTCCCAAAGTGTTGGGATTACAGGCATAAGCCACTGTGCCTGGCTGGTTCCAAGAAAGTCTAATGTTTGTTCTGTTTTTAAGGGGAAAACTTATTGAACAACTTATGACTAAACTGTAGTCCTTTACTGATAAACACTATTGTTAACAAATTCTTATAGTTAACATAATCTGATATTGTGACTTAAGTCTTTGAGGAAATAGAGAAAAACTAGCTAACATCCCTTATGACTGCATGTTTTTATATATTAAATACCAGTATCAACTTGCCTTCCACTGTCTTTTTCACACTAAATAATATATACTTAAACCTTGCAAGTCTTACACTTTTTTATACTTCTTTTTTTTTTTTAATATATATTTTATTGCATTTTAGGTTTTGGGGTACTATACATCTTTCTTCTAGAACAACTTTATTGAATTATAATTCACATACCATACATTTCACCCATTTAAAATCTATAACTCAGTATTTTTTAGTACAATTTTAGAATATATCACCTCAAAAGAAACCCATCCCCATTAGCAGTCACTCCTCACCCCTTTCCCCGCTCCAGTAATGTTGAGCACCTTTTCATGTGTTGCTGGCCATTTGAATATCTTCTTTGGAGAACTGCCTATTCAGAACATTTGCCCATTTTTTATGATAATTTATCTTTTTATTGAGTTATAAAAATTATTTATGTCCTCTAGGTACAAGTCACTTATGAAATATATGACTTGCAAATATTTTTACTCATTCTGTGGGTTTATCTTTTCACCTTCTTGAGCAAGTCTTATTCTTAACTCTGGTTAAATTTTGTTTTTCTGAACATTCTGCTAAATTTTCTAAATGTCTCCAGTTGTGGAGTAACCTGAAATGAATACTTTATTTTTTGAAAGTGGAACTAAACTCTAATTTAAGACTATAATAGAAAATAATAATTGCTATAGGAACCAACTTTTTTTTGGTTGTTTACCCTGTGCTAAGCATTGTGATGAGTGCTTTGCAACCCTAAAATATAAGGTTGTTATTCCTATTATATAGATGAAGAAACAGAGGCTTGAAGAAGGTAAGTAAGTTGTACAAAATCAAAAAGTGCTAGTAAGTGGTTAATTGGAATGGCAATGCAGGGTTTTTTTGGACCAGCTTTCACATTTTATTTGGGGTGTTTGTATTCCACTATTGTACCTTTTAAAACAACATTATTTTACAGCCTCATTTTCCATCCACTACAATCCCTAGATTTTTTCAGGCATATTGGAACCTAATCATTCACTTCTGTCTCTTTAAAACTGGAATTTCTTGGTTTCTGACCAAATCTTTTGATTTCTATAACCTTTTGATTTTTTGACTGTCCCTTCCAAATTGGCCCTTTTAAACGAATTCTGATATTAGTCAAAGCTAAAAAAATATATAAAGGTAGGCATGCTATTAAGATGATTAAATGTATATTGCAGACCATTTTGAATGTCTTTTTGATTAGCCACTGTTAAGAATTTAACTGATTTACTTCATTAAAATGTTTTAGTAGCTCAATGAATAAGTATATATTGCCGTGTAACAAGTTACCCCAAAACTTAATGGCTTAAAGCAGCATTTTTTATTCCACAGTTTCTTTGGTTTAGGAATCCAAGTATAGTTTAGTAAGGTGGTGCTGCTCTAGGTCTCTCGTGAGGTTGCAGTCAGCCTGTCAGCTGGTGCTGCGGTCTCATTTTTGGGGAGGATCTATGTGCAAGCTCACTCATGTGGTTGTTAGGAGGATTCAGTTTCTTGTGAGCTTTTGGACTGAGACTTGCAGTTCCTCACTGGCTGTTGGCCAGAGTTCTCCTCAGTTCCCTGCCACATGTGTCTCTCTATGAGACAGCATATGACGTGGCCTCTGGCTTCTGTCACAGTAGCAAACAAGAGAGTGTCCAAAATGGAAACTATAATATCTTTGTAACCTAATCTCAGAGTTGATATATCATCACTTTTTACTATGTTCTACTCATTAGAAGCAAACTATTACATTCAGCTCACTCTCTATAGAAGGGAAATACCAAGGGTATGAACACCAGGATGTGGGGCTTACTGAGGGTCGTCCTAGAGGCTGCCTATCACACTCAGTGAATCTATTGTTCAATCATGGAGAATCTAAAAGTCATAGTGTTTTTACACAGAACACTGACATACACAATTCCATCTTGTAAACAGGTGATAATTTTATCATCTGAAAATATATAAGAAAGTCTCTCCATCCTAAAATATGTGTATGTGTATATATATAATTTTTAAAGCATCTTTATTCTGCATATTCATTCGCTACTTGATCCATTTTATCAAGAGACAGCATTAAAGTTGTAAGACACAACTAGAATAGAAATTTTTATGTGTAACTTTATGTTTTCCTCTTGACTTAGAAAGATAGCTATTGAATTTTAGTATTGGAAAACTTTGGCCAATGTATAAGCTGATTTTAACTTAAACGTGAACAATATGCAAAAGAATATTTTTTCTTCTTAAATCATGCTTCAGACTTCAACCCTAACTTAACAAAGTAAGTGATCCTCAATGGACTTTAATTCATTTGCTTAGCGAGGCTTATTGAATTACTCTTTAACTCATCATGAGTTACACTCATAATAAAAGTCCACATTCCTAATTTTGGCCTCCCATACCTGAATTGATCTCTGTCTTTCCCATTTTATTTCCTATCGCCATCTCCCTTAACCTTCCACTCTAGCACAGTTTTTCTCGTTCCTCCCCATGTTGACTGCTTGTGCATGCCTGAGGGCTTTTCCATCTTCCTGAAAACCTTTTACCCAGATCATTACATGGCCCACTTCACTTCATTTATTTCTCTGCTCCAGCATCACTATCATAAAGAAGCATCTCACCACCACTCTTCACAATATAGCAGGGACCATCAAAAAGCAAGAGAGGCAATAAAAATGATGGTTGAAAAGATTAATCTCATGACAATGTACAAGATAACTTGTAGGTAAACAGAGGCTGGATTAGACACGGATGAGCAGGGGCCACAGTTAGGAACTTTCACATTCATTCAGGTGTGAATTGATAATGATCTGGTTATGACCACTTTGGGCATGAGCAAACCTACGCAAACATTCGCCCCAAACCAAATCTTCCCTCAGATTTGTAATGCCAATAAATTGTTTCCACCTTCCTCTATCCTCTTCTAACAGAGCCATTTCAGAACCCAAAACTTTTTAAAGAAAAGTTTGAAAACTATAGGAAGCACCAAAGAAGTAGCAGGAATTGCTTAGGTGTTAGGACTAGAAACCACTATGCAGTGGGGGCTCTGCTAGAGGAAGGAGTGAGTGTGCTTCAAATTGACATAGCAGCTGTGTGCTGTTGTGCCCGAGATTCCTTCCAATCCTAGATGTTTCCTAGTGGTGTTGGCAGAGCTTCTGTTGGCTGTACCATGCTCTTTCCCAGTGCCCTTTTAAAGAAAGTGTATGGCCAACTCCTTCTATGTAAAGTCCCATAACTCTCAGGAGTGTGGGTTCAGCTGTAAGTTTCTTCCATAGTAGTTACCATTTGGGTGTTTCTGCTTCTTCTAAACTCCCTTCTAATTGTTTTTCCTCTTGTTTTTAAGCCCAGTGATTTTTTTTCCCCTGTATTTTACACATGCTTATGGAAAGAACAGATATGTTTTCATGGCACTTAGCATGTTATAAATGCCTTGTTTTCCATGGAGTAAGATCATTCTACCACTGAGAGCCTTAAATCCATGTTCCTAAGGTAACCCATGTTTTCCTAGAGATAGGGAAGAGTCATGACCAACTTTCACATTCTCTGCTTTGTTTTTGGGGCATCACCCATTGTGGTAACCATTCCCAAGAGGTTTGCTCTCCAAAACAAAATTACTTCTCCCCCTACCCTTGGTTCAAGCGACCTTTCATTACAGATTGAGATAATCTCATTTTAGAGAGAAATCTAGTAGGTACTGCACTCAGTTGTAAAGACAGACAGATGCAAATGCATTTCAGTAATTGGTACAAAATTATCACAAAGCTCTTTAGAGTAGCAAGTACTTACAGACTAGGTGGAAAATGTTTATTCTGTGTTGTTAGTAAGAATGCCCTAATCCTCTGTACACATTTGAAAATATCCAGGGAGCAAGGAGAAAGAGAGACAGAGAGATAGACTTGTATATAATCATGTACTTTTGAGGCAGGCAAATATAGATGTTGCTATAAACTAAGTGTTTGTGGCCCCCTCAAAATTTGTATATTGAAATCCCTGCCCTACTGTGATAGTATTAGGATATGGAGCCTTTGGTAGGTGATTAGTTCATGAGGACAGAGCCCTCATGCATGGGATTAGTGCTCTTATGAAATAAGCCCTGGAGAGCTTCCTCACCCTTTCTGCCACAGTGAGAAGATGAATATCTGGGAACCAGGAAGCAGATCCTCACCAGATATTAAATCTGCCAGTGCACCAGACATACAAAGAGAAGATGGTACCACTCTTTCTGAAACTATTCCAAACAATCCAAAAAGAGGGAATCCTTCCCAAATCATTTTATGAGACCAACATCATCCTGATACCAAAACCCGGCAGAGACTCAACAAAAAAAGAAAACTTCAGGCCAATATCCATGATGAACATAGATGCAAAAATCTTCAATAAAATACTGGCAAACCAATTACAACAGCACATCAAAAAGCTTATCCACTATGATCAAGTAGGCTTCATCCCGGGGATGCAAGGCTGGTTCAACATACGCAGGTCTATAAACGTAATCCATCACATAAACAGAAGCAAAGACAAAAACCACATGATTATCTCAATAGATGCAGAGAGGGCCTTCAACAAAATTCAACAGCCCTTTATGCTTAAAAACTCTCAATAAACTAGGTCTGAATGGAACGTATCTCAAAATAATGAAAGCTATTTACGACAAACCAACAGCCAATATCATACTGAATGGGCAAAAACTAAAAGCATTCCCTTTGAAATCTGGCAGTAGACAAGGATGCCCTCTCTCACCACTCCTATTCAATATAGTATGGAAGTTCTAGCCAGAACAATCAGGCAAGAAAAAGAAATAAAGGGTATTCAGTTAGGAAAGGAGGAAGTCAAATTGTCTCTATTTGCAGATGACATGATTGTATATTTACAAGACCCTATCATCTCAGCCCCAAATCTCCTGAAACTGATAAGCAGCTTCAGCAAAGTCTCAGGATACAAAATCAATGTGCAAAAATCACAAGCATTCCTATACACCAATAACAGACTTAAAGAGAGCCAAATCAAGAATGAACTGCCATTCATAATTGCTACAAAGAGAATAAAATACCTAGGAATACAACCAACAAAGAATGTAAAGGACCTCTTCAAGGAGAACTACAAACCACTGCTCAAAGAAATAAGAGAGGACACAAACAGATGGAAAAACATATTCTTATGGTTAGGAAGAATCAATATTGTGAAAATGGCCATACTTCCCCAAGTAATTTACAGATTCAATGCTATCCCCATCAAGCTACCTATGACCCTTTTCACAGAACTGGAAAAAACCAGCTTAAACGTCATATGGAACAAACAGAGAGCCCACATAGCCAAGACAATCCTAAGCAAAAAGAACAAAGCTGGAGGCATCATACTACCTGACTTCAAACTATACTACAAGGCTACAGTAATCAAAACAGCATGGTACTGGTACCAAAACAGAGATCTAGACCAATGGAACAGAACAGAGGCCTTGGAGACAACACCACACATCTACAACCACCTGATCTTTGACAAACATGACAAAAACAAGCAATGGGGAAAGGATTCCCTGTTTAATAAATGGTGTTGGGAAAACTGGCTAGCCATGTGCAGAAGGCAGAAACTGGACCCCTTTCTGACACCTTACACTAAAAACTCCAGATGGATTAAAGACTTAAACATAAGACCTAACACCATAAAAACCCTAGAAGAAAACCTAGGCAAAACCATTCAGGACATAGGTATAGGCAAGGACTTCATGACCAAAACACCAAAAGCATTGGCAATAAAAGCCAAGTAAACAAAAGGGATCTAATTAAACTCCAGAGCGTCTGTACAGCAAAAGAAACAATCATTAGAGCGAACTGGCAACCAACAGAATGGGAAAAAAATTTTGCAATCTACCCATCTGACAAAGGGCTAATATCCAGAATATACAAAGAACTAAAACAGATTTACAAGAAAAAAAAAAAAAAGTGGGCAAAGGACATGAACAGACACTTTTCAAAAGAAGACATATATGAGGCCAACAAACATATGAAAAAATGCTCATCATCACTGGTCATTAGAGAAATGCAAATCAAAACCACACTGAGATACCATCTCATGCCAGTTGGAATGGTGATAATTAAAAAATCTGGAGACAACACATGCTGGAGAGGATGTGGAGAAATAGGAACACTTTTACACTGTTGGAGGGAGTGTAAATTAGTTCGACCATTGTGGAAGACAGTGTGGCAATTCCTTAAGGACCTAGAAATAGAAATTCCATTTGACCCAGCAATCCCATTACTGGGTACATATCCAAAGGATTACAAATCACTCTATTATAAAGACACATGCACGTGTATGTTCATTGCAGCCCAGGTCCAAAGACCTGGAACCAACCCAAATGCCCATCAATGATAGACTGGACAAGGAAAATGTGGCATATACACACCATGGAATACTATGCAGCCATAAAAAACGATGAGTTTGTGTCCTTTGTAGGGACATGGATGAATCTGGAAACCATCATTCTCAGCAAACTGACACAAGAAGAGAAAATCAAACACTGCATGTTCTCACTCATAGGCAGTGTTGAATAATGAGAACGCATAGACACAGGGAGGGGAGCATCACACACTGGGGTCTGTTGAGGGGGAATAGGAGAGGGACAGCGGCAGGTAGGGAGGTTGGGGAGCGATAACATGGGGAGAAATGCCAGATGTAGGTGACAGGGAGATGGAGGCAGCAAAACACATTGCCATGTATCTACTTATGCAACAACCCTTCATGTTCTGCACATGTACCCCAGAACCTAAAGCACAATGAAGTATATATATCTGCCAGTGCTTTGATCTAGTTCTTCTCAGCCTCTAGACTGTGAGGAATAAATTTCTGGTTTTTATAAGCGATTCTGTCTATACAATTTGTTACAGCAGGCTGAACAGACAGAGACAAGTATAATCCCGTCTTTTCCTTAGCTGTATTATTAGGTTAGTGCAAAAGTAGTTGCGGTTTTTGCCATTTTATATGTAGCACAGTCCATTCTTTTTTCAGACAGTTATAAATGTTAGAAATTTCTATTACTGCTCCAGAATCTGTGCTTTTCAATTATTGGTTCTAACTCAGTATTTTTAGGCCTCAGAGAAAAAGCTTTAATGCCTTCCCCACATGGTAGGCTATCAGGTCTTTGAACATAGCCATTTTGTATCCCAAGTCTTCCCTACATCTGCTCGTAGAAACGCAGTTTCTTCACCTGCTCCCTTATGGCCTAGGTTCAAACCAACCCAGAATGGAACACAACACTTGTGGTGTGTTAATTAGCGGGTAGAGAATGGAGCTATCACCTTTTTTGTTGTGTTCTTAACCCAACCTTAGTTGGCATGAATTTGGGGAGCAGTTTTATTTCACCTTTGACTTGTCAAACTTACACTTGACTAAAACCGACAGATAATTTTAAGTTTTTTAAAATTTTTATTTTTTGTGAGTACATAGTAGGTCTATATATTTATAGGGTACATGGCATGTTTTGATACAGGTGTGCAACATGAAATAAGCACGTTATGGAGAATGGGGTATCCCCCATCCCCTCAAGGATTTATCCATGGAGTTGCAAACATCCAACTATTACACTCTTTAGGTTATTTTAAAATGTTACAGATGTTTTTCAAATATGTCTCTGTTCTGCCCTCTTTCTCTCCTCATATGTTTGTATGGGGTTTTACATTTTGACATGTTAAATTTCATCTTGTTGGAGTTGGCTCACTTTTTTCTTACCTGTCAAGCTGTTTTGGGATCCTGATTATGACAGTAAATGACTTGGCTGTGCACTTAATCAATGTTTAACATCCACACTCAAATTTTTATAAATATTTAACAGGAAGGGAAATTTATACCTCCAAACCCACTCTAATCCCTGAACTCCAAATGCTTGTAACCAACTGCCTGTTAAATACCTTCACTTAGATGATTCCTGTCAGTTCACACTTAACCAAACGGATTTCCACCTTCAGCCTTCTCCTGTAGTCTTCTCATCCTAGTTAGAGTGAAGCATATCCATCCTTCACTGTGCACAGCCAAAAACCTCCTTTGCAGTCATCCTTGACCCCTTTTGTTTCCTCTCACATCCCACGTCTAATCCCTCAGCAAACTCTACTGGGTGTGCTTCAGAAGGCATCCTGAATCATACCTCTCTTACGTCTTACCTTCTTGCGCTACCACTTTGGACCAAACCATTTGAAATAGAGTCCTCATATTTTCTATGTTTACCCTTACATTCTTTGGTCTTTTTAAAACATTGCAACTAGAATGATCCTATTAAGGCTTAACTTAAATCATGTCACTCTTCACAAGGAGGGAAACATCACACACCAGGGACTGTCGGGGAGTGCGGGGAAAGGGGAGGGATAGCATTAGGAGAAATACCTAATGTAGTTGACAGGTTGATGGGTGCAGCAAACCACCATGCATGTGTATACCTATGGAACAAACCTGCACGTTCTGCACATGTATCCCAGAACTTAAAGTATAATAATAAAAAAAAAATCATGTCATTCCTCTGTTCAAAACTTCCTAGTAGCCTTCCATCTGACTCAGAGCCAAAGCTGAAGTCCTGCCAACTGCCTGCACAACTCTACGTGATTCTGCCTCCCCTTTCCACACGTGTACACAAACACTCTTGCAAAAGACCTCATCTTCTAGTCTTCTATCCTCGCTTCTTCCTCCGCATGCAGAGTCCTCTTTGCTGTCCCCTGAACACGCCAGGCATACGCCCACTCAGGGCCTTTGTATCTAGTATTCACCTGCCTGGAGTGCATTCTCTTCATCCCATTCACTTGTCTGTGCACCTTTCACATGAAACCTGCTCTCATTTTTGTTTAAGGTATTATATGAGACTCTGTGGTACTAATAGAAATTACAGGGCTCTTTTTGGCTAATGTCAAGTATAGATTTGCCCTCTGGGCTCTCATAACTGAATATGTTAGAATTACATCTAAAGAAATAATTGCCTCTATACGGAGTATTGTGTGTGAAGAGTTAGATTCCTCGTCTGTCTCCTTTCTTACTAAATTATAGTGATTTTCATAGTATCTGAGCTATCCCTCTGAATTTCAGAGAAACATAAGAATGTAAAGATTTTCAAGGAAATGGTCGTGTTTTTCACATGAGAAAAGTTCACCAAAATTTTTACCCGTTGGTGCCAAAAATGTAAGGCAGGCAAGAAGTTAGTAGAAGAAAGTTGTCACACCATAAAAAAAAATATGTTTTTTAAGTTGCAGGCCCTGAGTTCCAAATGAGTTCCGTAAACTACCACTATTTCCTTTGTAGTCTAGCAATAGCATTTGTGATACTAACCTTAAAGGTCTCAAGTTTAACAGCTTATTATGAGGTAAGCTGCCATTCCTTTAAGAAGATGAGTTTTTATTATCTTTTTAAAGAGAGAATTACTCCTTTATAAAAATGTAACTACTTCATACTGTATTTGAGAACTCTTGGTTTTTAGCAAAACTTTTCATTGCCATGAGTTTGATTACAATAGTACTCACTTTAAAAATTTCCCTAAATTTTTAGCTCCCCCTCCAGTCACCAGCTGACTTTTCTGTGAAAGACTCATCTATACTTGCTGTTTCCTCCTTCTCTCCTGCTGTTCTCTTTAACCCACTCCAAGGCTTTCCTCTCGCCATTCCACTGAAACTACTTGTCAAAGTTTCCATCACTGTCATGCTAGCATATTCTCTTCTCCATCTTTGTCTTATCCCCAGTGACATTTGGCACCATCTTGGAACACTTTATTTACTTGATTTCTATGGAGACCTCCTGTTTGATTTTTTTTCATCTCATTTCATTAGCTGCTACTTCTCAGTCTCATTTGACTGCTTTTCTTCTCCCAAGCCCTATACATTGAAATATCCCAAGGCCTAGACCCTCTAGTCTTTTGCCTAGATGATCTTATTCAATCACATGGCATATAAATTACAATGTAGTTGAGGCTGCTATGACAGAGGCCCCATAATGCAGGTGCTTAAACAAGAGGAAAGTTGATTTCTTTTTCCTGGAAAAGTGTGGGAGGTGGTCCAAGACTGATAGGGTAGCTTGTTAGTACTGGAGACCCAGGCTCTTTCTTTCCTGCGCTCTACCGTTCTTAACAGGCTGCCTCCATTTCCTGGTCCCAGACGGCTGCTCCAGCCCCTCCATCCTGTCAGTATTCTAACCATCAGGAAGAAGAAAATAGGAAGTGAACAACATATATCCCTTCCCTTTAGAACTCAGAAGTTAAACATGTTTCATCTGCTCTCATTTCGTTAGCCAGAACTGAGTCACATGATGATAACTTGTTGAAGAGAATTTAGGAAATGTAGTCTTTAAGTAGGTAGCTATGACTTCCAGCTAAAATGGAGCAGTTCTTTTACTAGAGGAAAAAGAGAGTGATAGATTTTGGAGGATAGGGAGCAGTTTCTGCCACACGTGACTTTAAATATTATCTGTGTGCTAATGTCTCCCAGATTTGTATCTATTTCCTGAGTTCAGGACTTTTTAGTCAGCTGCGTCTGTAACATTCTCAAACACCTGCATGTTCAAAATTGAACTCTTCGCTTTTCTCACCAAACTCCTACCCATCTTAGGTCTCCCAGCTGCTCATACCAGAAACTTAGAACAATCTTGATTCCTCTTTCTCTTTCATCTACCTCTGATCTATCTGCCAATCCTATTAACTTTACCTTAAAAATGGACTCCCAAGTCCAACCACTTCTCATCAGCTCTGTCTTCCACATTACCACCAATGACTTATTTTAATGAAATACATATCCCATCCTGTTTCTCACTTCCTTAATCCCTTCCTCTGTCTCTTCATTCCCTTTGGGATAAATTCTAAACTCTATGTGAACCGCCTCATTTCATCTCTCCAGCCTCACTTTCCGCTCATATTTTGTATTTCAGTACGACCTGGCACAACACACCTCATGACTTGATGTATTTACTAATGCTTATCCCTCTAGAATTTCCCCCACCTCAGACCTGGCTGAAGCATCCTTTAGTCTCAAGTGTCACTTCCTTCAGAAAGTCTTCTTTGTCATCTCTCCACCTCCCCAGGCTAGGTAGGCACCCCCCTCTTTATTCTCATTGAACCATATGCATACCCGTATCATACCTATCCTGGATGATAACAGTTTACGTCGCTACCTCTTTTCCTAAATGGCAAGCACCTTGACCAGGGGCAAGGTCTTACTCATCTCTCAGTGCCCAACACATAACAGCTGCTAAGTATTTATGTAATTGAATCATATTGAGCATAGGAACAAATGCCCATTGGAAGAGCATCACGTCTGGCTTACATATCTGAGAAAAAAGGCCTTGTTTATTGTACCCTATCAACTGAATCTGCTTTGCTATATAATAAATTGTGTATTTTGTCCCTGCTTAAAAAATAAAAGTTGAATTGAGCATATTCATTCCTCTGTTAGAATTATATAATGCCCAATAATGCAAAAATATGGGTATTGACTGAACTTTACAGTTGTTTGTGAGGCCCAGCTGCAGTCTAGCGTAGCTTTGTGTATTTGGAAGTATTCTGACTAGATGAGCCAGTAGTGTAAAAGTAAGAAGTCACTGCTGGTCTCTGGAAGAAGTCGTGTGGACTTCGACTTGCCTTCTCTGCTTTAAAATCTTGCTTTTAAAAATATCCCAAGAAAGGTAGGTTCTTTTAAGAAAGCTTATGGCCTGCATTTCCTGTCATAAACCAACCCGGTTTTCATCCTTTAACCTGGCTCCCTTAGAGATGAATGGTAACCCATAATACTACATGGCAGTTCTAGTTGTTTTTAAACAGGAAGAGCCCCAAGGTTTTTATTAAGAAGCCCAGAAAGAAGTGATGTCAAGGATTGTGCTGAGAAGCACTAAGTTATAAGAAGCAGATTAAGATAACTTGTCTTAAAAATGAAAAAGAGATGAAAAACTTGCCAGATTTTTAGTGCTTTCTTAGCACTAAATGATGACTTAAAGTTTAGTCCTTGCCAAATTTTCCTCTCTGGAACCGTTTTCACTGTGTGATAGAGATCTGCTCTTGCGAGCTTGCCATCATCCTCATCCATTGTTTTCTTTGTCTTCTTCAAAGTCATGTCCTCTGCCTCCTCTTCTTTTTCTCTTCTTCTTCTTCTTTTTTTTTTTTTTTTTTTGTACACTAAGTCATAGAACTGAAAAGACTCTGGGTAATGTTTCAAGATAAAGCCACACTGTTTCCAGTACAACAGCTTTCTCTGGATTCTTTCACTGTCTCCTTAATGTTAAGTCTTTGTCACACTTGTATTAACAGTAGAAACACTGCAGTATCTCACTTCGTACAGTGGGGTTACAAGCATTAACTCCTTAGACCTCACACCACCACAGGAAAACAGCAGTCATGGTAACCGCCATCCATTGGGGAGATGAAGAAAATGAACAAACTATGAAGAATGCAGTTTATTTCCTCTCCATAAGACTGAGAGGCAGTGGAAGATAAGGGCTAGACCCCAGGATTGCTGATTCCCAGGGCTCTTTCTTGTGCTCCAGAATGCAGTGACACCTTTCAATTCTTGCTGTATTCAGAGGTGTGTGTTACATGTGATAGGTACAGTACTTGACATTATGTTTAACTCTTGCAACCACCCTATGGGTTAGGTGTTAATATCCCCATGTTATAGATGAAGCCTGTGATTCCAAAGCCTGCTGTCTGTCCACAACACACTGACTCCACACAATAACAATTACTCCCATGTTATATCACTTGACATCCTGAAAGCCCTCCACAAACATCATCATATTTAATCCTTAAGAACTTTGGAAATACGATTCATTATCATACACTTTGAAATAAGCAAGTCACTAATCAAAGTGATCTCATTAAAATATAAGTCAGTTCATGATTGTATTGCTCAAACCTTCTAAGCCTGTCACATCTAACTAGAGTAAAGGTACAAATCTGTGTGACCTGTGATATGGTTTGGCTTTGTCCCCACTCAAAAACCTCATTTTTTTTTTTTTTTTCTTTTTGGAGACAGAGTCTCTCTCTGTTGCCCAGGCTGGAGTGCAATGGTGCAATCTCAGCTCACTGCAACTTCTGCCTCCAGGGTTCAAGCAATTCTGCTGCCTCAGCCTCCTGAGTCGCTGGGATTACAGGCGCATGCCACCACGTCCAGCTAATTTTTGTATTTTTAGTAGAAACAGGGTTTCACCATGTTGTCCAGGCTGGTCACGAACTCCTGACCTCAAGTGATCCACCCACCTCCACCTCTGCCTCCAGCCTCCCAAAGAGCTAGAATTACAGGCATGAGCCACCGCGCCCAGCCCCAATACTTCATCTTGAATTATAATTCCCACATGTCGAGGTTGGGACCACGTGGAGTAACTGGATCATGGGAGCCGTTTCCCCCGTGCAGTTCTCATGATAGTAAGTCTCACAAGATCTGATGGTTTTATAAGTGTCTGGCATTTCCTCTGCTTGTACTTACTTGGTCCTGCCCCATTATGAGGAGGGTACCTGCTTTCCCTTTGCCTTCTGCCATGATTGTAAGTTTCCTGAGGCCTCCCCAGCAGTCTGGAACTGTGAGTCAGTTAAACCTCTTTACTTTGTAAATTACCCAGTCTCAGGTATTTCTTCACAGTGGACTAATACAACCTGTAAGGAGACTGGTCCGCGGGTTTCCTTTCCAGCGTCATCGCCTCCTACTCTTCCCTTGATTCTCTCTACCCCAGTCACATTGGTCCCCTTACTATTCCTCAGATACTTAGGGCATGCTCCTTCCTCAGGGCCTCTGTACCTGCTGTTCCCTTTATCTGTAATGCCCTCTCCCCAGACACCTGCATGACTAGCCCCCTTAAAAAGTCACCTTTACATACACACACACACACACACACACACACACACACGCCATTTTGTTGGTCAGGCCTTTCCACACTGCTCTTTTGAAAATTCTAGTCTAGCTCTTAACATTTCATATCCACCTCCCAGACTTTAATTTTATCCTTAGTTTTTATCAATTTAAAACATACTGTGTATTTACTTACTTCTCTTGCTCACTAGAGTGTGAAAGCTGTGAGGGTAGGGCTTTCATCTGTTTTGTTGTTCACTTTCCACTCCAGCATTTATAACATGTGAGGCACATAGCAGGCACTCAGTAAATATTTGATGAATGAAAACAGATTAGAAAATAGGAAGTCAAAGAAGCTAAGTGAGTTTTCCCAAAATGATATGGTGTAGCAATATCAGAGCTAAAACTGAGAGTGGTCTTCTGATGCACATGCAGTTTGGAGCCCAGCTAGGCCAGAATCAGAAAAAGTTGTAAGTAATATTCTGAAATAAAACTCAGCTAAATATGGTACTTTTATGTAATTTGTACTTTCACATAATTGATAATTGTTTCATCATTTACTATATCATAGAGGATGAAGAGCAGTCCTTCCTTTGGACTGTCTCCAAGCAGCAGGAATAATGAGAATAAGTTACAGAACTTAAACCCAGGTGTTTCTGGGCCTCAGATTCCTAATGTCCACAATGAAGATACTATGTCATTTCAAAGCTCATCACAGCTCTAACTATTCTTGACTCCATTTCATGGATGAATGAAATGCCTGGTTTTCTTTTTAATTTGTTCAGTTCTATGCATACAAGGTATGCAGTTTGTTCTGAGATGATCTACACATGGGTATTTCTGTAATTCCCCTTTTATCATCAGTACCATCTGTTTGATCCTTTCCCCTACATTTGTACAAAATGTAGCTTGCCATCTCACTGTGTTACATTGCAGGATCAGCAAGCATGTCAAGGGTCTCATGTGTCCTCTGATCTCATGCAGCCTCTGCTGCAAGGAAGCTCTCACCACTGCCTCCTCAGAGTTATCCAATGGGTAAAGAAACCAGAAGGCAAGACCACTTAATGCAAGATAACTAAATCAGCAATAATGGTGTCTGGGGTCAGGAAAGGAAATATTTGTACAACATGGCCTAGCACTATTTGCCACTCTGAATTAAATCTGCATGTGGTAATCAGACCTAAAAGAAGTGCGCCAATAAGTCAGGCCATTGGTTATTCAGCGCTGTACAAGTTTTGGCCAAGAAAGTTAAATGCAGTGTTTGGCATCATATCTCAGCCTGGTTCATTTCTTCATTAGAAATTCCCTCTGTAGAGAGTAAAATACAGTTATTTTGAGGTGGTGTCCATATCCTTAAGAACAGGAGATACCATCCCAAGTTCCTTTACACATACTAGCTCTTAAGTGCACAACTTTTTTTTTTTTTTTAGAGACGGGATTTCACCATGTTGGTCAGGCTGGTCTCAAACTCCCGACCTCAGGTGATCCGCCCATCTCGGCCTCCCAAAGTGCTGGGATTACAAGCATGAGCCACCACGCCTGGCCTAAATGCACAACTTGAGTAAGGTTTATAATTCTCATTTCTATTATATGCTGCACATGGCTTATGACAAAGTGAACCTGCAAATGATGGCAAGATAGAACAAGTCTGCGAAAGTAAGAATGGCAAGTTAATTGCAGAAGTTGAGATCCTATCAATAATTTAAACCAAAACTTCTATTTGAAAACAAACTAAAACACCAGTGCCCTCAGTCACCTTCTTCTTCTTCCATTCCCATTTGCTCCAGAAGGAATTAATCTCTTCTTTCTCCATATCCTTGAGCACTTCTATATATCTGTACTTGGGTTAAAGCCAGTTCTATTAATTTCTTTGTTGGATAGAAGTTTCCTTAATTTACTATAACCATTACTGCTGTCACTGTGCCAGTCCAGTATGTTTGGACTTCACAGATAAGTCTTGCAGTTTCCACATCATCCCATCCTTACTGTGTTTATTCTTGAATGACTTCTCACTGGGAGATAGTATAGTTATCTTTTGCAACATAACTACAAATAGGATCCTAATAACAAGTTTACTGTTTGTTAATTTGTGTTAGATATAGGCATACTGTTAAATTTTCCTATAATTTTTTATGTCTGGTCTTGTGAACTGTTACTAGTGTTTTTCTTCCATATGTATTTTACATTCCAACTTGATTGTAAACTGCTTAAAGATAGAAACTGTGTAATATAAGCGTTTTACGCATGCTGGCTCTATGAATGATCACAAATAATTGGGAATTTGGTTGGACATCTCATCTGAAACAGTCCCTGCCCTGATACCACCCTGGAACATTCAGCCCTTGGCCACCTGCTTTTATGAGTGCATTTCTGTGTCTCCCACTTAAGTACTTACATAAGATGCTACTGAGTACCTGACTTCAGACCTACAGAGTCTTTTTTTTTTTTTTTTTTTTTTTAAAGACAGGGTCTCAGTCTGTCACCCATGCTGGAGAGCAGTGGTGAGATCTCAGCTCTCTGCAGCCTGAACCTCACAGGTTCAGGTGATCCTCCCACCTTAGCCTCCTGAGTAGCTAGGACTACAGACACATACTATCATGCCCAGCTAATTTTGTATTTTTCATAGAGACAGGATTTCTCCATGTTACCCAGGCTAGTCTTGAACTCCTGAGCTCAAGCAATTTACCTACTTTGGCTTCCCAAAGTGCTGGGATTACAGGTGTGAGCCACCACACCTGGTCCCTGCGGAGTCCTTAACAAACAGGAGTGAATATAAGGAGGAGTCTGGGGAAGAATCCTCACTGATTTTAACCCTGGTGTTAACACTCCTGCGATACAACTGTGGATCCTCCAGAAAGACTGTTTTTGCTGTATCAGCGCCACCTATTAGGAATTGTTCCATAAGAGAGCATGAGAAACTCTCTGGAGTTCAAAAAGTCAAAATGACATCCTTGCTAAAAAATCTCTTTATGGTTTAAGTTCCGTAGTTACAACCAGGAATCTCTGGGAATTTGGTCTCTAAGCTATTCTCAGAGCCTGTGTTGCATACATTCCGCAAGGGCCTTGGGGGATGGAGCAGGCCTAGTTTTCGGTTTTCAGCAGTGTTTGTTATCTTCACAGCTAAATGGAACACTGGAATGTGATATTTACTCAATTTTGCCCATTTTTCATTCAATATTTATTTATAATTTTTATAAATGGCAGTTCTTCTAAAAAAACCAACCAAAAAATCTCTGATTTTGTGAATTTAGTTTCTAAAACAAATGAGAGCAAGAAACTTCTCGCCCCTGAACTCTATCCATGGCTGTTATCCTTTGCTTTCTGTTCTTACTCTTTCCTAAGCAAGTAAGATGAGACATTTATTGATCAGAGCATCTTACGGTTAATTCACTTTCCAATTTTCTAAAATACCATTTGGCTTCTTACCTACAGAGCTTTAGTACCAGAATTCAGTCAGTATATTTGTAAGAGCAATTGCTTCCATTTTCTGAAAGAAATAGGACTAAGAGCAGTGACTTTCTTGTGTTAAAGAAAGAATTTTCATGACATTTGTTGAAGACAATAAAGAAGACTTTATTCAAGGAACGCTATGGGAACAAGTGCAAGGATTACTGCAGTGGAGTCTTGCAGTGTGGGAGAGAGATTAGGCTGGAGCCTGACTCCAACAAGGACAGTGGGGATTTATAGCCAAGGAGCAAGTTGGGAATCATTAAGTGGAAAATTACCAAGTGGAAATATCAAAGGTAAGGGAGATTCTTGCTAGACTAACTCAACAGAGTTCTTGCTGAAGGTAGGCCAGGGTGATTAGATATCAAGGATAATCAGATACCAAAGGTAGAGGATTTTTGTTAAACTTTACCTGGATTCTTGCTCAAACTGGATTCTGTAAGGACAGAGAGGGAAACCCAAGGTCAAGCCGATTTGAGCAGGGGCTCAGGGGAGTCTGAGTCTGATTACAGTTAGTTTAAGGAGAGTCTTTGTCACCTGTTAAAAAGAATTCCTGGCCGGGCGCGGTGGCTCAAGCCTGTAATCCCAGCACTTTGGGAGGCCGAGGCGGGTGGATCACGAGGTCAAGAGATCGAGACCATCTTGGTTAACACGGTGAAACCCCGTCTCTACTAAAAAATACAAAAAATTAGCTGGGCATGGTGGCGCGTGCCTGTAATCCCAGCTACTCAGGAGGCTGAGGCAGGAGAATTGCCCGAACCCAGGAGGCGGAGGTTGCGGTGAGCCGAGATCGCGCCATTGCACTCCAGCCTGGGTAACAAGAGCGAAACTCCGTCCCAAAAAAAAAAAAAAAGAATTCCTTTTTATGGCTCTGAATAATCATAGCAAGGGATGTTGTGTCTATATCCCATTTTATAATAATTCAAAAATCTTGATAATTTCTAAAGAAGCATTTGTTATCAGAGTCATAAGAATGTTGCTGTTTATATGCTAAAGTAGTATATTGGAATTTACAGAATGGAACTGTTATTTAATGTGCAGGATAGTATATTCCAAATTATTTCATATTATGGAAATCAAAAATATTCCATAGTTGTTAAGCCATTTCTATTTTTTTTTTTTTTTTTTTTTGAGATGGAGTTTCACACTTCTTAGCCAGGCTGGAGTGCAATGGTGTGATCTCAGCTCACTGCAACGTCTGCCTCCTGGGTTCAAGCGATTTTCCTGCCTCAGCCTCCCAAGTAACTGAAATTATAGGCATGCGCCTCCACGTACAGCCAATTTTGTATTTTTGGTAGAGATGGGGTTTCACCATGTTGATCAGGCTGGTCTTGAACACCTAACCTCAAGTGATCCACCCACCTCAGCCTCCCAGCGTGCTTTAAGCCATTTCTTTTGAGACTCTGGTTTGGATTATCAGTTCAATTAAGGCAGTGCCTTAATTGTACTTGGTAGTGACCCCCTACTAGCTGTTCAGTCATGAATTCTCCAGTACTTCTTATTTGAATAACATGGAGATCCCTTTCGTCGTACTTTGTTAGACAACTTTTTTAGATTGGTTTCTAATAGAAGCAAAAGAGAACATCCTTTCTTCCATCTTTTCCAGAATTAATGTTTTCTGATCACTTTATTTATAAGAATAAAGTGAATATTGAAAATGCCAAAGTGAGCTTTAGTCATTTATAGGAATTGCGTAAAGAAGGCAGTCATCAGTTACTTTTCTTCCCATGATTGTATTGCTGAGAGGAGTATCTGCATTAGTCTTTTAGGCAAGATTTCAAAGAATCCTGCTGTTGTCCCAACCTTTATTTTCAAAAGATAAACTTAGAAATTATGTTTATAAGACTTTAAATGACTCAACACTTGATTAAATTACATCTGAGGATGAGATTGAATTCTCAGTCTCAGATTCTCTGCAATTATTTGGCCTTACCTATTGTTTTTGTTTTGTTTTGTTTGTACTAGGCAAAGAACTTTATTAACCTTGGTTTCAAACTTGATTCCCAGGCTTCTTCAGCTTAATTAGCTGCAAAGAATGAATTGTGTATATGCAAAAACTGAAAAGAGCTGTAGTGTGTGATGGGCTTGGGCTTAAAAATATTAGAGATCTAGATTTTATCAGATCCATTTTTGTTTCTTTTTAAGAAACAAAAATTTCTTAAAAAGCAGTCATAGTATAAAATAGCAGCACCCAGTAACCTCTTCAAGTTTTATCTTCAGAAGTTGACTCAATTCAGTTTGCCTCAATCTTGGAAGCCTCATCAAAATTCTCCACAAGATCTGGAACTTCATCATCATCATCTTCCTCTCCAGTAGCAAGTGGTGCTTTTCCATCCACAGATTGTATGGGCAGAGCCTCAGCCAGTCTCCTGAAACTAGTCAGACTGTCTGCCCCGAGCTGGTTTAAGATGCTGGGTAGCACTTCTGTCAGCTGCTTTGTCTCAGCATGGCCTGTAATGGTGAAAGTGTTCGCTGCCAGAGATGCCTGCACTTTAGGGTTGTTAAAGTGGATCACTGTTCCTTGGTTTCACCTCTTCAATACCAGAGATATTGCTTACCCCAACCTCTTTAAGGAGAACTGAAGTATTTTATCATCTGATGTGGCTGTTCTGTGAACCATCTTTTTCTTTCTGCGAGCAGTTCCTTTCCCACCAATGTGCACTTGTGCCTGCAGTTTGGCGAGTTTTTCCTGGTTCATGATTGTTTCTTTCTTCTTGTTGGAGTGGATAAGGAGCCACGCAGGGGTCTAGGGTTGATGCTCAGGGGGTCACGGTGGACCAGTTGAGATTAGGCGCATACACTCAGGGAAGCAAGATGGCAGCTAAAGGGGGCCTTACCTATTGTTAATGAAACTTGCCTGCAAGTAGGGCTGCATGTTGCAGAGCTTAAACGGGGCAATAAAATTATTTATAAATCCAGGCACCTTTATGAAGATGTTTCCTTGGTGTCACTTATATAAGCCTACAAAACGATCAGTTGTAAGGAACTGAGGGAATTAAACACTTGAATGTACCCAAACATCTAGGCTTTGCTGAACATTATATGATTAAAAAGCAGTCAAGCTCAGTGCGGACTGAGAACTGCTCACTGTGGAGAATATGAGACTCAGAATGGCAAATAATGTTTCAGACATTGACTTGTGAGCCTTGTCTCCACCCTGTACTTAACCCCACTCACGCCCTTTTTTGGAGGGGAAAGGAATTATCTAGTTAAAAACTGAATCTATAGGACAAACTATTTCTCCCGAGGCAGCTGACTTACGCTAATTCTTTTTTAGCTCAGTTTCTTGAGTTTAGCAGAGTACTCACACAGTCTTAAGTCAGCCTCCTGTGGGGCCATTTCTATACAACCAAGGCCTCATTTATTCAGTTATTCCAAAACATATTTATTGAGTGCCTTCTGTGTGCCAAAGACTGGAGATTTAGCAGTGAATAAACATAAAAATGCCTGCCCCTAGGGAACTGATATTCTAGTGTGATTACTGCTAGGAGTGTGTCTGAGTTGAATTGAGGCTCAGAAGTGGATGTGTCTGAGAGGCCTCAGGAGTTTGGGAGTGGGTGTGCCCAACCTGTTTCTGTGTCTCCCAACAGGCTTTATTACCTGTACAGGTATGGTTGGGGAGTGTTGTAGTCTGTTTTGTGTTGCTTTAAAGGAATACCTGAGGCTGGGTTATATATAAAGAAAAGAGGTTTACCTAGCTCACAGTTCTGCAGGCTGTACAAGAAGCATCGTGCCAGCATCTGCTTCTGGTGAGGGCCTCAGCCTGCCTTTACTCATGGCAGAAGGTGAGCCTGTGTGTGCAGAAATCACATGATGAGAGAAGCCACAAGAGAAAGAGGGAAGATGCCAGACTCTTTTTAACAACCAGCCCCCATGGGAACTAATAAATCAAGAACTCACTCACCCCTGAGGGAGGGCATTAATCTCTTCATGAGAAATCTGCCCCATGACCCAAATACCTCCCATTAAGCCCCACCTCCAACAATAGAGACCAAATTCCAACTTGAGATTCGGAGGGGACAAATATCCAAATCGTAGCAGGGAGAGACATTCCCTCCTGTGAAAACACAAATTGAAGAACAGTTGCCTTCAGTGTTATACAAACTGCTTTCTGACTGCATATAAGAAAATTCAGTTTACTGGGTTTTGGTCCAAAATTATAACGCCATGCCAGATCTCAGTCATTTTAACTTAGGGCAGTTATTCTAGCCTTTGAATACATTTTTCCTTTGAATATCCATAGTATTGTGTGACAACCATCCAAAATATTTTAAGGTTTCATTTTGTCAGTAAAACGTATGCTAGGCATTTTAATAGGCAGAGTAATTTGGTAGTATCAGCCTTCTTCTTTAAAGTTCCTTCATGCTCTAGAATTCTAATTCAGTGATTCCTTGTAGAAGCTGAGCCTGCCCAACACAATGGGCAGACATATTACAGAGAATGCCATTTTCATACTCTGAGGAGAACATGTAATTCCCATGCCTTGATTTTAAATGCAGTTAAAGAGCTGTAGTTTTTCAGAAGAAAGAGTACTCTCCGGTCCAACAGTAGTAATTGCAGAGGTTTGGTCCTTAATCTGTCTTCAGGGTAGTTATTTCATGGTTACTAGATGTTATAGGGACGTGCTTCTGAATATTGGTTTAGTTTTTATGGGTTTTGAATTTCAGATTGTGACATAAAACAGTTTTCTAGTATGTGGTGCCAGTGATTTAATTGTTAGAAGCCAGAAAGTAATTAATTGGTCATTCCTCATGTTGGCTCACGACCCCAGGCTAAACCTCCAAGCTGTGTTTAGGACAGTGAATCAGGTTCCAGGGCTAGTTCATTCAGCCTTCAGAATGACTTTTTACACCAACCCAGTCTTCTCATGGGCCCCTTTGTACACCAACCTGAAGTTCACTTGTTTTCTGTTTTGGAAGCATTAATCGTAACTACATAATCGGCTGTCAGTTTGGTAGTCTAGAAAGTCAGTTTGAAGAAAATGAGTAATAATTTTGTTAGTCATATTCTTTTTAATGCTGTTTCAGGAAGTGTTTCAGATCGATGAAATGGTACTCCCTTCTATGATCTAATGAAGAAATCTTCCTCAGTTGTTGGGCAGCATTTTTGGAAAAGAGTAGTCGTCTAGTGAAAAGCAAATGTAATACCATTAGTCTCTGAACTTCAATGGAATTAGCCAGGTTTCCTGAAATAGTCTAGAAGACTACCAAAAGCCCTAGGGGAGCTAAACTTGATTGAAAATATTATAGGAACTTGACCATATGTAGCTTAGATCTCTGTTGCATAGGCTGCTAAATTTCCCAAGGGAGAAATGTCATTGGGTCACCTTTCAGAGAGTCATTGTTGATGGTTATAAATTCAAAGGATAAGCTTGAGGTTGAAGAGAAGTGACTTTGACTGTGTTTTAGGGACAAGGTCTTAACAAAATGTAGTCTAAATTTGTATTTGAGGATATTAGAAATCCTTTTCTGGATTTCTAATATCCTCAAATACAAATTTATACTTTAGAAAACCACCATTTCTTGAACTCTTTTGGGATGGCACTTTCTCAAGTTGGAGCCAAGAATGGTGGAATTTTCAGAAAGCAAAGGATTTCGTGATGACTTGCCCAGCAAGTATGAGAGGACAGCCTTCTCGGTACTGAAGGTTGTGTTCTGTATTTTCATCATCTGCTGGGTGCCAGGCGCTGTGCTAGCTGTGGGTATGCAGTGGGTATATAGTGGTAAACAAAACAGATGTTCTCTTGTGATTTTATGGGGTGGATAGTCTAGTGGGGGTGACACACTTTTTAAAATAAGCAAATAAGCCAAAGTTTACGCTTTGTAGCAGATGCTGTGAAGCAAAAGAACAGACATGCTTTGGGGGCGCTACTTGAGTTTGGGTCATAAGAGAAGACCTTAAGAAATGCATTTGTTTGATGATTTACCAGTATTTTAAATGTAATTTCTGCTTGCACAGCACTTGAGTAAGCTGCACAAGGGAAAAAAACCCTCATCTTCTGTAATTCCTCCCAGTTTCTAATGCCACTCACTAAATGTTGACTACGGTTTTGTGGATCCATTTTGTGATGTCCATTTTCCTTCAGGCAATCCTCCCTCTGTCTAATATGGATACAGAATCAAAATCTTTGTAGCAGTCTGTAACCGTACCTGGCCATTACTGGTCTATAATCAGTGCTCATAGAATTGTTGAATGAATTAGTGAAGGTTACAAACTGAGTGTGGTTTCTCAGTTAAAAGTGTTCTTCCAATGATCTAACGGAATCATAAACCTTCTCTTTTCCCATTATGCCCCTCCTTCATAACACAGGTGTTCCCAACATTCTCTCCCCAGGAGTGATACCCTGTGGCCCTAGGGCTTCATCTATCTATTATCTACAGATAACTCCCAACATTCTCTCCCCAAGAGTGATACCCTGTGATATTACATATCATAATGCTTCTGTTGCATTAGGAGACAGTGAACAAGTCAGATGCTTGCACTGATATGCACTGTCACTGTGAATGTCACAAATATGGACTGATCCAAGTGTGTCCTGATGGTGATTGAGATATCAGGACCATGTTTGGCCACAGGTGATGTGATTTTCTGAAATGATGGACAATTCTTGATTGAGTTCAGATAACAACAATACTCCCAGCAAGGTGGAATGGTGGTGAGAATGGATCCTGAAGCCATTCTGCTTAGGTTTGAATCTCTCCTGCCATTTGCCAGCTGAGTGGCTTGTCACATGATGTCTCCATGTTTCATTTCCTCATCTACAAAATACGAATAATAATAATTCTTCCTGATTTAGGAGCTTGTTACAAGAATTAGATGAGCAGTGTTTAGCACACAGAAACACTAAGTGTTTCTTTAGTAGTTTTGTTCTTATTTAGGGCATATTAAACCCATGTAAAAGTACTTTATATTTAAATATAAAACGATGAACTTTTAGACTAGTAATAATCAAGTTTCTTTTTAACCTATATGAATTATATGAGATACAAGACAGTTGTCATATGGGACTGTCCCTGTGTGTCACAGAATGGCCAGCAGCCTTGGCCCCTGCTCACTAAATTCTAGTAATACCCTTCAATCATCATGACCACTTAGAGTACCCTGGAAGTTTGGTGGTTTTTACATACACTGTTCTAGCTAGGCCCATACATTTGTGTTATCATTATAGATCATCTAACTAGACAAGCTCTCCTTCTTATCTGAATCTTCATTGCCCAGTGTCCACAATGCCCTTATCACAGTGAACAAATTCCGTTCCGTCACAGCCGAACATGTGCTATCTCTTTTTTTTTCCCCCTCCCTGCCTTTGGACATTTCCTATCCTAAATCTCTCCTGTCAGAGGATCTGTTTTTAATTTATTTCAGCAAAGGGCATATGTGGTGGTGGCTAGGAGCTCTTTGCCCCATGCATGTGTTCTACCTTAAGCCTCCAGAAAGATTCTTCAGTTTGGAAGCACTTACCCTATCAGCAGTTTGACTGCTTGCCAGTCCTCTCCACTAAAATGTCCTCCTGGAAACTCAGACATGTGTGCAGCTCCTCCCCCTTTGCCTCCTTGGGTCTTTAGAGGTCACCTTCTGAGATAGGCATTCTTCCCACTTATGAATGAGGGGCTCTAGTTTTACCACCTTCTCCGAACTGCTTCAATTTTACCCCACCTCAATTTTTGCCAGGCACTTCTTAGGGGAGCCAAACTTCATTTCTATAAGTATCTTAACATTAATTCAATTAAATGGAACATTTATAAATGTTATAAGGGAAAAGATCAATATTGGAGTTCCCATGGAAGGTTTCTAAGAAGAAGTAGGCCTCAAAGAATTAATAGAATTGGACTAAGAAGAGAATCAGACTGGGCAGAAAAGAGCAGGAAAGGAGGGGGTTTGTTTGTCTGTTTGCCAAACAGAGGGAAAAAATGCTAGCAGAAGTGCAATGCATGGTGTGTGGGATGATCAAAACCAGGACTCAGATTGAATATTCGGTAGGAATGGCATATAGAGTAACTTATGGAAGTCCTTGGAAACCATGGTAAAAACATGACATTCTACCACTTCCTTGTTCATTGTATTCCTACCTCCCTTGTTTTTCTGTTTGTTTTGCTTGAAAGTATCTCTTGCGGTCCATGCATGAGTGGATATTTATTTACCTTCCATGCCCCCATACATGCGTACCCCACACACCAGGGGATTCAGGCAGATACAGCAAGCAGCACTACCTGTAACCAGCCTAGTTTACAGAGGAAGCTACCTCTTTTTAGGATTAGTGTTTGATTCTGAATAGAAATCTCATTATATAGGCCTCTTTGCAAAGTACTGGTGAAGTCTTATCACTTTTTAATATTAAATTTCATGTAAAATTTTTGGATATTTAATTGTTTATGGTCAAGTTTCTTTCTGGCTTGTGTGTTAGTCATCTCCCAGCTAACAGTCTCTTGGCAGGCCATGCTTAATTCAGTCACTGCATGTTAACAGGCTGTTCAATATTCCACATTGCCTAGAGTTTTTCCAGTGTCCAGACACTTTTTCTGGCTTCTCCAACCCTTCCTAGCATTCAGAATCATATTTTAGTGCTCATGTTGGAAGTCATTTAGCTCTTTCCTTTTTATTTGCCTGATTAATTTAGAATTTGAAGTAATTATATTTTATACCCTCTTCCTGACTCAGTTCAGTGTTCATCTCATTCTGTTTACTCAGAAAGCCCAGAACATGAGATTGGTATCATTTGTGCAGTGCTCAAATGTACGCAGATGGAAGAGTGAACCTTTAACATTTTTACTCCAGTACTATTCTATTTAGTTCT
Organism: Cebus imitator; assembly: GCF_001604975.1. Lineage (NCBI taxonomy): Eukaryota > Metazoa > Chordata > Mammalia > Primates > Cebidae > Cebus > Cebus imitator. Next base: position 1,050,631 of record NW_016107856.1, read on the forward strand.
ATTTTTCCTAAATAAGTCATGGTCTTTTTCATTAAGTATACATTTGCACAAATGGTTCATCAGTCTTTGCACATAACTCAGCTCTCATAATTCCCTAATCTAATGTTGACCATGTTCTATTTTGTCCATGATTTTATGGCTTTCTCTTTACTAGAGCCCTGCATATTAGCAGTGAAGACCTGGTCCTTAATGAAAGTGTGTGGTCCCTCCTCAGCGTCTCACATCTCTGCCTGCGTTTTCCTCCACAAGACCTTCCTTTCCTTCCCATCTAAGCCAGAATCTTCTCTGTTTCCCCAGTTAAAACTTGCTCTGATATTTTTTATTCACACTGACAGGCAAGTTGTAGGCAACGACTGAAGGCACTGTTCTTCCCAGGGGTGGTCACTTACTAACAGAACTCAAAGCTTAAAGTAAAGGGTAGCAGAAGCTTCATCTGCCATGATTAAGAAGAATTCTCAGGACTCTCTGCTGCTCCTGGGCACCTACTATATAAACAGATGCCCGCCCACCCACCCAGGGGAAGGACCTACAAAGATCATGAGTTGTCACAAGCTGTTTCCAGTTTGTCCTCCTTTAATTAAAACAATTACAGCCTCATCAGTAATGATGAGATTGTCTCACTAACTGTCCAAGGGTGTTAGTACTAAGCCACCCAATGAACCCTTTTATAATATCTCATGAGTAGACCAGAGAATGTTGCTGTGACTCCTTTATCCTTTAGAGGTGTGGCTATGTTGGGACACCTAATGGCTTGTTAGCTGAAACGCTGAACTATCCAGCTTATCATTCAGAAGGAGCTTTCTGAATTCACCTTCAGGCATTCACATGCTATCTGGTACAATCATCTTCTAGCAATGCTGATAGTTTCCTTGGTCCAGAATTTGTTATCTTCAGAAGAGTTCGAGGAACAGACCTCATTTTAAAGCCATCTAGGCCAAACCTAGCCTGAGTCTCCTTCTGGTTGGGCTTAAGATGACAGTGCCATTCTAACCATGGCTAAGAACTCCTGAGACTTGGAATCAGATCACAGCTTTACTTTTCCCTCAAAGCATCTGAGCTTATATTCCCAGGTTTTCCATTTCTTCTTCATATTTAAAGCTTTAAAAAACCCCAGTTATCGGTTTAAACCATAACAGGCACATGGGCTCTAATGACTTTTGCAGGTGATTTGGGCTATATTAGAGAACCTAGTCTTGATCTTAAACTGTCATCTGGATTCTGAGTTAATCCAGGAAACCAGTAAAAATTAGTAATGTGTATTGCATGTCTCTGATACATGTGTTTTCCATTATTTGGTCCTTCACAGCATATACGCGTGTACACACACACACACACACACACACACACTTTCAGGAGAGACTATGGTTCCAAAAAAAAGGAAATGACTGGTGTGGTGCCTTGAAATCTGAACTTAGTCACGTGTTCTAAATGAAATGACTCCAAGCACATTAACAAGGCTTCTTTCTTTCATCTCCTACTTTTTGGAAAACACTTTGATGAGAAACACTGGTTAACTTGTAGGCATTCAAATTTATTTCTGTAAAGATAAGTAATAGCTATTGCAAAGCAGTAGTACTTGTGAAATTGGAGTTAAGCTTCCATAACAGTGGTCTTAAAGAATAGGTAGGGTTAGTTAATACACAGCAGCAACCAGCTGTTCTTCATCCCTGCTAAGGCTGGGAAAGAAGGAAATTAGCTTCAACCATAATAGAAGAGATTTTCAAGACTGGTAATGGGAAATTTATCATCAATGAAGACTATTTTAAACATTGAAACAGATGAGTGACCAGTAGAAGTGGAGGAATGATGTATTCTATTGGATTTAAAATAGAATATATCATCTGCTCAAGGCACTTACAATTGGTAGATTAGATCTATCTAGTAATTTTTAACTTTGCGGGGGAGTCACAAACCCCATTCAGAATTTGATGGCCCCTCTCTCCAAAAACATGCACACACAAAACTTTGCGTACGATTTCAGGGAACTTACAGACTCCCTGAAGTCTATTAATTAGACCCAAATTTAGGACACTCTGGACTAGATGAGCTCCAAAAGCCTGTTTAGCTCCCTAAGTGACAAAGTCCACGGCTCAGTTTACCCATAGATAACAATGGAATCTGAAGATCAAGTGTCACGCTTTGGATTTTCTTCCTCCAGATTTGTAATGCATGGCATGCCCAGTGTCAAAGTTAAAAAAAGAATAGAAAGAATTCTACTTTTAATTCAGTCATTTGTCCTGGAAAAGCCAAACATTTAATTTTAAAAATTATTGGTTGCTTCTGTGTCATCTTCGTAGAAAGGCAGTAGAGAACTAGACTGTCACCAGCAGTTCTTCCCCAGCCCCACACCCCACTCTGGATTCACAGATGAAAATGCAAATTCAGATGCCACATTCACTACCCAGAATTCTTCCATGGCCACACATCTTCTTACTGTATTGCTGTGATTGTTCAGCTGGGCTTGAAAAAATATTATCTATTTATAATTTTCTCATTAGTTTTATGTCCAAGTTTCATTGACTACCAGTTGGAAAACGACCATCCAGAATTACAAATCAGGGAGTAATTTGGTCCTATCCCTAAAATAAAGAGCTTTTATCCTCTTAAGAAGTAGGAACAGAGTGTAGTCTGTGTCTGTGTATTTTAAACTCATGATAATGAGTTGCCCTGTATGTAAAAAGTATGGTTTTCCTGTTCCCTTCTGCAAATATTCTCTAGTTTACCTGCAAGTTCTATAGCACTCCCTTTAATTCCATGTTGGGATTACAAGTTAATTCTTAACTCTTTGCACCTGGAATCAGGAACTCTGGAAATAAAGATTGCCCTCAGTATGGAAGGGAAGTGATCTTTGGGAAAGAGCATAATTGTCAGATGTCTGTAACTTCTCAGTTTTCACTGTACTTCATGCTCCTAATGGCAAACCCTTAAATTCATAGTTGGAAGTGCCCTAATAAAGTTAGAAATATTACTGATGAATAGGAGTTAAGTACACTTAGCCAAGGTCTTCTTACCATTCACATGGAACGCTGATCCTTTTGACAGTTGTTTCTTCCCGTTGTTGAAGGCAAGGAGGAGGACTTAAGGATTCTTCTCTGTACTCCCCACTAAAAACCCCTTCTGTTCCAGTTGCTCCAATCAGAGTAATAGACTGCATGGAAGGCATACGAGACATACGATGTCTGGACAGCTGCTCTGCGGCATTATTAACCCTGGCAGCTGCTTTAGCCCTTGTTGCGCCAATAGAGGCTGTTTGGGAGCTAGAATAGGGAGAGGACAGGCCATCCTGGCACCCAGCCCACCTGGAGCTCTGCTTAGTGACCGAGACTCCCTCTGCATCCTTGTAAGTTTATTGACATTTCACATCCTTAAAGCACATTTCTGTCTTTCTGGGGCTGAAGCTTATGGCAGAGATGCACATTCTGTTGAATATGTATTCTTTGTGTATATTCCTGTCTGCAGAGAATGTGATCAATGGGCAGGACTACGAAGTGATGATGCAGATTGACTGTCAAGTGATGGACACCAGGATCCTCCACATTAAAAGCTCATCAGTTCCTCCTTACCTCCGAGATCAGCAGAGGAATCAAACCAACACTTTCTTTGGCTCCCCTCCCGCAGCCACAGAGGCAACCCACGTTGTCAGCACCATCTCCGAGTCATTACAATAGCACCCTGCAGCTATGCTGGAAAACTGAGCGTGGGATCCTGCCAGACTGAAGAGCAGGTGAACGAAATGCTGCTTTCTGCCTTCTTGGTGGCAGCCAGAGAACTGCCTCTGCTAGAATTCAAGGAGGAAAGAAAAAGAAATAAAAGAAGCTGCTCCATTTATCATCATCTACTCATCTATTTGGAAAGCACTGAAATTCAGACACAAGAGAACAATATTTCTTCAGTGGCAAATGTAGCCCTGCATCCTCCAGTGTTACCTGGTGTAGATTTTTTTTTCCGTACTTTTCTAAACCTCTCTTCCCTCTGTGTTGGTCTTGTGTTTAAACAGTCATCTTCTTTTAAATAAGATCCACCTCTCCTTTTTGCCATTTCACTTATTGATTTGTAAAGTGAATTTTATTTAAAGCTATGCCACACATGCATGTTCAAATAGTTTCCACTGATTCAATTTTTCATTCATTTAATGCAAACCCATTCTGGATATTATGCTTATTTAAGAAAAACACATTTCAAAACCAGAACAGCCAAAAACAGTCCAAAAAGAATCAAAACAATTTGGACCTTTAGGTAAAAGGGAAAATCCCCAGTTGGTAAAGCTTATCTTTTACTTAGGATTTGTGGCTCGAACCTGAACAAAGTGAGTAAGGGAGTGGGTGCAAATTTGAGAGAAGAGAAGGGAGCGGAAGGACCAAGGGAAGGGAAGGACCAGTGGTGCGGTTTGGAGAGAGGAGATAGTTCCATTCATGTACATGTTTAAAAGATGGCAAGTTTGATGTGACTGCAGTGTGAGATAAAGCCACAGCTATCGTTTACTTTGAGGACTCTAGGCCATCAAGTATTAGCACACATACTTAAGTTTTCTCTTTACTATTCTGGTCCTCATGGACCACAGGACACAGCTTTTGTTTTCATTCATTCTTCTATTGAAATTATACCAAATTCAGCTGAGGAACATGGAAGTAACTTTAGATTTAAACAAGACAAAAGCTTTTTCACTGAAGAACTGAGAAGTATTTGTTCCTTAAAACAATGCAGATTAGTGAATGTGGATTCCTGTTGAGGGAGTGCATCCCATAATATGGCAATAATTTTCAGTTTTTCCAATGAAAACACAGTGAAGGAATTAAATCATTTGTCCTCCCATGGTTTTTAAAAAAAAGCTGTGTTCATTTTTACTGTACTTTGCCTCTTTTTTCATGTAGACAATTATGTTTCATCTGATGAATTCATAGAAATGGATCTCAGACAGTGATGTCCTCTCTAATGTTCTACTTTCAGTTTCTAAAGTGAGTCTTCCTCCCTATTCTACAAAGCTTTTCAATTTCTTGATGTAACTCATTCTACAAACACTGCTTCTTACCCCAGTTGACTTGCCTTTGTCAGATTTCTTCCTGTTCCACACTGTGTCAATCAATTCCTCTTCTTCCTTGCAAGAAAGGGAAGGCGGAGTTAGAGCAACCTCTCAAGGACTATATGCAGCTGGTTAGTTTCTGCCTGTGAAATTAGGCCCGGCCCCTAAATAATTTTAAACAATCAGCAGCACTTCTAACTCTCTGGACAGGTGACTCTTTGTGCAAGCTAGTTAGATGCTTTCCAAGGAAATCAGTTCAACTTTTGTGAGTGGGAAAAAAGGGGGCTTTACTGTTGTATTACTTGGGCGTCTGAAGTTTGAAAAATGCGAATTAACCTTCCTCTTTTTCCACATTACAAACCATTTTAAGTCAGGGCAGCCCTCCCTTTAGATTTGGCTATCCTGGGTGATTTTCAGACAAGAACCATTTTCCCTGGGGGACATTCTTCTAGTGGGTACCAAGGAATATAAGGCAAATGCCCAGAAGTCCTTCAGGTGACTGGGCAGTCTTATCGTGGGATATTTTCTCCTGGCCCTGCCCCTTCCCATTCTGTAATGTGAATTAGCCACACAAGAGGCTGTGACCATGGTAGTAGACAGCAGCAACAGTCTTCCTTAAGCTGCTAATCTGCTGGAACTGTCATACGTTTTCATGGTCAGTGTAAACCTGGTTCGAGTGGGGTGATTAGAAATGGAGTTTCCCTCCTCTCCGTGGCACAGAATCACGGAAGGACCCATCACGTGGACTTCTTGTTCTTGGCGCTTCACTATTCCTTCATCCCTCCATTCCCAGCTTTTTCTGTGATCATTTTACCAATTCCTCAGATGGAAGACTTCGGTTATGTCGTATTCACCAACGTTAGTCCCTGTCTTCCAGGTGAAAAGGTGGGTAGTGGTTGGGAGGAAGTCGGCACTGAAGAGCAGGAAGGTTGCAGCAGGGCCGATGGCCCGGCCACAGAGCTACGGGTGCCTGTGAGGTGCCGCCCAGAGCAGCCTGGGAGCTTTGCCTTCTCCTCTCTCTCACGGGCCCTTCCGCTGTTTGTCATTGCCTGTTCTTGAATGGATCTTAGAGATAAGGGAACAGGATTCTCCTAAGGGTGGAGTTTCAGGAAATGAGTGAAAGGCAATTGACAAGTGCAAAGAAGCATTCTACTTTTTAAATTGCTGGCAAAGCTATAATGAATCCCTAGGCATAATTGTAGTTTTAATTTTAATGTTTGTATGCACAAGGCCCTTTAGGAAATGGAAAGTTACCATGCCAGATTAACATTTTTTTTGAGGGGGGATTGCATTTTGGGGGAGTTGCAGCCAGAAATTGTGGGGAATATGTGTATTTATTTATTTATTAAATTTTAAATGGGATTTTTCAGGCTTGTGAGAAAATTAGATAAACTCATGGAGGAGGTAGATCTTACTGTTATTAGAGGATTTTGTGCTCTTTGGGCTGGCAGTAAGATAGTCTTGGGAAGTGATGGTGGAGGCTGATGGAAACAGTCTTTCTGCCTGGTTGCAAGTCCCAAATTTTTAAGACTTAACAGAAAGTAAGCGGATGTTTCCTCATGTTAACTACTGAGTCAGATGTTTGAGCCTATCCCTTGAAACAAATCTGTTGTTTGCCATGCTTGTAGTACAGAAATTTCACATTGATTTTTGAGTGGGATCGTGTTTTCACAAGTAAAAAATCCCCCATAATTATAAAACTCAGAGCATCATCTAATTTTTTTTTTAATGACCACAAGTTCCAGCCAAAACTGGCATTTCTTTGCCATTTCTTGCTAGTAAGAAGCAGGCATGGAGGTATTTGAAAGCAATATTATGTGAGTCATTCTTAAGTGCTCCAAGTAAATTTAGAAACAGACAAAGGAACTTGGTATTCAATTTGATTTTTTAAATCATTTTTAAAGAAACACCATCCTGATTAAATCCTCTTGGCCTGAACCTTCCTCCCTGGTGTGTATTCCCCGGTAGTCACCGCAGTGAGATGCTGATGGGACTGCCGTGGCAGCATTTAGCATCATTAAAACTGGAGAACTCTCAAGCTCTTTGCCACTTTCCTACTATTCTTTGATTCTTGCCATTTTACTAAGCTCAGGCTGTGAAACTTGACAGAAATGTATTACAGGAAAAACTTGTAATTATATTTGACTTTCTGACACATTGAAAAGTTTCAAAGTGACTTTCACTTTCAACAACATATCAGAAATAACCACTTTTGCTTTCACAGCCTGAAGAGCTAGAGCCTGATCCGATGCCCCCTTTCAGTCTGAAGTCATGGGACATTTTCCAGCCATGAAAGCCCTCTTTCCACTGCATACTGATGGGCTGATTCAGCTTCCTTCAGCCGACTGAGGTCTTTTTATACTATTGGCTATTTCACACCAATTAACCTCTTAAATAAGATTGCTAATTGATAGACACTTACTACCACCTGTGGACCCCATATTCCTTACCAGAATGTTTTTTCATCAGTCCTGAGTCATTTCAACTTACAGGAATTAGGATTGTTGCTGCTAATATGAATACCAATCATAACTTTTAAAAACAAGAATAAAGCCTAAAAGAGAATGAAATAAATGTTCATTCCCACCCCTAATAACCTTTAGAAGCGAATATTCCCATTTCCTTTGACCCACAGGGATTGGGATTGATTTTTAATTTTCTAGGAAACGATGCTGGACTACCCAAAAAGACGTTGCCAGAATCCAAAAGGAACTATGCTCATAAAAGAAATGCAGTTTTCTCCTGCCTGAAAAAAAGAAGTGTGTTCTGTTCTTATCTTTTTAATGACTAAGCTTAAAACAGTTTATTTTGGGTAAGACTAGAACTTTCGACGATTTGTTCTAACATCTGTGTTACTAGTCAAATGCAATAGAATTTATGAAAAGAAGAATGACAAAGGTATCTGATTAGGAAATTCGATCTTATGTATGAATCCATGTCATCACCAGCCACTGTCTCATAGTAGATGCCATTCTCAACATATTGGTTCTGACTTTAAGCATTAGGGATTTAGCACATTACAATACCTTTAATTCTATCAGGCTTGCTAACTAAGCAGTAAATAAATAATAGTTTATCATTTGCCAAACAGCACAAAGAACTGTTGTGCTGTTTGCTCTCAATGAAGTTGGTGACCATTAGTTAAATAAACCAGGAGGCTTGGCCTATCCCTTTATGTTAATCCCAACTGGAGATTAGCAGGTAGACTTTCACAGCAATTGTATATTGATCCACTTTAACTCATGCTTGCCCTAATTTCCAGGCCAGTCACCAGGACAGAGGAGATGATGGGAAAACAGAGCTTTAGATGAAAACTATTATGCACTACCAGCCTTAGAGGTACTGGTGTCCTGTTACCGCTTTGGCAAGTATGGCTGGGCTAAGTTCAGTCAGGCTTCATCCATGGGACCATTAGAACTGAGGAGGGTATGTTAGAGATACCATTTCACCAGGATCTTTTTTCTCAGGTTGTATGCATGTCACTTTAAGAACATGTTGAAGATGAGGAGGAGAGGTGCACCATTCTCTCCCTTAACAATGATGTTGTTTTGCAAAACCTAAAGAAATAACAACAGATTATTTCATACTTTCAAGCAAGTCTTTATAATGCAATACCTGTTATTTCTCTAAAATTCAAATAAAGAATTTTTAAACTTGCCTTGTTTTATCCTGTATATAGAAAGAGAGAAAAAACAGCTCCCAAATGAATCTTCAGTGTTAAGGGGTTAGTCATGAAAGGAAGCCTGAAAAGGCCTTGTGGGTTGTGTTACTGTTAAGATGAAACTGTTGAACTCTTTTCTACTTTTCTCCCAAGCCAATTAAGTAAAAATGTCCTTTATTTATGTGTCCAGGTATTGAAATCACAATCTTATCAAGGAAAAAATAATCTAAAAACCCCATATTTTATCTTTCTGTGTTTTCAGTAAACCGTGTTACTCAGTCACGCATCTGGTCCTCACCAAAGGCCTCTTCCCAGCTTGCAGTGGCAAATGCCACCACACCTGAAGCTAGTCACTGCAGACTGACAGCAAGGGTTCCATCAAGGAGTAATTAATGCAGGCATTTACTGAGCACCCAGTGAATGCCTCAGACACTGGTTTATTAACTATATTATCTTATTTCAATCTTCAACCTATTTTGTAAGATGGTTATTAATAAGTGGAGCCAGCCAGCCACGGTGGCTCACGCCTGTAATCCCAGCACTCTGGGAGGCCGAGGTGGGTGGATCAACTGAGCTCAGGTGTTTGAGACCAGCCTGGACAATATGGTGAAACCCCATCTCTACAAAAAATACAAAAATTAGCCAGGCATGGTGGCAGGTGCCTGTAATCCCAGCTACTTGGGGAGCTTAACTGGTAGGATCACTTGAACCCAGGAGGCAGAGGTTGCAGAGGTTGTGTGTGTGTGTGTGTGTGTGTGTGTGTGTGTGTGTGTATATATATATATATATATATATATATATACAATTTCCTCCCAACTCCCCACCTCAATCTTTATGGCATTGTCTCTTGAGATTTCTCACTCTATGTGGGATATGATTCAAAACAATTTTTGAATCTCAAAGGGTACCCACAAATGACATTTGGGTTACAAAATACATGGCATCATAAATAGAGGGCTTCTTTAGCATTCACCCTGTAATTTACCTAACTGGTCCAATTTTGGTAAAGATTTAAATCACTTCCAATGTTTTGCTCACCATAGGAAACCTATAACATATTGCAATCCATTGCATTCATTGGGCGTGATCTGTATAAATGCCTGAAGAGAATCCTTCTCTTAGTTCAGTTAATGGTGGTAGCTGATGCATATTGAAGACCTAACCTTCCAGACACCATGCTAAGCCTTTACAAGCATTAGCTCATTTGAGCTTTGCAGCAAGCCTTAATCATAGACATAATAATATTAATACCTGTACCTGTGAATTACAGATGAAGAAATAGTCACAAGAGATTTAGTAACTTGCCCGAGAACTCACAACTAGTACATAGCAGAGTTGAGATTTGAAATTAAGTCTGTCATGATCTTGAAGCCACGTTCTTTCTACTATGCTACGTTGTCGTTCATCCTTTGAAGTCATAAAGAGACAAATGAGTGAGGAAGAAACCAAGCCACACAACACGGGCAAGCAGGGTGCTGAGGCATGTTCAGGAAAGAGGGAGAGTCGCTAAGGGGCAAGGTCCAACAGTATCCGAGGGTCTTCTGTGAGTGACTCCGAAGCATACACTCAATGCTGGCTGCGTGCAGAACCTGCGCTGGGCTGGTTCTTCGGATGAAAGTCCTTGTAGTCCCCATCTTGGATGAGTTACCTAGTGGGCTGGTTTCAAGCTGGCTCCCCTATAATTGATCCCAGGCTCTCCCAACTCTCCTACTCTATTCATATCCAAAAGCCCACCCAAGTGTGACATCTAACTCCATCCCAGGATGTATCCACTGTTTGCCTTGTGATCACAAGTTCTATAGGAAGTTTTCACTGAATTAACTGCTGATGTGGATGCTGGACTATGAAATAGAGATTCTTATGTGAGAGATCACTGATCTGCAGATCCAAAATTGAAATGTTTCAGAAGTGGACATATCTTTAAAATAAATACAGTGCACCATATTAACAAGCGGATCATCTTGTAAGATTGACTGCAGCAGTGTCAGTCCTGAAAGCTGTATTCATTTAGAAGGGGGACCTTGTCAGGCTAACAGAAAATACTGTTTCCAGTTCTTTACAGAATAGCCTGTATGCCTGCAAACATCAAAGCGGTACAAAGGAAGAACTGACAGCCTCAAAGGCCATCTCAGATGCTCCTCCCCCAGGTGTCCTGCTTGACTTCTGAAGGCTCTGACGTTATCTGCATTGCCTCAGCACCCGACAGAGCTTTGATTCTTGGGCTGCATTTCTTCATAGTGGACTAGAGGCAATGGCCCTGGAATTTAAACCTTCGCCACCAGTTCTAAGTGTTGTGTGAAGCTTGGACATCTACCATGGAGCTGTGGGAAGACATACAGATGAACCAGACAAGATCCTTGACATGTCCTTCACATGTCTAGAGACGTGAATGATGTCTCTTCCATGGGACTATGTGGTCACACTTCTGTCCCCACGGAGGAGTAAAGATAATTTCCAGGCGAGGGTAAGATTTCTGGTCAGCCTGAAAAAGTTCAGCTGGACACAAGCTGCTCTCAGGAGAGTTTTGGGGCAGGAGGTTCATGGCCAGCATCTTTGTCGTGGGTACAGAGCTCACCCACTCACTTGGCTGCTGGCCCCAGGACATCAAATGACACATTTTGCCATATTGTCTCTGGTTTCCTCAAGTTGCTGGAATTCTCCTCTGCTGAGCCACTCGTTCACATCAGATCAACACGTTGCCCCCTTCAGCCTGGCAGCCTTTAGGAAGACAGAATTACAGCAACCCCCACACATGCAGCTAGGCTGTTTCCATCAAATCGCCAGCTGGGGAGAACTGGAAATTGGTCTTAATTTAGACAATATGAGCGGGAAAGATGCTGAAACACGTACTCTCTTGTTTGCAATGGCTCTATGGGTCATTTCATAGAGCACAACTAGAAGCACATTGTGAGTAGCAGCCCGGTTGGGGCTGATTCCATATTCCCAGGATATATCATCCGGCACAAGTCAGCAGGGCGCACACGGTCCCAGGAAGGAAAAGGCCACTCACGGGAAGATTGCTTTTGTCACCATAGCAACATCTCCCTAACTCTCATCGCCTTTGCAATTACCAGTTCAACATTTATCATCCCTGTGGGATAGTAAGCTCCAGAAGAGCAGGAACCCTACGAATGCCTTGAATTTTTTCTCCAGTGGTGGACATAGTGTCCTTGGGCCATGATGGTTTGGGCATTTTAGGCTAAGTCAGCATTTCACTGAATTATTGAGCATTTAGAGAGCCACAAATACACCCTGTCCTTCCAGGAGTGGGCATGACAGACAGGCATTTGTCACACTGCACTAGCTACCGCATCCTTTGCAAATATTCACAGGGCACACCTGTTGCAGGATGTGCGATACCCCGTGCTGAGGCAGGACTGCGAGGGAAACAGCAGAGATCCCTGCCTTCCCCTAAAAGATGAGGCATTGTTCGTTTTCCTCTTCCCCGTTTCATTTCATCCGACTGCCTTTTCCTCTGGCTTCAGTCTGAGGCATATTAGAAATGGGCCTGGAAAGAGCATGTAAACCAGCGAGTCTGCAAGTGGGGCCCTGAGACTCCAGCAGCACCTCAGAACTTGCTAGAAATGCAGCTTTCCTGACCCCAACCCAGACCCACTGAGTCGGACAGTCAGACTCCGAGGCTGGGCCTAACACCCTGTGTTTCAACAAGTCCCCCCAGAGGACTGAGAGGAGTCTGAGAAACACCCGTGTAGCTCCCTGTCGGTGAGGCTGGAGGATGGGAAGATGCAGACTCCTGCCAGAGATAAACCGCCAAGCTGCTATCGCTGCGGTGGGTGGGAATATCAGGATCACCTGCGGTCAGGAGTTTGAGACCAGCCTGACCAACATGGTTAAACCCCAACTCTACTAAAATACAAAAATTAGCTGGGCATGGTGGCATGTGCCTGTAATTCCAGCTACTCAGGAGGCTGAGGCAGGAAAATTGCTTGAGCCTAGGAGGCGGAGGTTGCAGTGAGCAGAGATCACGCCACTGCACTCCAGCCTGGGTGACGGAGTCAGCTAAACTACATCTCCAAAAAAAAAAAAAAGAATTGAATTGTATGTATGTGCTGCCTTTTTGGAAGTCCACAGGGGTTAGATCTTCAGCATTCACAGCCTCCTTCCCTGCTGCTGCCCTGGGTGGCTGCACTCCCAGCTGAGGGGCCAGAATCAGGTCTGTGCCCTTAATCAGTTACATGCACTCAGCCAAGTCAGCAGCCATCCAGGCTTGGGGGCTGCATCCAGCACAAGGAGGCAAAATCGGCTGCTTGCTCGCTCACGGGTCCATGGCTCTCCTGGGCACTGAGCTCAGGGAGGCCCTGCTTTGAACCAGCACCCTTTGTCATGGGAGGGTGCCATCAGCCTCCCTGGAGCAGATCTTCACTGAGTGGCTGGGAGAACCCCGGCACTGGGCAGGGGCACCCTGGAGAGAATGCTCCTGGCCCCTCCTTCACAGCTCTAAAGACAAGGTGTGTGCCCCAGGCTCCATGGGCAGAGGCTCGGGCTAAAGGCTCGAACCCCCTTCAATTCAGCCCTAGCTTGGTGGTTCCCAAACTTTGCTGGGCTTTGGAACCACCTGGGGACCTTTAAAAAATACTGGTGCCTGGCTCCCACCCCCAGACAGTCTGACTTAATTGGTATAGGGTGCGAGCTGGGCATAGGAGTGTGAAAACTTCCCCACGTGATTCTAATGTGCAGAAAAGCTTGGGACCCAATGAATGCTGTCTTCCGAGGCCGAGTTCTGATGTTTACGGAGCTGCACCATCCTAGAGGTCAAGGGTGGAGTAGGGGCCCAGGAACAAGGAAAAAAAGGCGTTTGGATAATCAAAGTCCAAACCTAGCAAACAGCTGGAAAAGAAAGGAGGGGAGAGAGGTAGGGAGAGAGGTGGTGAGTGCTGGATTCGCTCGTGATGATGTCAGACATTCCTCTGCGGTAGAATGGGGAAATGCATGAAAATAACCATGGCTGTGAAAATGGAACTTTCTGGGAAATGGCATATTCTTGGATGGAGAGGGAGCCGGGAGAAGAGGGAGAGACGAGACAGTAGGGAGAAGGAGAAAAGGGAGAGGGAGAGGAGTCTGCTCCCAGGCCTCAGGGAACTGGAAAAACAAAAACCAAAACGGTTCAGATGTGAACAGAACTGCAGAGGGAAGCGGAGAATGTTTGGGTCAGGGGAGGAGGGGGAAAGGATAACTGCTGACCCAGAAGAAGCCTGAAGTAACCCAAGAAACGGTAAACCAGGAGGGAGAGAAGGAATCAAGCTAGGAGAACAGCACACGAACAGCGGCCCAGCCAAAGCCGCCCTGCTTCAGGCTCCCAGGCCAGTGGGAGGCTGAGTGCGCCCCTCCTCACCACAGCCCTCAGGCAAGGGACAAGACACTGTGTTCGCCTCTGTGCTCATTCCCTTCCGTCCTCAAGGTTCTCTCCCCTCCAGACTTTGCAGAGCTCCTAGTGGAGGGAGCTCTGGGCCTGTGGCTGGAAAGCCAGGCCCTCCCTCTTTGAAATCTCCCTGTAGGGGAGATGGCTTGTGTGGCCCAGGAGGCAGAGAGGCAGTGCCCCGGGGACAGGCAGGTGGGCTGTGGGTGCAGGCCTCTGGCTCCACGACTGTTGGGGTGGAGGCAATTCTTCTTTCCTAAGGCTGGCGCCAGCCTGATTCTTAGATCTCACCCTGATGGCTTCTCTCAGGGAGAGACATCCAAATACTGAGTCATAGAGGGGGGAGAAAAAGCTTTGAAGACAAAACCAAGAAAAATTATACAGGTTTTTAAATTCCTAGAAGAAAGATTTGACACCGACTTTGTACAAAATCAGGAGACGTCTCACAAGTGGGTGTGACTGTAACCCACCTGCTATGACAAGCCATCTGCAAAGTCAAAACACCAGCCCATGGCACGGCCCCTCTGGTTCTGCGTGTGCCCTGGGAGCAGGCAGGCAGGTCCCATCTTTGCTAGTGGGACAGCACAGGGCACAGCAGGCACGAAGACCCACACGACCCCAGCCCGCGATCAGTGCTCGCCACCAGCGGAACTGCTTTCCTGACAGTGTCTAGATAGGTGAACCGTTCGGGCTTATTCAAAGCTAATGTCAACATCAAGCGCTTCAAGATACTGAGTGTATCCACCAGCCAGTTTCACTCTGCTGGGCGTGGCAGGCCCCTCGGCACCTGGGCTTAGGCTCTCCTCTCCCCCAGACTGTCCTTCCCCCCGGACTGTCCTCTCCCCCCGGACTGTCCTCCTCCCTGGACTGTCCTCTCCCCCGGACTGTCCTCCCCGCTGGACTCTCCTCTCCCCCGGACTGTCCTCT
>NW_016107856.1:1065976-1092193 GCF_001604975.1 Cebus imitator
GGACTGTCCTCTCCCCTGGACTCTCCTCTCCCCTGGACTGTCCTCCTCCCTGGACTGTCCTCTCCCCCAGACTGTCCTCCCCCCAGGACTGTCATCTCCCCCGGACTGTCCTGCCGGCTAGATTTGAGGTGCTCTGTGGATTCACAAGACAATGCTTTGTGCCCCGTAGCTGAAAGCTGCCTTGCCTGCCTCCAGACAGCAGTTTCTGCACAAGAGTGGCCTGGGGTCAGCTCCTCCCTGCCTGGCTGGCCTCCCTCCTCTCTGCGCTGCCTTGTTTCCATCCTGACCACTGGCCTGGCCTCACGGGGGAACAAAACGTGGACTGGCTTCCTCAGAGTGAGAAAGGCAGCAGAGCCTGGGGCCAGCGCCAGCCACTGGCCCTTCTTTTTCAGGAGAGAAAGGACAGCAGTTAGGGATGGGGGTCACCCGGGGTGCCCGGGGGCCTGTCTCCTGCAGAGCTGCAGGGAGTAGGCCAGTGTGTTCTGTAGGAATGCCGTAACCCCAAGGGTGTCCCAGTGAACGCCCTTTCTGTTCTGAAAATGCACCACAGTGGGGTATGGCCCCTCCATAACAGAAGTGGCCATTGTGAGGTGAGGGAGTCAGCTTGGGGCTAGGGGCTTTGGTGGGCGGAGGGGAATTCCACTGCTGGAAGAGAGGGCCAGAGGGGCAGGGTGACCGAGGGGCCGCTGGGGCCTGGTGGTTGCAGGGGCTGTTGAAGGGTCAGAAGTCCTTCTGAGTGACCAGAACTGGAGCTCTCTGGTGGCCCCACATCAGCCCATCAAGCCCCTCTAATGTCCTGGCCGCGCTCCGACAGGACACAGAGATGTCCTCCAGCGACCAGGCTGGGGAGAAAAGCACACAGCGGCGTGAGTGGCTGGAGGCTTCCAGATGCCAGGCAGGCTAAGACACAGGTGTGGAGGCCCGAGGGAGAGGAACGGGAGGAGAGGATGGGGCTGGGGCTTCCCGAGGGAGGCTTTGGCCAAACCTTAAGGGAAGGGGGAAGTCAAGCAGGTCGTGACTGGGGAGGGACGCCTGTCCGGGCAGGATTCCACCTGGACCCTGAAGCTGTTGTGGGTGAGAACAGCTTGGGCAGAGGTAGGGAAGACACACTCAGGAGCCAGCGTAGCCTCATGGCAAAGCCCTGCTGGGCCTCAGGGGGTGTAAAGCTGGTGGGTGGACAACTTTCTGCATTTCAAGTACCACTTCCGTGTGAAATCAGTGTCGGATAACCCCTGAGGGCTCACATGGTTCCCAGAACTTGGGTCTTAGATAAAATGTGGATAAAATGTCTCAAGAGAGTCATGCTGGAGGATGTCCCTAGGAGGAACTACCAGGTGTCAGCCTGCAAAGTGAGTCTGTTTCTTTGGAAGTCACAGAGCATTGCTCTTTGTCAGTGACCAAAACACACCTGGTGTCCTCAGAGTCCTTGAGCCCATGGCCCTGGGGTGCAGGAATCCCTCCCACAGCGCTCTCGACAGGACCCTCCATCTGGACCCTGAAGCTCTTGCGGGTCCTCTCAGTGACCCTTCGACTAGACGAAGAACCAGTGTTCACTTCCCAATGGGATTCACATGTACTGAGTCCTCCTATGAGCCTCGGGGTCTACTCGGCCTGCTCCTCCTACACAGCTGGCTGGATGAGGGATGGACATGGTCAGTCCCCATGCTCAGCATGGACAGGTGAGCTGAGCCTCCCAGGGAGTCTGAGGGGACAGTGAGTTGTGGATGCTCCACCTCGGGGGGCCTGGGGAGACCCCTTGTGCTGCTGCCATGTTGGGCTACATTGTAAGACGGGTGAGCAGGGAGGAGCAGAGTGCTCTGAGGGCCCTGAGGATGGTCATCCCAGCGCTTTGGGAGGAATTTCCTATCCCCATCCCTGAGAGGAGCCTGAAGCCTCACTGAGTACCTGTGGGACTGCCTGGGACACTCTTACGGCTAGCTTCGGTTTGAGCCAGGCTGAGTGGGTTTCTGATCTCCACAACCAAGACCCCCTTGGTGAGAGAATAGCCCTCGGGCCTCTCCCAGCCTCTGAGCTCGGGGGGACGCCGGCTTATCACAGAGGCTGGAGGGTGGGGCTGGGGTTCTTCTGAGGGCAGCTGGCAGATCTCTCGCTTTTCACTCCAACCCCAGCCTTGCCTCTCCAACCCATAACTGAAGTTGCTGTGTGACTCCGGGACGTTCACCAGCGTTTTCCAGTCCTTTCCTGGCCCCTGCTGCTGTTGGCGTACTTTGTCTCAGGCACTGCCAAATTTTCCTTGGTGCTCCAGAGCCAGGCAGGCTCCTCCAGAAAGAGAGAGCTCAGCTGAGGTCACATGGAAAATAACCCCCAGGCAGGGCCCTTCCCCAGGCTGCATCAGCCAACCTCCCTTTGTTCTTGTTCACTCTATGTTCTTCTCTTTCTCAGCTGGCCTGTCTTACCATGGGTCAAATTACATTCCCCTAACCATAGGAATACTATGCAGTAAAAGTTTGATGCAACTTGTCTGCATCTAATCGCTCTGGGAAAGCTTTAAAAGTAGAGCACTCCAGGGATTCCGTGCCGCGAGGACATCTTCATCACTGTTGGCTTCCAGGTTACGAACGCTTCCAGTGGGAAAATTCGCAGCTCAGACAAACCTTGCTTTATACCATAGTGCATTCCTGAAGAGTCACCGATAATCTTTTCATTTATATTCTACCTTATTCCAGAAAAAAAAGTCACAGCCTGCACCAAGGCAGCAAACTAGAGATAAAGGAACATTAAAAACAAAAAACAAACAAACAAAAAACCATAAAATAGAACCAGGAGAGAGGCAGAGGCAACGTGGACACCGTCCAGATCCTACATGCTTGCTATGAACCTTAAACTTTCCAGCAGGTAGTAGGAAAAGAGAAATTCAGTTAAACAAAGAGTTATGTAGAAACTGAGCTTTGGAAAATTGAACCATATTTCAAATATATTAGTGGAAATGGTTTTGGTGGACATCTGGTTTTGTTTTTGGTTTTTATTTGTTTGTTTTTGTCTGCTCAGCAGCCCTTCACTGGGGGAACGGGCCCCTCCCGACTTGGTGTGACTAAGGCGGGGCTGTCAACCGCAGAATCAGACCCTGGTGATAAGGTGGTCTTTGGACCAAGCTCACCAGCCACACCCTCTTCTATAAACTTGTGTCTTGAATGGAGACAGCTGGGGACTATGCATGGCTGAAACAGAAGCTCCCATGAAGGTATCTTCAAAGAGAATATCCTGCTGCCCACAGCCGGCCTGGTTCTTGCCTTCCCATGGCCTGATTTTCCACGTTTTCCTTCAACTGTGAACTTCCAAGTATCCTTCTAATAAATTCCTTTTTGCCCAAGCTAGAAAAACTCTACCTCTGTTGCTTACAACCAAGGACTCCTAAAGGTATAATGCTAATAATTTCATAAGGAATATTAGAATGCTCTCAAAAAGCAAATATTCCTTCTGTATTGTTTTCTTGGTGAGTTATAGTCCGAGACCCCTTCTTGGTGCCCATTTGTGATTTCATGACGGTTGGGGACAGACTGAGAGAGTCAAGCATTGATGGAGGAGGCCGGGAAGATGACCCGGCTGTTGAGCGTGGATGGGCAGCCACGTGAAGCTCCCTCATCAGGAGAGCAGAGGTCACCCACCAACCTACCCAGGATCGAGGCCTCAGACACTGAATATTGCTCATCTGTGCTCAATAAAAAACCCCAAGTAGTCATATTTACTGTTAATTGTATAACTGGTTTAGAAACTGGGCATAATTCTATATCTTTTGCTTTCAAGTGGGGAAACAGCCCATTATCCTCACTGAGGCCTTGGCGATGTAAGATGAACAGGACACGTCCTGGGCTCACACATGACCCCTAGGTGGAGATCGTTGTCCCTGCAGGGATCCTCTCTTAGAGTGGCCGAGAGCCTGCCCTCCTCAAGCTTCGAGTTCCTGAGTTCCAGTAACAAGATCCACCTGGTCTGTGGGCATTGCTCTGCGAGTCTGTGGGCAGGAGAACCTTGAGAAAAGCACTGTTTGAGAATGGCTCCCCAAATACAGACTGCAGGACGGCCTGTGACTTTGGTCAGGTTCCAGTTAGGGAAGGTGATGATGTGACCTTGAATACTGTACGGCCAAAGTGAATTCCTTATTTATTTATTCATTTGACAGATCCCTAATGAGCCGGTACTGTGAGTCGGGCTCTGTGCTAAGTGCTGTGGAGAGGCCCGGGTGAATAAGGAACAGCCTCTGCTTTTCCAGAGAGACAAACGTCCCTGAACAGATTAGATGTGTTCACATATACACGCAAAAACAACACAGGTAGTCGGTGCGAAGCGTGGTAGTAGGGGCTACTGTTGCTTTGACTGGGGAATCGGACAAGACTTTACTTGAGCTGGACCCTGAGGACAATCTAAGGTGTCAAGAAGGGCAGGGTGGCGGCTGAGAAGGCATCCTGGGAGGAGGGAACGGCATTATGGTGTGTAAGAATGGGAGTTTCAGCCAAGGCCCCAGGAAACGCCAGATCTCACATTCCAAAGGATGGGCCAGAACGCAGGCAACATTCACCAAGGAGGTGTCCGGAAACTGGTTAGAGACCTTTAAACCCTTCACCCACATTAAGAGTGTGAAAGAATTGAGAGTTGGAAACTTTTTAAAAGAGATGTTAGAAGAGGATTCCTCTGGAGACAGCTTTGTGGAGTCCCACCCCTTCCACCCTGGGGAGGGGCGTGCCTGCCCTTTATGGCAAGGCTAAGGGAAGAGAGCTTTAAGTGGACCTCTTGGGACACGTAGTCTGTGTTCTTTGCAGTTTGGGGTAACAGTGGATCAGTGACACACTCCCATTTGGGAGAAGGTGGGCTGGCTAGCTACTCTTCAGCAAAGATGACTTAGCTGAGGACCAACCTGCACTCCAGGCTTTGTCAGGACGCATAATGTATGAGAATTTTCTGTGCACCAGATGTGGCCTTACATGGGGTCATCTTAAGTCCTATGCAAGTGGACCATTGAGAGGGGCAGAGACACCAGTAGAATCAGCCAGACGTACCCCTAGATTTCTAAGAGCTGGAGAAGATTCTCCAGCCAGAATGGAGAAACTTTAGTCCATGTGAAGAGAAAGTGACAAGGCATCCCTAGCAAAAAGGGCGAGTTCTTCAAAGAACGCACAAAAGTGCTCAGGAGACTTTAAGCACCTCTCAGGAGTGCTAGACCCCACGACTTTACCTTCACAGGAACACCTTTCCTGCTCCCTTTGTCCTCCTCTCCTTCTCCTGCTCACCTCTGGAAGGGCAGACACCAAAGTTAGCCATGGGGGGGAGTGGATGACCCCTTGCCGGTGGCCTCAGCAAGGACAAGGGTGGGAGAAGCAACCTGAAGTCAAGTTTAACATTCTGATGACTACAATGAACTGGCTGTTTCAATTACACAACAGAATCTATGTTGTTCTTGTTTTAATTTAAAGTGACCACAGGACTTTTTATTACCTGAGAGTTGCCAGAGAAATCAAGGGGTCTGTCCAAGTTTTCATCCAGGAGTGGGAAAAGAACTAGGACTATTAAATAAATTCATGGGGATATTGACAGGAAGAAAACTAAAGCTGCCTGATGACTACTGCCCAGGAGGCACTCTTGTTCAACCTGACAGTGGTTGCAGAGTCAGGACCAACGCAACATCCATCTGTCAGCATGGGAATCACAGATGTCTGGGGGTGGGAGGGGACCCAGGAGGCAGGCAGAACATGTATGGGGTGTTTGCAATGCGTCATCGTAGGGTGGTAAGGCTGACAAAAGCCAGTGAAAAGAGGAGGACAAATGTGGAAAATATCGTGCACCAAGTTCACAGCATCACAATGAAGTCTTTTGTCAAAAATGTCTATCCTAAATCTAATCAAGCCTTTAGATCTAACCTCCACTTTAAGGCGAAAGCTGGAAAGAGGATGTCTTAGCCCCTTGAGACTGCTATTGTAAAGGGAGGGTTCCCGGATTCCCCCTGCAGCATGTGAGGCAGGGGTGTGGTCTGCCTGCTAGGTCACCCTGCAGCTGAAATGCCTAGGGACAAGTGCAGAGGCCAGCGCATGTGCTTTTGAGTTCTGGCTCCACAGCAGCGTCTAGGGATGGGTGTCTGCAACTCCCAAAGCCCAGGTGGACGTGTGTTACAAGGCTCGTTCAGATTTGCAGTCTGCAGATGGCTTGTGTGTTAATCAGCTCAATGGACCCTCTGCCTTCTGTATCCCGAGCTCCTGCCCAGTGTCCCGAAAGAATCGGATCACATGCAGGCTCGAAGGATGAGTGCAAGGTTGTATTGAGTGGTAGAGGTGGCTCTCAGCAAGATGGATGGGGAGCCAGAGGGGAGGATGGGGTGGGAAGGTGGTCTTCCCCTGGAGTTGGGCCACCCAGCAGCTGGACTCTTCTCCGACCGCCGCCAGCCAGACTCCGCTCCGCATCCAGTGTCCCACCTCTTCTCTCTTTCTCTGCTGCATTGTTCCACCATTGCTGGTCTGCTAGTCCCAACGTTCAGCTGCTTGTATGTTCCCACTAAGGACTTGGGTTTATATGGGGACAGGATGGGGGAGGCATGGGGGGCCAAAAACAGAAATTCCTGTCTTCAGGCTTGAGGGTGGGGCCTTTGCTGGAGAACCACCCTCTTCTACCCAGTATTTCCCTGAATTCCGTCCATACCACTATAACAAAAATACCCTAGACTGAGTAATTTATAAACTACTCAGAAACTTATAGCTTACAGTTCCAAAGGCTGTGAATTCCAGGATCAAGGCACCAGCAGTTTCAGTGTACAGTGAGGGCACCGCTGCTTCCTAGTTGATGCCTTGCTACTGTGCCCTCATATGGCTGAAGGGGCAAGGGACCTCCTTGGAGCTTTTGGAGCTTTTTTTTTTTATTTTTGACACAAGAGTTTTGCTCTCATCACCCAGGCTGGAGTGCAATGATATGATCTCGGCTCACTGCAACCTCTGCCTCCCAGGTTCAAGCGATTCTCCTGCCTCAGCCTCCCAAGTAGCTGTGATTACAGGCACTCACAATCACACCCAGTTAATTTTTGTATTTTTAGTAGAAATGGGTTTCACTATGTTGGCCAGGCTGGTCTTGAACTCCTGACCTCAGGTGATCCACCTGCCTCGGCCTCCCAAAGTGCTGGGATTCCAGGCGTGAGCCACCGCGCTCAGCCCTTGGAGTTTCTTTTAATCCCATCATGAAGGCTCTGCCTTCATGGCCTAATCCTCCCATCACCACCACAATTATTTCAAAATAAGAATTTGGTGGCGGTGGGGGGACAAACATTCAGACCGTGGCAGAGGACTAAGTTAAATGACACCTGCAGGGAGTAATCAGATAAATCCAGAAAGTGATGTGTCACCAAAACCCAACACAGTTTCTTCGGCAAATCAATGACATGAAAGAAAGAGGTCAGGCAGAGAGAACCATTCTAGATGAGAAGATGCTTAACTAGAGCTGATGGTAATTCACTATTGCAGGTTTCTTGAGCTTTGACAAATACCATGATTATGTAAGATGTTAATATTAGGGGAACCTACTTGAAGTGTGTGCAGGAACTCTCTGTACTAACCTTGCAACTTTTCTGTAAATTTAAAATTATTCCAAAATGAAAAGTTTATAGGAGAGGAGGGGAGACGGAGGGAGAGGAGGTAGAGGGAGATTTCAGATACAGAAACATAATTCAGTGTGTGGATATTCATTGATCTGGGTTCAAAGTCCCAGCTGTACAAGACACTTTTGAGAACATTGGGGAAATTAAATTTGGATTGTATGTTATTGATTTTAAGGACTCATACTTAATCTTGTTAGGTTAAGGTTATGTTAAAAATTTCCTTAAGAGATACTAAAGTGTTTGGGTAACATGTCATGTTGGCCTTCATTTAAAATATTTTTCTCTACTTTTGAAATATGCTGTTGGGAAGTCTTTCAACAGGAAAAAAAAAGTAACTATATTCCCATCAATATCAAGCAGTTACAATGCTGTAAGTTTGAGGAGGCGTTACAGAGCGAGAGAAGATTCAGCCAGCGAGTGTGAGGGCTGGGAAACACCCCTCATCTTACAGCTGAGGGTCTGCGGGCAGGTGTCAGGCCCCGCACTAGGCAGCAGCGGGTGGGGCACAGCCTGGCCGTTATTCTGCTCTTCAGGCTTTGGAGAAACTCATTCTTTGTTTAAATTTTGGTGTTTCCAAAGTTCACCCCACAACAGAAAGCTGCCTGAAGACGTCCTGGATGCTGTGCTCAAGGAAAACATTTCTGACCACCCAGCTTCAGGCTGCGGCCACCCCCGCCTCTGCTTCCTCCTTCTGGCGTGTGGGAGGCACCTGGGAAGTGTCCTCACCTGGCCCGAGTAGGCAGTTTGGCCCGAAAACAATTAATTCACCCAGATGAGCTGCAGCCGGCCTCCCTGGAGGGCCGTTCCTCATGCCCACCCACCCCCCCACCGCACCTTGTGCTCTATACAGGGGGAGCTCCCTGGCGTGACTCTCTAACTGGGGGTCAGGAAGTGAGGCCACCTACAGAGGGGCTGGGAGGAGGCTGAGGGGAGCTGCAGGGGAGAGCTTTGCTGATCCCTCCACTGCGTCCCTGGGTCCTGCCCTCCTCCGTAACCTCAGGAGATGCCTGTTGAGGCTTTTTCAGATGTTCTGTCTCCTGTTTTGTGTAGCGTGGAGGAAAAATCACACTTGTGGACAGCAGGCACTGCACAGGGCTCAGCCCTGCGCCCGGAGGGAGGGGCTGCAGTTCTTCCTCGCCTCTCAGCCGTTTCCCTCTGGGATCTTGTTTCAGAAAGGGGCCCCTTTCCTGGAAGGGAGGGTGGGAGGGAAAGCCTGGCCGAATGAGCATGTTTAAGATAAGGCAGACAGGGTTATGGGGAGAAGGAGAGAGGAGGAGAGAGATGGATTGATTGAGAACTTCTTAAGGAAGCGAGGGAACAAGGTCATGCTCACTCAGCTTTGTATTTTCAACAGTGCGTGAGACCAGACCTCAAGAAGCAGGGCTAAGGAATGAATGGGTTCCCCACACCTTGGGTGAAATGATCAGAGGAGTGGCAGAACAGAGCAAGGAAGCCGGTGCGACAGAGAAACGAAGGGATCAATGCCACAAAATAAAGAGAACACAAGGGTCGGCTCATTCCAGGTCCCCCACCAGGAAGCCCCTATCAGGACGGGAGGGGGAGCTCCTTGGAACTGAACTTGGATGCAGCCCAGTTCAGCTAGAGAACATGTCTGAGGAACACCAGACCTCGTCTCCTTCCGGGAGTGGGATCCAACACCTGGCCAGACAAATCGGTGCTGAACGAAAGTGCACTGGGGGCTGATTTTAAATTTCTTCTTTATTTTTTTTTTTTAAAAAAGCATTTTTCTGGGTTTTTAAAACTTCTCCAATACATTAAAACTTTTTTCCCGCCACGTAGCACTTCTTTCTTGCCTCTTTTGTCTCTGCTCCTGGTGTGGTCTGCCTCCTGTGAGACCCAGACAAAGAAACCTTTTCAACGGTTGAGATCTGAGATCTAGGAGCTGGAGGGGCTGCAGGCTTGAAGGAAGGTGGTTACTGGTCAAAAGGAGAAGTTCATTTGCACAAAAATATAAACGGGGGGGGGGGGTGGATGAGACCAGCACATATGCGTATGGATTGATCTACAATCCATATAAAAAAATAGACCCAAATTGTCATTTTACATTTGTAATATTATACAAAATAATATATATTTTTAAACAATACATACCCACCTACACACACGTGCACACACACATACACACAAGGTGCTCGTGACCCCTCTGTGCTTCTGCTTGCAGGGACAAGGGTGTCAGTAGGCAAAGATGACGTGGTAGGTGACCTGGTGGCCATTGTCCCAGGCATAGAGCAGGCGGTCCTTGGGGTTGTAGTCTATCTGGGTCGTGTAGGAATACTCATTCTCAAACAGCAGCCGGGGGACGATCTGCGTGTTGGTGTGGGTGTCGAAGGCATAGGAGATGTTAGCATTCCGCTGGTTGTAGCTGTCTACGGCGTACAGCACCCCACAGATGACGAAGCAGTTGCCGTAGAAGTTCCTCCGGAGCCCCGTGCGCCACGTGGTCTCCTTCTGCGTGCTCAGGTCCACCGCATTGAGCTTGCTCAGGACAATGACCTCCTGGCTGAAGCCCTCGTCGTCCAGGGCCGGGTAGATGAGCCATAGGCCATTCTCGTCCACAGCAAAGTCCACATCTGAGTGGCCCTGCCATCGCCAGGGGGTGGCCTCCTCATAGGCCACGTCATGCAGCATGGCCCAGGCAGCCACGTAGCGCTGCTTCAGGTCATACTTGATGATGTTGCGGGTGAAGGCGCGGTTGTAGTAGAAGGCGCCATCATACACCACATGGCCTGTGCCGATCCAGCTGTACGGGAGCTTGTAGGAATTGCTCCAGCGACCTGCGGGTGGGGAGAAAACAAGAGGCTTCGGGGTGGCGTGGCAGAGGGTGGGTGGCCCGTGTGGTTAGGTGAGTGATGATCAACGAGGGGTCTGGAAACCCGGGTTTGCGTCTTGGCTCTGCCTCTTTCTAGT
Organism: Cebus imitator; assembly: GCF_001604975.1. Taxonomy (NCBI): domain Eukaryota; kingdom Metazoa; phylum Chordata; class Mammalia; order Primates; family Cebidae; genus Cebus; species Cebus imitator. The sequence continues at coordinate 1,076,496 of NW_016107856.1, forward strand.
GTTCTGTTGCACATCATTTAACCTGTCCACACCTCAGCGTCCTCATCTGTCATAGGGAAGTGACAATTCCCACCTGCCTGTTTCAAGGGTCCAGGGAGCTAATATACATGAATGTGGTTCGTACATTGTCAAGGGTTATGGAAAAGGGAGGATGCTTCACCACCCTCTCCTGGACTGGAGGTTGTCCAGTGTCCCAGGAGCTGGGGACGAGGGGCAGCACTGAGAGGCAGAGAATGTGAGGGAGTGGAGAAGGGGGACCGCTTTCCAAGGGAGACCACTAGCCATCAGAAGAAGGTGCCACCCTTCCCATCTGCCATTACCACCAAAGAGGGTCAGCTGTGATAAAAACAGAGGACATGGGGAAGGGAAGGAGCCACCTGGGTTGGATCCATATCACGCACCTTGTTTGAAGTTCTCCAGGTTCCGGAATTCCACCAGGGTATTGCCGTAGTAATAGTTGGTTACATAAATCCGCTCATCCTTGGCCAGGGGGTCCTTCATCCAGGCCCCTTCATTCCGCCCATATGTGTTCTGGGTGGTCGGCCCCGTGATTGTGGAGAGAGTGTCCTTGCACCTTCCTGGTGGAGAAGAGGTGGTTGAGGTGTTGGGCTGATCTAGTGATGTCTCACCCCCTAAACGTTTGCTGCCCCTCCATCTGGAGTCTGGCTCCTCAGCAGGCTTTAACAGCCGTGTATAACCTGACCTCACACATTTTTCACGCACCATCTCCTGCTACTCCCCTGATCCACCCTACACTCGACCCTACACCTGAGGCTCCACTGTGCCCATCTTTCGCCACTTTTACGCCACCATGCTTTGCTCCTGTTGTTCTGACTTCTCAATCCTATCCCTCAAAGACCTAAGATCCAGATTCCTTGTATGACACCATACCCTCCTCTGGAGAACTATTGTCTTCTATACCATTCAGTTCTCAGGGTACCATGAATGCTGCTCTCTTACACAGCATGTCTTCCTGCATCTCCACAATGCTTGTGCTTCTTTCTCTTCCCTCCATGCCTGCCCCCAACTGAAGTGTAGGCACCGAGGGATGAGGGAATGTGGCTTTTCCTCACTGCATTCTCGGTGCTCAGAACACAGTGTCTGGCATGCTGCAGGCACCCAGATGTCTGATCCCTGCGTGAACACACAGCATGAGAAGTGTGGCCAGAGGAGAGGACTCTGCTGGGCATAACCAGGAACTCTGAGCTCTGCCAGCTGCTGAGCTGCCCCAGGCTGTGGGACCAACCCTAACTGAGCAATGGCTATTCATGTCCCTGAGGCCCACCTGCTGTCCGAGAAGGCTATCCCCAAGCCCATGCCCCTGTCACTACTGAGAGCAGGATGCCAGGCCCCCCTGCTGGGGAACTGGGGGGCAAGATATCAAGATCTTGAATAAGGAGCTGACTCTGGCTGTGGACGCCTCCTTCAGAGATTGAGTCAGCCACAATGGGATGGGACAGAGCAATATCCTTCTGAGTGGCTCTGGGATGACCTGGTGCCCAGGAGAGGCCCTAAAAGGCCAGTGGAACTATACTGGGTTCTAGGTCAAGTTGAAAGCCTGCAATGCTTGTCTGTGTTATTATTATTGAACATAGCCTTGAGTGATAGTGAAGTCACCCCTGACTACTACAGGAGTGTGCTCCTTCTGTCCCTCACGCTGGTGGATTATGGAAGAGGTAGGAAGACAGCAGCGGGAGGGGCAGTGAGAGAGCTGCGTGAATCCTGCCCTCACAGCTTCCTGAGCCCTACTGGCAGCTGGGCCAGCAGAACCCTGCTCCACCTGCCGCCAAGGCTGACGGCACAGGTGGGTTAAGAGAATAATCGCTCCTTGACACTCACCTGGGACAAAAGTAACAAAGGTCCTACAGTTTGGATTCCAGAGTTCTCTAAATTCTAGGCCACCCTCATTTCCAAACCGTTCCAATCCGTTCTGTCTATTCTGCTCCCCCCCCCAGGGGGTGAGAGGATGGTGTCCAAGCCCTGCAGCTGACAGGACAGGGGCAGGCAGCTGGGCCCTTGGCCCTGGGTCTGGGGCAGGCGGGGGCTCAAGTGGGATGAACATTGTTTTGCAGGCAGGCCCCATAGCTGGGTGCAGTTGGCAGGGCTTAGGCAGCTCAGTGTGGGGTTTCTTAGGTCCTGGTCTGATGGAAAGGGGAGAGATTCGGTCTCCATAAGACAAACAAAAGAACCTCCCTGCCAATGCCTCATTCCCCAAGAGCTGAGCTCATCTGTTCAAGACAATAAAATACAGGACTCTGACTGAGCCCTGGCAACAGAGATCTGATGGAAAAGCTCTCATTTCCTGGAGCTAAGCAGGGCCCTGGATGCCAGTTAAGATGCTACGCTCCTTCGGCACTGAGGTGAGCCCCTAGCATGCCACCACCGGGCAGTCCTCTGCCCTGGCAAAACCCAGAAAGGACAGCAATTCCCTGTCCAGAGGCACCCCTGGCTCATGCCCCCAAACCCCACAGATGGCCATGAGGTGAGGTGTTTTCTGTCCAGGGGTTGCCATGGCCACACCACCTCTCTGACCAAACACAGAAATTGTAGATGGACTCTTGAAAGTCAGGACTCATCTGTGGGGCTCCAGCAGCCCCGAAAATCCTTGCAGGGTCCCGCCTCACCCCGAGGCTCTGCAGTGGCAGGGCTCTAATGCAGGGCTATAGATGTGCCCCAGGCTAGGGCCAGAGGCCTGGCTCTGGTATTGGCCTGGCCACCAACTCCAAAGTCTGTGTGGCCACTATCATATCAAAAAGTTTTAATCTCTTCAGCAGTAAAATGAGGGTAATGCACGTCCTGCCTGCTTCACCAGAGTGCGCGGAGAGTCCCCTCTGATGATGATGTGGCAGACTGAGTAATGGCCCCTACAGAGATCCAGGTCCGAATCCCTGGAGCCTGCGAATGGGACAAAAGGAAACGAAGGGGACTTTGCAAATGTGATTACATAAAAAAAATTCTGAGATGGGGAGACTCTACTGGACTATCTGGGTGGTCCTATTTAATAAATGCGGTCACAAATATCCTCATGACACAGAGGCAAAGGGAAATTTGACTATAGGAGAGGAGGAAGCAATGTGATGAAAAAAGCAAATAATAAAGCGATGTGGCCATAAGCCAAAGAATGCGGCAGCCACGAGAGGCTGGAAAAGGCAAGAAACGGATTCTCCCCTTGAGCCTCTGGAAAGAATCAGCCCTTCTGACACCTTGATTTTAGCCCTGCAAGACTTGTTTTGAATTTCTGGCCTCCAGAACTGTTAAGAGAATAAATTTTTGTTTTTAGCCAGTAAGCTTGTGGCAATTTGGAGGCTTAAGAAATGGATACAGATGGAGTCAGCTTCTTGGCTTAGGGCATTCTTATTTCTGTAGGAAGAGGGGATTCCCCACTTGCAGCTTCATAGTCCTGGTACTAGGCCCTCAGGCTGTATTTTCACACGCCCTCAGAGGGAGCAAACACTGCTGCCCTGCAGGGTGGACAAGCCTAGGCAGGAATGGCAGGACAGATGCAAATGATTTCAGAGCATTTGAAGACAGAATCGAGGGAAGAGCACAGTAAACCATGAGACCCAGACACATCACTGTGCTCTGAGAATCTGGGGCAGCTCAGATGCGCCCACACTTGGCAGCAAATCATCAGCCTTGGAGAGAAGGCACTGCATGTTGATTCCTCTTCGAGGGGGATGACAGAAAGATGGGAGAAAGTTCAAAGGCACTGCAGAGAGGAGGGTGCAGTCTGCATCTCATCTTAGGTTTCCCCAGAGCAGGGCTGCCAAGGATGCCGATGACGCTGACATTTACTATGCGGTTTCTACATATTCCGTCATTTAACTAATAGTCCTGGGAGGCAGCTGGCCCTGCTTCAAAGGTTGCCAGGGTCTGAAAAGAAGGGGCCCTTCCCCTCAGCATATAAACCTCCTCGAATCTCAGCATTCTAAAAGAAATAAAACAGCAAGCAAGAGCTTTCCTGGCCCTCCCCAGCTCTCAGCTCTGGTGCTCACTTGGCGAGCCTACCCAGCAGGGTCCTCAGGACATCTGCTCCCCTGGTCACCCTCATTGGCAATGCCCACATGCCCCTCAGCCCCTCAACCCCTCTGCTGCCAAAAATGCTCCTGCACTGCCCCTCGGGTTGCTCTCCAGTCCTCTTATTCTAGTCAAGCCTCTCTTTTGCTCAGAAACTGAGGTAGCCACCCCCCACCGGCACCCACCCACCTCCCTGAAAAGGTGTCTCCTCCCTCCCTTGGCTTCCACCACCACTCTCTCCTGGTTCTGCCTGCTTGCCTGGTCGGGCCTTCTCCAGCTCTTTGACTAGTGCTTCCTCTTCTGCCCGCTTTCAAATGTCACTCTCTGGAGTTCCACCTTCAGCCTCCTCTCTCCTCATTGCTCCTGCAGACTCAGCTCCTGCTGACAACTCAGCCCAGGTCCTGATTCTGAGCATCCTGAATCCATACAACTACCTATGAGGCGCTTTCCTTCTGGGTGTCCTCCTGGCTCCTCAAACTTAAAGGATTGAAAATGCAAATCATTTGCTTCAGTTCACAGGCCGCTCCTCCTGTATTTACTGTCCCGAAAAAGCCACGACACACCATCCACCAACCGAGCCAGAAACCTAGGTCATCCCTGACATCCCCCTTCCCTCCACCCACACCCCCATCAGCACTGAGTAACACCTTGACCCTCATCCTCCACCTCTGTGATGTAGCTCAGACCTCACCACCTCTTGCCTGGATCACCCCAATTGTGCCAGTTGATCTCTCTGGCTCATCTCTGCCCACTTCTAACTTAACCTGCCCAGTATTCCCTTTGCTGCTTTTCCAAGAGTCACATCTTCTTAAATCTTTAATGACTCACCATCTCCAACCGCCACATGCAGCTCAGAATCCCATCCTAGCACATCAGCCCCTCCCCTTCTTACTACTTATCATCTGCCTTCATTCAGAGGGCTCAAACTCAGATGCCTACAGGGGCCAGGCAGGAACTGAAATGATGATTCAGGCTGATTGTGAGATAAAAGGCGGCAGAAGACACTGGTGAACTGGAAGAGCTGACCCCAAGGCATTCAGATCCAAGAACATAAAAACACATTGTGGGACAAATTTGGCCCTCAGGCTGCCAGCTTGAGATCTCTAGCCCATACCTAGCTGCTTGTATTCACCTTGGGTGCCATGCCCAGGGCTGCTTTATGGGCATATGACCTGTGTAATCACACAGGACCCTTGCTCAGAAGGGCTGCCCTTCATTTAATGATCTGCTGTTACCATCTTGAACATCTTAATATTTTCACCCTTGAACTTGTATTTATGTGAAGTTTAACAATGCAGCCTGTGTGGGTGAGCAGAAGAGAATGCAAGATGTGTGTGGCCACCTTCCTTGTCCCCCGCTTGCATATAGGGTTTGCTATGCCCAATGAGCACAGGATTGCAGGTAGACCCACTGTGCACCTGAGTTCAGTGAGACTCAAAGTGAGCACAAGGTAGGTCCATTACCACAAAGGCCACATTTTCCATTTGAACCAGATCATGCTCCGAAAGCAGAAAGAAAGCAGTGGCATACTAAGAAACACAAATAGTCAAGGAACCCTATCATATTCTTTCTTGTGTTACTTTCCTGTATTAGACAATAACCTATGCTAAAAACGATACAGAAGAGGGAAGAATAGGGCAACTTATAATTCCTTTTCTTTTCAGTCCTTCCTCACTCAGTAAGCTGAAGGTAGGGAGTGTTGTTAAAACGTTCACATGTCAAGGAAAACAAAAACAGATGAGTCACTTTTGTGCAGTGTTTCCACTATTCTGGTAAGAACAAAATACATATGTATGTAGGAGCTACAAAATACGAAATGAGTCATTTTGGTGGATTCTGCATAAAAGTTGAAAGTTCTTATATTTGCATTTAAAACTGACATTGCACAATATAAAGATGAATGATATAATTCATGCTAGTAATTTATATCTTTAAGACAGGCATACCTCAAAGATATTGCAGATTTGGTTCCAGACCACCGTAATAAAGCAAATATCACAATAAAGTGAGTCGTGCGTCTTTTTTGGCTTCCCAGTGAGTATAAAAGTTATGTTTACATAATACTACAGTCTATTAAGGGTGCAATAGCATGATGTCTAAAAAATGTACATGCCTTAACTTAAAAATACTTTATTGCTAAAAAATACTAATGATTATCTAAGCCTTCAGTGGGTCGTCATCTTTTTGCTGGTGGAGGGTCTGCCTTGATGTTGGTGGCTGCTGACTGACCAGACGGGTGGATGCTCAAGGCTAGGGGGCTGTGGCAATTTTCTAAAATAAGACAACAATAAAGTTTGCTGCATCAGTTGACTCTTCCGTTCATGAAAGATTTCTCTGCAGTGTGTGATGCTGTTTGATAGCATTTTACCCAAAGTCGAACTTCTTTCAAATTTGGACTCAAACCTCTCAAACCCTGCCACTGCTTTATCAACTAAGTTTGTGTAATATTGCAAATCCTTTGTTGTCAACGATCGTTTCAACAACGATCATGGTGTCTTCACCAGGAGTAGTTTCCATCTCAAGAAACCACTTTCTTTATTCATCCATAAAAAGTAACTGCTCAGCTGGGTATGGTTGTTCATGCCTGTAATCCCAGCACTTTGGGAGGCTGAGGCGGGTAGATCATGAGGTCAAGAGATTGAGACAATCCTGGCCGACATGGTGAGACCCCGTCTCTACTGAAAATACAAAAATTAGCTGGGTGTGGTGGCGTGTGCCTGTAATCCCAGCTACTCGGGAAGCTGAGGAAGAAGAATCACTTGAGCCCGGGAGGGAGAAGTTGCAGTGAGTGGAGGTCGCACCGCTGCACTCCAGTCTGATGACAGAGTAAGATTCTGTCTCAGAAAAAACAAAACAAAACAAAAACAAAAATAAAGAAGTAACTCTTCATCCATTCAAGTTTGATCATAGGATTGCAGCAATTCAGTCCCATCTTCAGGCTCCACTTCTAACTGTAGTTCTGTTGCTATTTCCACCACATCTGCAGTGACTTCCCACACTGAATCCCTCAAGTTCATCCATGAGAGTTGGAATCAACTTATTCCAAACTCCTGTTAAAGTTGATATTTTGACCTCCTCCCATGAATCATGAATGTTTTTAATGATAAATCCTTTACAAAGATTTTCCATTCACTTTGCCCAGATCCATCAGAGGAATCATTATCTATGGCACCTGTAGCCTTACAAAGTGTAAGAGTTTCAACTCTTAAATAGTAAGCGTTGAAAGTCAAAAGGATTCCTTAATCCATGGGCTTCAGAATGCAGGCTGTGTCGGCAGGCATGATAGCATTCATTTCCTTGCACAGCTCTATGAGAGCTTTTGGGTTACTAGGTGCACTGGCAAAGAGCAGTCATGTTTTAAAAATAATCTTTCGGCCGGGTGCAGTGGCTCACGCCTGTCATCCCAGCACTTTGGGAGGCTGAGGTGGGTGGATCACTTGAGGTCGGGAGTTTGAGACCAGCCTGGCTAACATGGTGAAACTCCGTCTCTACAAAAAATTAGCTGGGCGTGGTGGCATGCGCCTGTAATCCCAGCTACTCAGGAGGCTGAGGCAGGAGAATCACTTGAACCCAAGAGGCAAAGGTTGCAGTGAGCTGAGATTACACCACTGCACTCTAGCCTGGGCAACAGAGCAGGACTCAGTCTTAAAAAAATAAAATAAATAAAATAGTAATCTCTTTTTCTGAGCAGTCTCAACAAAGGGCTTAAATTATTCAGTAAACTTCGCTGTAAAAAGATGTGCTATCATCCAAGCTTCGTTGTTTCATTTATAGAGCACAGGGAGAGTAGATTTAGCATAATTCTTAAGGGCCCTAAGATTTTTAGAATGGTAAATGAGCACTGGCTTTGATTGAAAGTCACCAGCTACATTAGCCCCTAACAGAAGAGTCAGCTTGTCTTTTGAAGCTTTGAAGCCAGGCATTGACCTCTCTTTTTTAACTATGAAAGTCCTAGATGGTATATCTTCTTCCAATAAATGGCTGTTTTGCCTACACTGAAAATCTGCTGTTTAGTGTAGCCACCTTCATCAATGATCTTCACTAGATCTTCTAGATAACTTGCTACAGCTTCTACATTAGCACTTGCTGCTTCACCTTGCATTTTTACATTACGGAGATGACTTCTTTTCCTAAACCTCATGAACCAGCCTCTGTTAGCTTCAAACTTTTTTCTGCAGCTTCCTCACCTCTCTCTCAGCCATCACAGAATTTAAGAGAGGTAGGGCCTTGCTCTGGATTAGGCTTTCTCTTAAGGGAATGTCGTGGTTGGACTGACTTTCTATCCAGATCACTAAAACGTTCATATCAGCAATAAGGCTGTTTTATTTGCTTATCATTCACGTGTTTACTGGAGTAGCACTTTTAATTTCCTTCAAGAACTTTTCCTTTGCATTCACAACTTGGTTAACTGTTCTGCACAAGAGAGGCCTTGCTTTTGGCCTATTTTGGCTTTTGACATGCCATTACCACTCAGCTCTGTCATTTCTAGCTTTTGATTTAAAGTGCGAAGTGTGGGATTCTTCCATTCACCTAAACACCTAGAGGCTATTGCAGGGTTATTCACTGGTCTAATTTCAATATTGTGTGTCACAGAATAGGGAGGTCCAAGGAGCGGGAGACAGACATGGGAACGGCCAGTTGGGGGAGCAATCAGAACACACACATTTACAGATTAAGTTCACTGCCGTATATAACTGTGGCTGGTGACACCCCAAAATAATGACAACAGTATTATCAAAGATCACTGATCACAGATTATCATAACATACAAAGAAGAAGTTTGGGATATTGCAAGAATTACCAGAATGTGACACAGAGACACAAAGTGAGCACATGGGGTTGGAAAATGGTGCTGGTGGACTTGCTTGACACAGGGTTCCCACAAACCTTCAGTCTGTGAAAAATACACTCTCATCTGCGAAGTACAACGCAAAGCGCAATAAGATGGGGGCATGTCTGTACTTCTTTACTTACAAAAGCATGGAAAAGCAAATAAAGAACACCATAAGCAGAGAGAGAGACAGAGAGAGAGGCACATACACACCATGAACGGAAGAAGAAGAGCTTTATATTTACTGCTGGCATGGCACTTTCCCCTGCCTTTTGAGCAGGGCCCCACGCTGTCATTTTGCATTGGCCCTGGTGCCCTTGTTTGCTCTGCTTCTTCTCACTGCCATGCCACTTTCCTCCTTTGCCTAATTTCCCCTCATGCTACAAGACAGCTAGGCCAGCATCTCTTTCCCGAAGAGGGTCCTGGGCTGCCTCAGTCTCCCTCTGTGACCACTGTGGCCTGTGCCCTCCAGTGCTCACCACCCTGCACTGAAGTCAGTGTCTGTGCCAGTCTCACATACAAGCTGCGCAGCTCCAGGGCAGGGCCCCTGCCGTTTCTGTCTTTGCATCCCTGACTCCCACAGCACTCACATGTCCTGAGTGCTCAGCACTTATTACTGGACCGAATCTGAACATTGTTTCCATGTTAGAGCCCTCTCTCTTTTAGCATCAAGTCCCGACTTCTCATTCCCTTCCTCATCAGGCCCCAGCTCCCTACCTGGAATTCCATTATTTCCCTCATGCATCCCCAACTGTGCCGGCGCACCTGGGCTGCCTTCCATTCCCTGCCCACCTGGCTCATGCTCTTGGCTCTGCCTGGAGAGTTCTTCTTTGCCCTCTGAGCCTGGTGAGCTGGGAAACACCCTCGGAGAGGAGCCCCATGGCAGAAGCAACGCGACGCCCCTGGACCACATGCATCTGTTGCTGGCCACACTTCCCACGTGCTCAGCCACTTCAATCACTGCTGCCTCCCTGCACCTTTGGGAAAGTGACCACTTCTTGCTCACTTTGAATCTTTGCAGTCAAGCATGCTGTAGTGCTGGATGAATTATTAATACTAGTCGACTCTTTATCCTCATCAAGAGGCTTAGACTTCAGTCCTTTACCACCTGCAAGGATATATTTTATCCATTTTATATTCTTACTTCTAGGACCAGAGGCCCCTGTGTTATACGATGATGGGATTCCCAGTGGTCTGAGGGAGCTGGGTTAGGAGCACCAGCAAAGAGACTGAGACCAGTGGAGCTGGGGCCAAGGAGCTGGGGCCGGAGGAGATGTTTGGGCTCTGCAGAGGCTCTGGAAGCTGCCCCAGCCCACGTCAGCATCGCCTTCCTTGGGCTCCCCAGACCAGCCTCCCTGACACGAGGCAGGCAGGACTGGCCATCACGCCCCATGGTCAGCACAGCTGGCCAAGCCCTGGGGGTGGTTACAGTCATCTGCTTTGTGGGGGAGATGGAGACATTCTTCATAGTTCATGATATTTCCTAGTTTCAAATAGAAGCCAGGCTCTCTCTGGTATTGTCATAAACTGACTATCCTCTTTGTCTGCAACTCCAAACCAACCCCTTCTACAAAATGCATGAGGAATTGTAGTTGCTGAAGTCTGGGAATCTGCAGAGCCTTGGTTACGCGGCAGTTTTATTTCTCTGCAGTAGCCGGGGCTATTCCCAAAGCCAGGGCTGTCTGGAGCAGGAGTGCCTTCTCAGATGGTACCAATCCTACCCAAGCCCCGGCTCCAATAACTGACAACGTTTTTCCTCCCTCTGTCCTACAGCTACACTATGGCCAAATACTTTGTTTGCACAGCCAAAAATACATTCTAATTTACTTGTTTTGGATTTTTTTTGAAAATGTTATAACTCTCCTGAGGAGAACAGTAGACATTTTAGGACATCACAAAATCAGGATTGGAAACCATGGGATAAAATCTTTCTTTTAAAAGTAGCCCTGTTTACAACCACATCTTAAATAGCTCAAAAATCAAAATTGCTGGATTCATCAAACAGCAAACAAGCTTTCCCAGGTAGCAAATCAGTGGCCCATGTCTATTTCAGCCAAAGGCTTTTTATTTAACTGATGGCAGGGAGATGTCAGCCCATCACAGTCTTCCTTGGCCAGGCACAGGCAATTTGGGGGCTGCAGAGAATGTTAGGGTATGAAAATTCCATCTTTGAGATGGAGTTTCGCTCTTGTTGCCCAGGCTGGAGTGCACCGATGCTATCTCGGCTCACTGCAACCTCTGCTTCCTGGGTTCAAACGATTCTCCTGCCTCAGCCATCCAAGCAGCTGGGATTACAGGCATGCACCAGCATGCCTGGCTAATTTTGTATTTTTAGTAGAGACAGAGTTTCTCCATGTTGATTAGACTGGTCTCGAACTCCCAATCTCAGGCGATCTGCCCGCCTTGGCCTCCCAAAGTGCTGGGATTATAGGCATGAGCCCCTGCGCCCGGCCTTGGCAGTGACAGACTATTAAAAATAATTCCCAGAAACAAACTTATGGAAGTTCCACATCACCTAGACAGCCAAAGCTTTCTTCTTCTCTGGGCCACCCCTCCTCTCACCCCTTGGCATTTGAAGAACACACTACATCTGTGTCCATGTCTATTTTTTCTGCTGTCGACATAAGAGGTGAGAACCCCAGCTCCTCTGAAAAATGCCACAGGCTAGTCTTGAAGCAAACCTTACACCCTCAGCGTGATGATGCTGTTCTACTTGAATAGAATATTGAACAAGAGAAAATGTCATTTCTACCACCAGGTAGAATGCTGGGACCCAGGGTTTCTCTGGGCATCAGCATCCCATCAGGCTACTGGAGGGGGACAGAGTTCTAAGAGCCCCTGAAAACAGCAGAAAAGCCCACTGGTGGCAAAGCCCTGGGGTGGCAGCTGGGGAGAGGCTGGGTGCTGGGACTCAGGTTAGCAGGTTATGGAGACAGAGGAAGACTCACTCCTGGCTAGCAAGGGAACAGGCTCCCAGGCCGGCAAACACCATTGCCTGATGGCGTGCAAGGTGTGTGCGTCCTACCTGCAGCCTATCTTCATTGTTGGTGTTCTAGCAAACTGTGGTGGGGCAACAGGGATTTCAAATATTTGGAGGAACATTCCCTCTCACCGAAGGTGACAGGAAGCTGAAGTGGTGGAGGTATGGGGGCCCGGGGAAGTTCACTCCCATGGCAGAGGAGGAGGTGGAGTGCTGGCTTCAGGGCCCGTTCTCAAGAGCACAAAGGCCAGGCTGCTCAGAGCTTGCTTGCACACACAGTATCCTCTGCTCCGACCCCAAGGCAGTCTAGAGAAATACAGCAGGATCCCCGCTTCGGAAACTTAAACATTCTCTCCTGCTCCCACCCTCGCCTCTGAAGCTCAAGAACTGCCTTCTTGCTTAGCTTCCTCCAGGCCAGGGTTCATGAGATTTTGCCCTGGGGACCATTTTTATGGGCTATTTCCCTGCTCTCACTCTGCCATTATTCTGAAACTTTCACCCAATAAGAATCCATTCCTGTATCATGGCCTGATAACCTTCCTGCAGAAAACCATAGCATATACTGAGACCCAGAGAGGGCTGAGATTTGGCCAAAGTCACACAGCTATGAATGGCGGAGACCAGAGTGTCTGGCTCCCGGCAGGTGCTCCTTCACCACCCTGCCTCTGGCAGCGGCTGGCACCTTATGCTGAGGAGGGATTCGGACCGAGGCTGCCAAGGGAGTGCAAGACGGGAAAAGGGAAAGATCTGTACAGGGCAAACCATATCCTCTGTCAAATCAAGTGTATTTTTCAACAAATATTTGATGAAATTATGACTCAATAGTGTTATTTTTCAGTGGTGATTTAATGAACGCTTGGTTTAGTTCTCTCTGGAAGGACATTTGTAACTAGCTCCCATTTTTCCTGTTTCAGTTCCCTTCTTTCCCTACTTTCCTGTTTCACTGCTCTGAGTTCTCTTGGGCCATGGAGCTCCCAGGCAAAGAATAGGGCGGCATTCTCCATGCTTCTGGAACGTACCTCGTTTTTTTAGACCTAACAGTCAGGAGGCTTCCCTTCTCTGCTTAGAAAACTCCTATTCATCCTTCAAATCCCAGCTCAAATGACACTTCCTTAGAAAAGTTTCCCCAGCCTTCCTGGCAGCCAGGCCAAGCTAATATTCCTTCTTTCCTTTCCCTGTTTCTCCATTTCTCTGCCACAGCCTTGTCACACGGTGCCATGATGCTTCTGTGCTCTCCATGGGTGGGGCTCATGATTTGGCGCTGGGGCCCATTGCACTGGGTATTTCCCTGCCCTCACTCTGCTACAAATCTGGGACTTCCCCCACAGCAAAAACCCTCTGTTCTTTTGTGGCCTGGCAACATTACGGCAGAAAAATTCACTATTTCATCACTGGATACCCCAACACCCATCATAAAGGCTAGTGTACAGAAAGCACTCAACAAATATTTATAAAACTGCCTCATGAAAGCAAATCTTGGCTTCATTAATTTACATATATATTTTAGAAAAAAGAGTCCCATTCTTGCCACTGGCACATGTTCATAACACATAAACTCTAGGTGTTAAAACTAATCGTTGGTCAAAGGCATAACTCCACTTGCCATTCCCATGGGGAGCTCTGACCAGCTGGCCTCTCCTCCTCTCAACGTATTTTCAGGCTCGGCCTCTTACCTGAGCTGATCAGGAGACCAAGGCCAGGTACAATGAACTTACCTATGACATTCCGGATGTCATCTTCTTCTTCGGGGCTCAGCGTGGGACTGGCAGGGGTTGTTTGCTGCCTGGCAGGAGCATTTTTCCCCATTGAGTCTGTTCTGACCGTGGTGGGAGGCAGGGGGGCTGTGTGCGTAGCTTCCATCAGCTCCTCCCTGGGAGGCACTGCCGGAGGAGCTGGGGCTGTGGGTTGCCGGGTGGCTGTGTGGGCCACGGTGGTGGCTGGTACCTGAGGAGATGGCTGCTGGACTGACTCCCTAGTGGGATCTGGAGACGCCGAGGTTGTTTGGAGTGTGGCTGAGAATGGTCCCACTGAGGCAGGGTCGGCGATGCTGGGAGCTGAGGGGGAGGGCTGTGGCAGTGCTGAGGACCAGGCTGCGGCCCGAGTATTCAGGTCGGTTGCTGCAGCAGTGCTGTGTCCCTGACGGGTGGCTGCCGGCCTCCGGGTGGCACTGGCCAGCAGGTCGTTGTGTCTCAGGAGCTGATCTTCAATCAGCAAATCCACTCCATTCTCACCGCTGAAAAACTCGTCTTCTGGGAAACAAACACAAAGTTCACTGTGGCACAGAAGAGAAACAAGCCTCAGATGACAAAGAGCACATGGCCGTGGGCAGGTGAATGAGAGGGAGGCTTTCCTTAACACAGTGGCCTGAGTTAGAGAGGGGGCCTGGCTGGGATTTCGGAGGAAGCTGGACAGGAGCGCAGGTGGAAGGACAGTGTATTTCCGGGAGGTTCCTCTGAACAGACGGCAGCCACGCACACCCCAGGACTCAGGGGTCACTGGCAGGACGCATAGTCACGGGCCCTGAACCCCAATGGCTGGGAGTGAGTCATCCAATCAATCCATCCAACAAATGTTTTTGTTTTTTTGTTTGTTTTGTTTTTGAGACAGAGCCTCGGCCTCTCACCAGGCTGGAGTGCAGTGGCATGATCTCGGCTCACTGCAACCCCCACCTCCCTGGTTCAAGTGATTCTCCTGCCTCAGCCTCCCGAGTAGCTGGGGTTACAGGCACACGCCACCATGCCTGGGGAATTTCTGTATTTTTAGTGGAGACGGGGTTTCTCCATGTTGGCCAGGCTGGTCTCCATCCCCTGACCTCGTGATCCCCCTGCCTCGGCCTCCCAAAGTGCTGGGATTACAGGCGTGAGCCACCGCGCCCAGCCTCCAGCACATGTTTATGAAGTTTGGATAACAATGGTGAGCAAAACAAGGATGCTTGACCTCATGGAGCCTCCATTTAGTGGTAGAGACGCTAGATAATAGACAGGATTGTGCACTTGAAGGTGCTATGGGGAACAAAGGGTAGGGGAAAGAGAGTCAAAAAAGCTAGAAGGGAAGGGAAAGTTGCAAAGAATAAAGTGGTGAGGATGAGACTCGTTGAGCTGGGGAGATGAGCAGCTGCCTGGAGGAGGTAAAGGAGTCAGCAAGCAGCCAGCAGGGACAAGGATTCCAGGGGTGAGTAGCCACAGAGCAAAGGCCCTGAGGCAGGACGTGCCTGCAGTGGCCCAGGCGCAGCGAGGTGGCCAGCGTGACTGAAGCAGAAGAGGGGTAAGTGGCCAGAGGTGAGGTCGGAGCGAGGGCAGGTGCTGGGCATGCATGGCTTAGAGGCTGTGCGTGGACTTCAGTTTTTATTCTGAGCGAAACAGGGAAGGCGGCAGAGATGGAACATAAAGAGGCCAACATTTTTTAGAACACAAAGAGCTCTAACCACAAAAAAAGTAATTAGTAGACTTCATGTGCTCATCAAAAGCACCATTAAGGAACTAAAAAATGCAAGCCATAGGTAGGGAGAAAAATACGTGCAACACATATGAAGACAAAGAACTTGCATCCGGAATATGTAAAAAACTCCCACAAATCAACAACACAAAAAAAGACCAAAAAAAAAAAAACACACACACACACACACACACACACAGTTAAACATGGGCAAAATGATGACGCCAGCTACTGGGTGGAGAATAAACAGGGTGGAGGCAAAAACAGAAGCAAGGAGACAGACAGGAGGCTGCTGCATCTGCCCTGATGGGGAAGGACCTGCTCAGACACGGTTGGGAGAGGGAAAGAGCGGGTGCCTGCTGGGAACGCTGGGCAAGGAAAAGAAAGAAGACAGGAGGAGGAGGAGGAGGAGGAGGAGGAGGAGGAGGAGGGGGA
>NW_016107856.1:1093353-1111359 GCF_001604975.1 Cebus imitator
GGTTTCACCATGTTGACCAGGATGGTCTCGATCTCTTGACCTCGTGATCCACCCGCCTCGGCCTCCCAAAGTGCTGGGATTACAGGCTTGAGCCACCGCGCCCGGCCTCTTCTCAGCAGTTCTATGAAGTAGGCTCTATTTTTACCATGATCATAAACAGATCAGGAAACTGAGGCACAGAGAGGTTACATAAATTTCCCAAGGTCTCACAACAGGTGAGTGGTAAGGCAGATCGAACCCAGGAAGTCTGGTTCTAGAATCAGTCTCTATGCTCGACTCATCATACTGCCCAGAGAATGCAGTCCTCCTCTTGGCTCTGGCCTAGGGATGCTGGGTGACTTAGATCTGCTGTAAGTTGCTTCCAGTGAGATCCATGTGAGGGGAGGGTGCTTGGCCTGGGATGTGAAGCCAAAGGACCAGGATGCACACTGCCTCAGGATGAAGCTTGGTACAGCAACCAGAATAAGCTTCCTAAAACACGTGTCATGCCCATCCCCCAAACCCTCCTCCTGCATACTTTAGTCCGAAGTAAAACTGATCTTGACCTAGCTCAGCATTCTTGTCTCTTGTTGTGTGTCCTGAACCCCATGCCCTAGGTACTCCAGTCACTTGGCTGACTACTGAAACTCTTGGCCCTCCTGAGCCACTGGATCTATGTTCAGACTGTTTTCTCTGCCTGGAAAGCCATTATACTTCCTTCTCCCAATATAGCTCCTTATTTGTCTGCTTCTCAAGGCCCAGCTAAAATCTCAGGCCCCCAAGGAAATACTCCTGGACCTTCGAATTCAGAATTAATCCGTCTTCCCCAAGATGCATTTTGTGCTTTATGGCAGAGATTTCTCATTGACTACTCAAATTCCCTGCCCTCTTGTTCCTTACTAATGAAGACCTGGTGTTATGGGGATGGCCTTGGGACTGAATTCTGGCCAGTGGGGTATGGGAAGAAGTTGGTGGGATGTGCATTTGGAAAAGTTCTCTGTATAAGGGGGGCTGACACAGCTGGGAGGCATCTTTTGCTCTCTTCCTCATTTCTCTGGACTGAAATGTGGACAGAATGTCTGGAGCTGAGCAGCCATCTTGTGATCATGAGGGGATTCTGAGGATGAAAGTCACTAATGACATCTTGGAGCTAATCATACCAGCTCTGGACTGCCTGCCTCCAGAGATTTTTTTTTACGTGAAAGAACAACAACGCTTTCTATTGTTTAGGGCACTGTATTTGGGTCTCTCACCCAAGCTGAACACAAGTCCTAATGAATACAAGTCGGTGATTCTACTGCAGCACCTCTCCTAGCCTGCTTTCCATTGGCACTATTTAGTCTCTGTAGACTACGGGAATCTGAAAGAAGAGAGACCATTTCTTGTTCATCTTTGATTTATCTGGATGGAGGCTCCCTAATATTTGTACTTCAGAATCATAACAAATCCCAAGGAATTGGTAACTGGCATTTGATTTTGTCAAACAAGTGATACTTAAAAGTAAGCAGCACATGGCCGGGTGACTGGGCATTTGGATGGCACTATGAGAGTGCCCCTGTGACAGCTCTGATCATGCAGATGGAGCACGCTGTCCTCCACAGAGCTGCTGCCCAAGGAGAAGACCCCATGTCCACAGTGTGGCAGGATCTCAGGTCCTGTGTCGGTCTGTCCAGGCAGACTCCCTGCCCAGGATTATAATCTCCCACCTTTGAAAGCAAAGGACCTTGGGCATATGACCTGTGAACTGACTGTGTTCAAATTCAGGGCCATCCCACAGGCGGGTCCAGCTGCTGTGGTGGCTCCATCAGAGAAGTGTGGGAGCCTGAGGGGAACGTGGCCCAGCCCTGCTCTCCCCAGGACTCTGTTGGCTGAATAATGAAGAGGCAGCTTCCTGCAGCCACCTAAACCATGAGGTCCCTTCTCAACCAGGGGGAGGGGAATGAGCTCCTTTTAATCCTGTAATTCTTGGCCTTGGCGGAAGCCACCCAGAGAGCAGAGCCCATGTGGAAGCTCAACCTGTGTTTCTGGATGCCCGGTGCCCCAAGGCAGGGCAGGGCATTTAGCCACTCCATGTTGGCTGTAGGGACTCAGCCACCATGACCAATGTGCTCCTTTTGCACAGAAAGAAGCCAACCAAGCTCTTGCTCTGATCTTTACAATTTGGCATGTAGAAAGCCCCGAGTCTTCATTACCCCCAAGAACACCCCCAAGCCTGTGCCTGCTTTCTCATGACAAGAGAGTTCGTCTGGATGGCACAACCAATGGGCTCGCGTATCTTTCCCTCCCTAGCACACAGTGGTGATCGACTCCTGAAGGCAGGGGACACCCTTCTGCCAGCCTGCTTTCTCTGCCCAGGGGAAACAGGCTGACATGCCCGGCTGTGCCTGGGGCAGCCCCCCACTCTGGCTCCTTGCCTCTCCCTCAATTCCTTCACCTTGCTGGTGATGTAACCTCCACCTCAGCTGTAGGCGATATCTGGCTGCTGGAGATGATATTTTAATGAACACTTATTATGGCCATATCCCTTTGTATTATTTTTAACCCTTACAACAATGGGGAAGGTAGATGCCATCATTCACATTTTACAGATGAGGAAACAGAGGCTCAGAGTCGTTTAGCAACTTGGTTAAAGTCAATCAGTTAAGTGGCTGAGAGGAGCACTTCTCAAGTCACACAACTCAGGTTGGCCCCAGGCTGCCTGCCCTCAGCCCTGCCTCTTCCTTCCATTAAGCCCTCTGCCCGCAGCTGTGACCACAAGATGAACTTGCCTGCCATCCAAAAACTTGCCTGCCTCCCCAAGTCCTCCAAGCCGTGGTCTGGCTTCCACCCAGCAGACTTGGGAGATCCCTCATTTCCCACTGGGAAGAGCAGCCCGGCAGGCTGTCAGGAGACCCTGGCCACAGCCCGTGACTCAGACGCCGAAGGGCATCTAATTACCGGACCCTGGTCTCCCTCTGCATTGCAAAAGCAGGTTGTCATTTCTTCGCCGCAAACCCCAGAAACTGTCTTTAATTCCAGGCTCTTGGGGAAGGGTGGGAACTGCAGTGCCTTCTCCCAGCCAAGGAGATGGTGCAAGACCATGGACAGCCCTTGCCAGGGAACATATAATTTCCTCAGATCCACTGGCGACAGGCTGCACGGGGCGGCAGCAGCCCCCACCAAGCTTCGATTTCCTTTCTCTGTGAATCCAAGAGTCTGTCGTATGACTTCAGCTCCTGGAGTCGAATGTTCCCATTCCCACCCTCCTCTCTCTACTCCCAACCCAGCCCTCAGAGCCCCGTGCCAACCCTCCAGGCAAAGACCATCTTAGAGAGAAGCCCTCAACAAATTACCCCTCACCATTCCAAGAAAGCTCTGACATCACCTACAGGAACCCTGAAAATAAACAACCAAACCCAGTGTCCCTTCCACCCACTTTTTGGCATGGGGTTCACTGAAGAGAGGGATGGCAAGATCCTGCCTCGGAGCCTCTGGTACCACTTCCCCTTTCTGCCCCACCGCCCTGGTGGGGAAGGATTGTGCTAACTTCAGCAGTGTGATGAATGGGGACTGGAGGAGGGGAAGGGACTTTGCTGAGCAAGGAGAAAAGGGGTTTGGTGTATTTGATTTGGTTTGCTGTTTGCCCTCAGGAAATCTGAGCTGGGTTCCCGAACATACCACATAATGTGTCATCAAGACCACAGATGCATTCTTAAGCTCAGTCGAATGGGAAACTGGAAGCCAGAGCAGGCAAGGGACGCCTGGTTCCACCGGGCACTGGGCTGCTGATGCCAGGTGGGCTGACATAAGAGACACTGTGCCCCAGGTTTAATGAGTGGGAGACTTCAAGTTCCCTTCCAGCCCAAATGTCTTCTGGCTTCTTGGTTTATGAGCTCAGACCCACTCAGAGATGCCCCACTAAGCAGACCAAACATGTGCTCAGTAGCCAGCATGTCAGGGACACCCAAAATGAGAATCAAAATAATTTTTGAAGAAATATGATGTTTCCAAAAAAGCACCAAAGTAGTCATCATGGGCAAAGCCAGAAAATTATTGGCCTTTCTTATGGCTAGTTTATGGTTTGGAATTGTTATTTTGAGTTACCTATTGGGGAGAGTGGAGGCACCATATTCTTTTCAGGGCTTGTTGCCTCAAAAGCCCTAATCTGCCTGCAGTCCTGCCTTTGGAACATGTGTGCCCAAGATCCCCAAACCCCAGCCGCTGCCTGTCTGTCACCGCGTTGATGAACTGCCCTACCCAAGAGTTTCAAGCCCACACACCCAGCCTTCCTTCCTCTCTCATCCCAATTCTCAATGGTCCAGGCAACATAGTCCTGCATAGCAATGCTTCCCCAAAGTCCTCCACACCACAGCATACAGAGAAACCAGCTCAGGAGCTTCCGCTGTCTCATGCCCTGCTCAACCCACACTCAGAACAACTCCCCGAAGCTGAGGGGACCCCTCAGTGACCCACCTGGAACTCACTCCCTGGAAACCAGTGTGCCACAACTCTGCCATCTGCCATCAACCCCTGGTAACCAGTTCAAGTAAGCAAAGTCTCTCTTAAATGCTGCCATCCCCTGGCTGCCCACTTGATCCAGACCTATCTTGCTAATAGTGTGCCTTGCTGATAGGACTCTTCAAGTCCCGCCACCAAGCTTACCTGTTTCCTCTTCCACTCTTTTGGATTATCTCCCAAATCAATGCCTATTTCCTAAACAACAATTCAGTAAACAACCCAATACATTAAATGGTAACACATTTAACCTTTAGTACATAAACATAACTTAGTAGGAGCTGGAGCCAAAAGAAGCAGGCACCAAATGGGGAGGCATTTTCAAGCAAGTGGGTCTTTCGGTATCACTCAAATCACATTAGACAGCCTTCCATTCGTGGGTAACTTCGTGCTAGGGACACAACTGGGTGGGAAGAAACAGAGGTTTGAGACTGTTTTGGATTATCTCTGCCACCACTTCCCAACTGAATGAGGGAGAACAGGACTAGAACTGGATCGATTTCCTTATCTGTAAAATGAGGATATTGATCTCTGTCTGGCCTGCTTTTCTAGAGCTGTGATGACGGCCACATGGCATAGTGATGAAAATATGTAGTAAATTACAAAGTCTCCTATAATTGAGGAGGGAGGGAATATAATTTGTTTCCAAACTGGGGCATTTTTGAGAGTAAAAGAGGGTGCCATTAATAACCATGCCAGGGCCAGGTACAGTGGCTCACGCGTGTCCTCCCAGTGACTTGGGAGGCTGAGGCAGGAGGATTGCTTATGGCCAGGAGTTCGAGACCAGCCGTGTTTACAAAAAATACATAGCAAGACCCTGTATTTCAAAAAAAAAAAATTAAAAATTGGCCAGGCATGGTAGCATGTCCCCGCAGTCCTAGCTAATCAGGAGGCTGAGGCAGGAGGATAACTTAAGCCCAGGAATTTGAGGCTGCAAATGTTGAGCTATGATCACAACACTGCACTCCAGCCTTGGTGACAGAGCTGGACCCTGTCTCTTAAAAAAAAAAGTCACGGCAGACAGCAGGAGTAAAGCAGGATGGTCCTAGACAAGACAGCATGCATGTCCTCCCTATTCACAAACACAAGAGATGTTCACACACAAAGGTGGGATATGAGATTGTGAAAACAATGGGGGCTGGGACTCAGACTCAGACTTCAGCTCTGGCTTCAACACTCGCCCAACCTCTTGGGGCTTCAGTGTCAAGTAAAACAGGGTCAACTGCTCATCAAACCTACGGAAGCTACAGAACTATTGTATGGATGAAGTAAGCTCCTCTCTGTGAAAGGACTGAACCCTGAAAAGTTCTATGCAGAGGAGAGATGCTGGTGTCACACTTCCAGGGCTGTGATCAGAGCCCCTTGGAGGCTGGGGCCGTACCTCTGGGTGGGCGTAGGCTGCCGCCGCGTCCCTCTGCAGGGCTGAGCGGATGTCTGGCACGCTATCTAGGATGTTTCCAGAGCAGTTTTCTTTGCCTCGCTTATTCATCTCGGTTCGAATTTCTTCCATGTCCTCTTTGATTTGTTCGTTTTCCTTAGTGAGGTTTTTAGAAACTTCCTAAGGAGGAAAAAAATTAAAAAGATGATCCATTAAAGCACCCTGAAGACAAGCAGGAGGCAGCTAGCAGCCATCTTCGCTCAGAGCACAGAGACACAACGGACAGGCTGAGAAATCATCCAACAAGTGATTGGGGCTAGAGATTGTGTCCAGTCCTGGGCAGGGCACTGGTGCCAGGTCCCCAGGCAGCATTTCCAGGGCAGCTCAGTGCCAGGATGTCCAACTACAGGAAATACTGCCCGAACTACCATAGCTGTTCTATTAATAACATGGCCAAGTCTCTAGGCCACCAGGACACCAGGCTCTTTTTCTGTCCTTTGTATACAGCCCAGCCTTACCCAGTGTTGAAGAATCTTAATGAATTCTATTGACTCTCATCCCATACATGTGAACCAGTAGTAGCTCAGTTAATGAAAGAGGGGCTTTTTAAGCAATTTTAGAAGAGGTGGCCAAAAAAAAAAAAATTCAGTCTGCTTTTCTAATGACCATAAACCATTCCCTGGCACTTTAAAAGCATCATTTACATAGAAAATTGATAGTCTGGCTTCAGACTTTTCTATTTACCCATAAAAACAGTTTCACTAAATGACCCCTTACTTGGCAAATTAGACCTGGTTCATACCAGAGAGGGCCAAGGCTGCATTTCAGTCAATTAACACTGCTGAGTACCTCCCGACTGTCTAAGTCCAATGCTACAGAAAGAAAGGCTTTAGGTATCCCTGGGGCTCTGGACCTGGGTTGGGTTGGGGAGACGGCAACTGTAACTGGGGATGGACCAACCATGTCAGGCTCTGTAAATGGCAAAGGTGAGGTTTCCTGAGTTGAGAGCAGGAGAGTGGAGGCATCCAGGCAGCTTCCTAGAGAAGGTGAACACTGAATGGGAGTCAAGAAGAACTGTCGACCACCTTAGAGGTGCCTCCTCTCCTCTAGTTATTTTTAAAGAGGTTTGACTGCATTGAGATCCAACTTTGGCCCTCATACTAAGGTTTCCATGGGCATCTAATTTTTTAATGTGATGCTCTCCTTTGGGCCCTGTTTATGAGGTTGAGGAAGGAACCATGTAAAATAGTGGATGTGTTTGCTTTCCCTCTTTCTTTAACAGACCGATGCAGGAAGTATAAAAGCTCAGTTATTGCCAGGCACAACCCTCCAGCCCGGGGGGATGCTACTAACATCCTAGAGGGAAGACCCAACAGTGCAGAGCCAGGGGACGTGGGCATATCCAGGCAGTGACACCCAGACATTGCGGCTCCTGAGGCTCCTACAGGGGCTGCCCAGAGAACCCAATAGGTGCTTGTTAAATGAACCTGGCTCTGAAACCATCAGCCATGCCATTCTTATGGCATTTCATTGCATGCCAGATCCTCAGTGCTGGAAGGGCTCAGAGTGTTCCGGGGCGCTTAGGCTAAGCCAGCCTCTCTAACTTGCACAGAATTAACTATGAGAGCTAACGTCCATGAGAAAGAGGTCTTGTTTTAAGAATGCCCAGAATGAGTGATCTTCCTAGGTGCTCAGTCACTCCTGATAGGCGTTATCAGGAGGTCAAGTGTAATGAGTAAAAGCATGGATTCTGGAGGAAACCGGTTCACCTCTCTTGCTGCTATTGCTAGACCTGAGATCTCAGGCACATTACTGGAACTCCTCTGCTTCAGTTTCCCACCTGGAAAATGGGGATAGTACCAGCACTTTTCCTATAGGTTGTTATGAGGATTAAGTGAGTTAACATACATGGATGTGCATGAAACATACTGGACCAAGTGGCTTATCTTCCATAGAATGTTACAGCTGGAATGGACCTAAGAACTCATGCCTAACCTTTCATTTCACAGAAAGGAAACTGAGGCCCAGAGCAAGAATGCGACTTGCCCAAGGTCACTACAAAAAGGTGGCGAGGCCGGGCGCGGTGGCTCAAGCCTGTAATCCCAGCACTTTGGGAGGCCGAGGCAGGTGGATCACGAGGTCAAGAGATCGAGACCATCCTGGTCAACATGGTGAAACCCCGTCTCTACTAAAAATACAAAAAATTAGCTGGGCATGGTGGCATGTGCCTGTAATCCCAGCTACTCAGGAGGCTGAGGCAGGAGGATTGCCTGAACCCAGGAGACGGAGGTTGCGGTGAGCCGAGATTGCGCCATTGCATTCCATCCTGGGTAACAAGAGCGAGACTCTGTCTCAAAAAAAAAAAAAAAACAAAAAGGTGGCGAAGTGGAGCCAGCACACAACCTCCTGGCCTTTGCTCCTTCAGCTCACTTGCTGGATCGCTAAGAACACCAGGAGAGGATCCCAGCACAGAGACAGCTCTCGGCAGTGCCAAGCATGTCAAAAAGCCAGAGCGTACCTGCAGTCTGGTTTCAGGATACATGACAGGACATGCATAGATGCTGAAAATACAGAAGTGTTGGACTCTCATAAATCCTCACTATTCAAAGTGTGGTGTAGAGACTAGCAGCATCAGCATCACACAGGTGCTTGCTAGAAATGCAGATTCTCAGGCCCACTCAGCCCTGCCAAATCAGGATCTATATTTTAACAAGATCCCCAGATGCTCTGCATACACATTCAAGTTTGAGAAGCACCGCCTTAAGTGGAGAAAGCCTGGGGCATGGCTGCTTGATAAGCAGACAGGAATGTGAGATAAGGGCTGTTTCATAGGAGCTGAGTTCTTTCTGTGACTGATGGGAAAGTTTCCTGGCCTCTTAGTGGGGTTTGAGCATTTCCGCAATCCATAAACACCTGCTGGGAGCAGCACCTGTGGATGCCCCATCTGTAGCTCTCACAGCCTAGCACAGATCACCAAGCCCAGCAGGTGCAGGGATTCAATGTGTTGCCTTTCTATGAAGGCATTCACGTGCTCAGTGCCGCACTGAAGGTTCAAGTGTGAGCAAGGCCGCTGGGATCCTGCCCCGGTGAAGGTCACCCTCCATGAGGGGGAAATAGGCAATAGACAAAGAAATAGACAAGAAAACATCAACTAGTAAAAAGTGCTCTGCAGAAACTCTGCCAGGCCAATATGGCAGATGCAGGCATTGACTCTTTGGCCAGATCCATAGGCTTCTCTGAGGAGCAGACTGAGGGGTGTCCACACCTGTGGCCCAGGGCTGGCCCTAGGGCTCTTCTAAAGGTGCTGGCACCTCTGGGTGGACTGGCTGGCTGGGCCTAAGTATCCTTACTATTAGACAGAAGATCTCACTGGATTCCTAAACACCGCACATCAGTGGGCGTGGCGTGCTCACTGTGAGGCAAAGAGCGGCCCCTCAGGTCTTGGGGTTTCTAGTGCCCTAGAGAGCCCCTTCACATTGATTTATAGTCCCCCAGCCCCTTTCTGGTGTCAGTGAGGAGGCATTATTTGGCATTTCCAAAAAGGAGGGTTTCAGGCAAGCCCGCCCTGAGAACCCGGAGAAGCAGTACACTTTATTCCCCTCACGGGAATGGCAAAGCCCACCAGCCACCTGAATCAACAACGGGCTGGTGGTGGCATCACCCCACTGGCCTGCAGGCTGAGCCAGCTGGTGTCCCCCAGGACAGCAGCCACAGCTGCCTCTCCTTGGCCACCCCCAGTCAGCCACCTCCAACCCAGGGGTGCCGACCCTCAAGAGCTCCCCACTCCTCCCTGGAACTCTGCACTCCTCACACCAATGGCCTTTTGTGAGGTGATTCTCAGGAGATGCAGTGAATGCCACCTGCACAGGGTGCCTTCGATTCTGCCCTGGCAGATGAGTGAACCCCATGACCTCATGCCTCAAGCTCTTCCCCCGGGACAGCTGAAGCCATGACGTTTATAGTGTGTGCAACTCGGCTTGTGGGTAGTGCTGGCAATGTGGCAGAGGAGGTGGGAACCATGCCTATCTGGCAGAAGCCAGTGTACCCACGGCCCCTGCCAAGGATCCTGGCACCATGAAGAGGGAAGGGAAGAGGGAGGAAGAGCAGGTAGATACAGGGCTGGGACAGAAGGCTGGACACAGGCAACTGTGGCAATGAAAGTTTTGAGAACCTTGTTGTCATGATTCCTTGGGCCAGGCAGAGCCAAGGAACTGAGAGGTATTCATAGAACAAGTGCCACATATGGGAGAGGTATGCAATTGGGCACTGGAGGGTGCCTGACTGGAACAGGTGCCATGCTGCCAGCTGGGAACAGGTGTCCACTGCTGACTGCAGACAGAGGCACACACACCAGAGGGAAGAGAGCGTGCAAACGAGGCAGGGACCCTCAGCAAAGGGGAACCAGATGCAGGTGGCGTTAGGGATACAGCCACCAGTCAGCCCTAGTCAGCACGGCTGGTGCTTTGACAAGCCACGGAGGGCTGGCACAACCAGATGTGTAGGCTGACGGAATAGGTATGAAGTGCATAGACCATATCCTGGCCTTGCCCAGCTCTTGTACGCGTGTGTGTGTGCCTGGGTGAGGCTGTGTAGCAGCTTAAGCCAAAACCTTGGGACCAGGGGAAAGATGACCACAGGGAAGAACTCTGGCAGTTCTCTGTGGTCTCGTTTTTACAACCTGGACCAGGGACGGGGTGTGCGTAGGGGAAGATGCTGGCTCTGGAGAGCAGGTGTAAACCACACTGCAGTCACGGCCTGCTTATATAACCACACAGGGCGAGGGATGAAACCTCTCTAGGTTCCAGGTGGAAAGGGAAGGAATGATGACAACTACCTCACCCAGGCTTGGCATGGAAATGGATGAGGTGCTGCATGTGGTACAGTGCTGGGCACAGAAATCGGGCTTGAGGCATGTGGGTGAAGCTGGAGTGGGAGGGACCCTCAGGGTCTCCATAGCAGACATGCAGGTGGAAAAAGAAAGAGAAGCTAAGGCTTGGTATGGCTGGCATGGGGAGGAAGGTAAGAAGCCAAGGCTGGTGTGCTATAGAGAGACACGCTAGACACCTGCGGGAGGAGACGAAGCCAGACTACGGGTGGGCCAAACCCTGACCCCAAGACACACAGCAGGTGCATGCGGCCACATCTGAGAGGCTGCCTGGGAGGCTACCTGATAGGTCCTGTGGGCATCAGGATTCCCTGGCAGATAGCTGGGTGTGCCCAAGGCTAAGGTGCAGATGGCAAGCCCGAGGGCAGATGGGACACAGTTTCTCGTGGGAGTGAACCGAGCAAGTGTGAGGGTAACTGGACTCATGTGGGGAGAGCATGCAGTTCCCATCAGCTCACCGTGCTCACCCTTTGCACCCTTCAGGAGACAGCTAGGACCAGATGGTCTGGGACAGCCACCTCAGCTGACAGCTGTCTCCTAGCCCCTGGTAAGACAGCTGGGGAAGAGAACAGCTGGAAACAGCAGGTGCTCCTGATGGCAGGACAGGCGGGCTGCAGCCTAATCCCTCCGACCACAGCTGAGGGGAGAGCTAGGCAGGCCTGGGTTCAGGGAGCCACCAGCTGCCGCCCTGAACACTCATCCAACCAAACAGCTGTGGAGCATTTGTCCCACATTAGGTGCTGGATGAGGGCCTGGGTAACAAAGATGATCTGACCCAGCTTGCCCTTAAGAAGTCCAGGGCTTGGCAGGAGAGTCAAACAAGGTAAGAGCAAGAAGTCCCAGGCCTCTGGTGATGAATTTCTATATTAGGGGTAACCTCACCCCTTAAAATAGGACCACTTGAGCCATGCCTGCCTGCACATCCTGGCAGCTCTAAACTGTTCCTAAGCCGACAGATGAAGGGCTGACACTCACACTGTAAGCCTCTTTATCCAAGAAGAAAACCTTATGTCCCACAGTGGCAAATTAGATTTGAAGTAAACACAACCCCAGGAGAGGTAATATATTGGTTAAGATGTAAATTGAATTAAACCGCGTTAGAGCTGAAATACGTCTTACAAACATTAACTTCAACCCTCTGCCTTTTCACGTAGGAGGACACTGAAGTCAGTGGGTAAGCAGTTCCCCTCTCCAAGCCTTCACTTGAGGAAGAAGAGTGAAATGACTTATAGCAAACCCCTTGGAGACAGCAGATTTGATCAGGAGAGTGAGCCCTGGGGGTGTCTTGATAGGGGTGGAGGGTGGGAGGAAAGGGAAGGCTTGGAAAAAGACAGCTCCGCACAGATGAAAATTACATTTTCCTATTACCTGGTGAAAAGATATATCCCCTAGGGTCAGGAATGCTTCTTTGATCTTGCCTTTCAGTCCAGAAACACAAAAGCCACCAAAGCTTTAGGTGTGGGGAAGAAGCCCTTAGCAATGCCTGCGCCAGTACATTCTGGGGAGTGGGCCAGTTCTGGGTCTGGAAAATCCATCGTGGACTTAAATCTTCCTTGGAGGCAACATTACTAAGAGGAAAGACTTTGGCTGGGACACAAGGATCCCTGGTGCCATTTATGCTCATGGATGTAGTTTGCAAATTCCAGCAGGTAGATTCGAGAAAAAGGAAAGAGACACACACACACACCAGAAGGGGCTAGGCAGAAATTACACCATGGAAAGCTTGCAGGCATGCATCTATTTTAAGAGCATGGGCTATGCATCCACACATACACAAAGGCACGCGTGTACATAAGAATTTCAAATACTACAAACACAGGTATCCTGCAGCAAGGTAGGGGTGGGACATTTCTTCATAAAATTTGCAAATTTTATGGAAACGACTGAACCCAACTAAAGCTTTGTTGCTAAAAGATTATTGTAATGATCTGTCCCTGTTTGTCTTTTTCTCCACTTTAGTAATGAATCTGCCCCTGGAAGCAGTATGTACTGCTGAGGGTTGAACACCATGCCTCTAGTTCTGCTGACATTCAGAATCCAGCTTTAGGCCTGGGCAGCCTACAAGTCTTTGGGTCTCCAAGTGCACTTAGAGCTCGGGTAAAGTATTTCCTTGAGCTGAGTGAGTGCCATTGCCAGCTCTCTATGCAATCAACAAGGCTTGCCTTTGCCTTTGGAAGCTGCAGATTTTCTTTCTAGACGTTTAACTCCCATCTCTTCAGATATTTATGTTCTGTGCCCACACACCTCTCAACTCCAACATGCACCCGCACTTCCTGCATGCCCTTTTCCTTCCCAGCCACTCACAGGAAAGAGAGGTGAGCTGGGGTCTGTGTTGGACTGCTGACCACCTTGAGTGTTTCATATTCCTGGAGCAGTTCTAAAACTGGTCCATGAGGTTTCAGACTTCCTAGTGAACTGGAAAGACATTTTCGGAGTTAAGTTTATGGAACACAGTGAAATGACCCTACTAAGCTATACCTTCCAAACTGACAAAAACTACAAAGTCTGACATTAATTGTTTATCCACTTTTCTATGCATGTGTCATGTTTCATTTTTTTAAAACAAAAGCTTACCCCAAATCATTCCACTAAGCAGAGCTGCTCCCAGAGCTGATTTTACCAAAAGGTTAACTCAAAATAGTTGAGATTCCATTTCTTTCTCCTTCCTTCCTCTTTCATCTGCAAATGAAGTTTCCATTCCTACCTCCTCCTATATACTCAAGGTGGAACTGGGGCTGTATCCCATAAATGCGTACCTGCTTATGCTGCCAACCATGGATCTTACTCTGGGCAAAATCCCTCTCCAATCTGACCCCTTTCGTCTTGTCTGACCTCCAAAGAACTCCCCTAGGGATTCAAGAATATTCAAGGACCTGGAGCAGAATTTAACTTCCATTCCTCCTGCAGACCGAGCTGGAGAGGGAGTGTTTTTTCAATTTACCCAACAGTCTGCCTTTTCGATTACTGCAGACTCCAGACAGTCAGCTGGCATGAGCCTTGAGACAAACTCAAGTGAATACAGTGCTCTACTCTTTGGGCACAGGGGCCCCGACCCATCTGAAGACTACTGTCACACTTCAGCACCCTATCACCTTAGGCTGTCTGGTTTGGGGAAACCTTCCCTAACTCAACTTTAATCCTATTTAATGGAACTATGCGATATAGTCAGAGTCCTGCCTAGAAATTCCCTTGGAAGAGCTATTGTTTGGAGTTCTTGTTAGGAAAAACTGATGCTTGCAGGGAAGATGGCAGTGATTTGAAGAAACTTACAGGGCTGATGAGAAAGAGTCCTGGACGAGGAACCAGAAGGCCCTGTGTTTCCTAGCACCGTGAAATTGGTCAAGTCATATAATTTCCTTGGCTCTCACACTATCCAGGAACAAATGGGCTAAATGTATATGGAATGCTTTAAAAACATAATATTCTATACAAATATAAGGTATTATTATTATTATTATTATTAAGGTCCAGTTGCTACTAAACATACCACAGTCTTGCCATGGAGATACTCTCATTGATGTAACTAAAACTGTTTTTGGCAAAAACCAGGTTACTGTGTGACTGTATAGACAATACCACCCTGCTGGGGCAGTGGTGTTGCATCAGATTCACCCATGCTCCCTCCTGAGCAGGGAGGGCTCAGCTGCTGGACAAGGCTGGAACAAGGCTGTGGCCTTTGAACAAGCCCAGCCCATTGGCCTTCTCAGAGGCTGAGCACCTGACCTTGGCCTCCTGAGCTGTACTCTCCCCGCCAGATCTATCTTTCTCAAGCTGTGTTCTCCAGGCAGAATGACAACTGCGTGGCTGCCAAGGTCAGGTAAAAGCAGAAGAGGGTGCTGTGGCTCCTGTCCCTAGAGAAGAGCAATCCTTTTCTCAAAGGGGCATTGCACATTTGGATGATTCTGAGGTCTAGGGAAACAGAGGCACCTCCCAATATTGGACCTTGGTTTAATGCCTTTTGAATGCATCTGAAAGAATCAGAAAGTGGTTTTTAACTAGGAGGAAGAGTCCCAAGCCTGCAAGAAGCCCATTGGTAGTGGGATGGTGCTGACCATCCCAGTGTCATCATTCTGGCTGTTAATGTTGAGAAAGAAGAAACTCAAGATGC
Source organism: Cebus imitator (assembly GCF_001604975.1). Classification (NCBI taxonomy): domain Eukaryota; kingdom Metazoa; phylum Chordata; class Mammalia; order Primates; family Cebidae; genus Cebus; species Cebus imitator. Next base: position 1,108,198 of record NW_016107856.1, read on the forward strand.
CCAGGGTCCTAATTCTTTGAAAGAACCTCTTAAAGAGAGTGGCAGACAGCGAGGAGGAGGCTGATGCGGTTCTATTGGCCACCCTGATCTGTCTACAAAGCTCAGGCTCTAAAACCCTCTCATCAGACCTCTTAATTGATGTGATTAAGGACCTTCCAACCCTCCCCGAACCAACAGCCACATTCAGAAAACACCTCATCATAGCATTGGAGGCGCCAAGCCCAAGGGCGGGTGGAGAAGGACTTTCTGGGAAAGATTTTAGGAGTATAACTGCAATGTTTCATGATCTTTGTGGCAGCTGCTTGGGAAAGCAATGTGGGAATGTTTGTCCCCAGTCTCTCCTTGGTCAGAGCCTTGTTTAATTTAACCATTTCAAAGTATTTTCATACTGATTACTGTACTTTGCATCCTCTCAGCACTCATACAGAGTAGGCAGGGTACTATTCTCGCTGTACAGATGGAGAAGGTAGGACATGGCTGCTTGGCAGCACAAAGAGCAAGGAACTCATTCCATCCTGACACCAAGCCTGCTGCTCTTTCTGCCACAAATCACTACAACTACTAATCATGGATCAAGCAACTTTAGCTCTTTCGTGATAGCCCCCCAAAAGCCCACTTTTTCATGAGGAATATTGCTATGTTTACAATCATTGTGTTATTGAATTTACCACTTAGAGCAATGCTGTCAACATTAAAGAAATAGATTTCTACTTGGAGCAGCAGCTCTTTGAGTCAGTTTCAAGTATCAGTCCAAGAACCGGATGCAAGTCAATGAAACATATCCATAAAGTTTCTTACCCATAAGGTTGAATAATGCTCGTTAGTTACTTTTTGGGTGACTAAATGATTTCTCATTATATGTTAGGGCATCACAACAACAAGCACTGTCAACATTATTACAGTATCTGTAACAACTCCCAGCTCCCGCCATCATGTCACACACCACTAGATGAAAACCACAGCACCACCTGCAGAACCCTCAGAGCCCAGACAGAAGAGTATGGTGTGTTTGTCTATGAAAATTGCATGACTCATCTATTCATCCTGGGCATGACCAGCCTGAATGCTGAGTAGGAAACATTACTTATTAGTAATCATTTTTATGTCTTCTTCTTCTAAAATGAATTTCAGGTGGATTTACACACATGAAGAAAGGGGTATGCACCAGAACAGAGAGAAATTAGGAACCATATACAAAGGAAGGAGATGATTCCACCTTAACACTGGAGGCAAGATGCTTATTGTACCTTTACATTTCATTGATTTCTGAGGTCCCTGGAAGTCAAGGTAAAAATGAAGACATTGGTTATACGATTAAGAGGATCTTATAGATGAAAAAGAGAAGCTACAGTATTGGCATTTCTAGTTAACTGATTTTCTTTGTTACCAACAATTTGGCATAATTTTGGATGAATCTTTAATGTATATTTTCCTTTTCATAAAATAGAATGGGCTAAGTCTAATCAGGGCACGTGCTAGCTGAAAATTGAAGTTTGATACGCTTTGGGGCTCCATCAAGAAAAAGATACGGAAATCAGAATCCTCCTTACCTCCTCCAGTTTATCCACTCGCCCCACCAGTTTGGTGGTGACTGAATGTAGCTTCAGGAGATCCAGGCCATAGAATGCTCCTTCCAACATGTCTATGATTGTGGAGAGCTAGGAAACAAGGCAAGGGGTTAGTCCAGGGCTGGGGCAGGCAGACTGCAGGGCAGAGCTTCCTTTCAGATCTGCATGCTGGAGGTTCGACAGGAAAGCCACCAGCCAGGGATTGAGAGGCTGCTGTGAGACACACGTTTGTGTGGGCAGGGATGTAGGCAAGCGCAATGGTGTATGCGCATTCTGCCCTCTGAAATGTTTGGGTAAGAAAATGGTAGAGTCCTACAAGAACAAGTGAACCTGAGGTCTAGACTCCTTCACAAACCGTTTATGCCTCTTTTATGAAATCTGCAGCTTGCATTGACATCTCTCTTTCCTACTAGACTGTGAGCTTCTTGAAAGTAGTGTCTCAATAGCAAACACATGGAGTCAACCTAAATGCACATCAATGACAGGTTGGATAAAGAAAATGCAGTACATACATACCATGGAATACTATGCAGCCATGAAAAAATGAGATCATGTATTTTAGGGGAACATGGATGGAGCTGGAGGCCATTATCCTTAGCAAACTAACACAGGAACAGAAAACCAAATACCACATCCTCTCACTTACAGGTGGGAACTAAATGATAAGAACCCACAGACACGAAGAAGGGAGCAACAGATACTAAGGTCTACTTGAGGATGGAGGGTAGGAAGAGGACAGGAGCAGAAAAAAATAACTATTGGGTACTAAGCTTAGTAATAATCTATACAACAAACTTCGTGGTGCAAGTTTACCTATATAACAAACCTGCACATGTACCCCTGAACCTAAAATAAAAGTAAAAAAGAAAAAAAAAGAAAAAAAGCAGTGTCTATGTATTCTTCATCTCTGTTCCCCAAGATCCCTGGCTTATAACAGGTATTCTTATTCCGTAAATATTCAACAAGATGGTTCTACATGTCAATATCTTGAGAATATGCCTCTGAAACACTAACTTCATTGTCTATTAAAGGCTCTGAAAGACATCGACAGGTTTTCCTTAGCACAGAGAGCTAAACTGACCCTGGGGTAAAAGAAGACTCAGTGTACCACCTTTGAAACTCCTGCTCTATGGCAAGCTGCCATAGTGCACCAAGACTTCTCAGTTTTTATCAATATCATCCTGCCTGCCAGTACAGAGGCCCTGGGAGGAAGGTGGCCGAGGCTCTGGCGGAACCGAGGGCATGCAGAGTGCAGGGAAAGAGGGAAGATGATGAGGGCCAGTTCCTGGAAGAGTTTGCTGGGCCACACTTTTGCAATCTACACTCCCCGTTTATCTCAGAGGCTTGCTTCTAAATGAAGAATCCCAAGTATGCAATATTCCTGTTTAGAAGGTGAGCTCCTTTCTGCCCACCAGAGGAAGAGAGCAGAATCTAGATAGGAGCCATAAAAATATAGCTGGATATTAGTATGTACTGTGATGATTTCCTGATTTCTAATAGAAATTTTGCCGCTGGGTGCAGTGGCTCATGCCTGTAATCCCAGCACTTTGGGAGGCCGAGGGGGGTGGATCACGAGGTCAAGAGATCGAGACCA
>NW_016107856.1:1111529-1129376 GCF_001604975.1 Cebus imitator
AAAAAAAAAAAAAAAAAAAAAGAAAAGAAAAAAAAAGAAATTTTGCCTTATGGTGTTCCCGAAGCCCCCCAGAGTCCAATCCTACAACTGGGTGAGGGTGGCATTAGGTTCCGAAAGTTGTTTCATGGCAGAGCTACGGCTCTGGCTGAATCCTGAGGTACTCCTGATATTGGTAAGCACTACTCTGCTGAAAAGACACCAATGACTACCGGTCACTGAGTGAGTACCAGGTGCCAGCAGCACTCTACATGGTCACCCATTCATTCATTCATTTACATGGTCATGTCTAAGTGAATGTCTGGTGTTGCGCCAAGTACTTACTAGTTGTTATCTCATCAATTCTCATAACCCCATCAACTAGATGTTATTATTCCCACATGTGATTCAAGGAGCTGGAGGGCAGACAAATTAAATAACTTCAGTGGGATCACACAGCAATAATTTGAACCCAGGTCTGCCTGACTCCGAAGCCCAGCTTGTTCCACTATCTCAGGGTGCAAGGGAAGGGGAAGTGCAGAGTCAGAAGCCCTCAGCCAACCCATGGGGCTGCTTAAGTAGGGCCTGAGCTTCCCTACCCTGTGGACCATGATAGGACCACAGTTTGAAGACCCAATCTACAGCAGGCCCCAGGCCTCTCCTTCCCTGGGCCAACCCAGCCCTTGCGCTAAGGACCAAAGGCTTACAAGAGTTTATCTTTTGCTTCTTTGGGGTGCTCGCTGGGCTAACAATAAATCGTGGCAGCAATTTTCCTGAAGAACGCTGAGTTCTTTTGGCCTGCCGGACCTGGCAGCTGCTCTCAGGCCCAGCCTCTCTGGCTCCATAAGGAGGGGCAGGCACACTTTGCTTTCAGCACATCTCCCTTACATACCAGAACTAAAAAGTCCCAGTTTGCCAGGACATCACCCTTGGATCCACACACAGCACCCCAGGGACCAGGCCTGACCTTCTTCAAAGGCCTTACAGTCTTCAATGATAGCCCTGCCAGACTTGTGGGTCTCAAAAGTGCCCGCTCATCCAAGGCATTGCCCCATACCAGCTCCTACCTTCAAGTCCTGGCTGTCCGCCTCCCGCAGCTTCTGGAGTCTGAAGTCTCCCTCGCAGGGATTGAGAGCCGATGGGGGTGCGACACAGGCACACTTGCAGGACGAGCCCGAGGTGATGGTTTCCACAGTATAGAAGTCTTCCTTCCTGGAAGCGCCCGCATTGATCCTTTGGCAAGCATCTCGGCCCAGGGGTCTCACCACACACTTGCACTGACAGTCCGAGCCCTCAGACATAGCCTTGACCTTGTCATAGTCCCCCAGCAACTAGACACATAGAGAATGGGTTGGAGGCATGCAAACACAGGTGTCAGTCAGCCTCCAGAAAGAGGATCTCCATTTACTTAGTCAAATGTCCTGCACTAGCCAGAGGCCTCAGACAACTCTGAACCATGGAGCCAATAGGTCACTGAGATGCAGTTTGCTGACTCTGACATTTCCTTGAAGACATTCAGAGTTCAGCTGTCTTCATTTGTCTTGGAAAGCTGTGCCTTTCTCATGGGGCCTTAGCCTTTCATTATTGAACAGAAAAAACAGATGAGTCCTGTCATTTATCCAATAGCCTTTGCCTTCTGCTACAATTTAGGTTTAGGCTTTTTTTCTTTTTTTTTTTGAGACAAGGTGTCTTTTTGTTGCCCAGGCTGGAGTGCAGTGGCATGATCTCGGCTTACTATAACCTCACCTCCCAGGTTCAAGTGATTCTCCTGCCTCAGCCTCCTGAGCACCTGGGATTATAGGCACATGCTGCCATGCCCAGCTAATTTTGTATTTTCATTTTCACCATGATTGCCATGCTGCTCTTGAACTCCTGACCTCAACTGATCCACCTGCCTTGGCCTCCCACAATGCTGGCGTTACAGGCATGAGACACTGCGCCAAGTCAGAATCCAGGTTTAAATGTAAAAAGGTAAAGAAGGAATTGGAGAGATTGAAAAGTTGTTATTCAGGTTTGAAGACTACTGGCTTCTCTCGTTCATTCATTCAACATTTATGGAGTGCCTCCTAGGGACTGGGAGGTGCTGTGAAGGATAAAGAGAGGCCAGACAGAGAGCCTGCTCACAAGGAGCCTACAGTGAGGGAGGCATAGAAATAGCAATCACACGGAGTAGAGAGTTGCAAGTGCCCTGAAGAGGCAGAGAGAAATGGCAGTGGGAGCAAAGAGTGGCTCCAACTGGAAGCCAGGGAAGACTTCTTGGAGGAAGTGGCATTTAATCTGGGCCTTGAAGGATGGTTTGGATGTGGAGAAAGGGAATTGAGAGGAAAGAGACATGTCCAGAAACCTGTAAGGTTTACTCAGTCTAAGAGTTCTTGCTTTTGAACCCAAACCCCAGGCCAAACCCAGGAAAGCAAACTGGCAGCACCTGCTGCTTTTGCAATGCTAAACAACTCCTTCTGGGCACTTGCCCTGCCAGCCTCTCCGGCCAGGAAAACACGCAACAGTAGGCTTTCTGGAGCCCCTACCCTGGGCACTTGCTGGAAAAAGGCTCTTCTCTCCCAATCCTCTCCAAAAGGCCCTATATCCCCGAAGCCAGGGCTCCCTTTCTAGGCAGGCAGAAGGGTTCCCTTCATTTGACTAATGATGTTGTCAGGCAAGCACTGAGTGTGTTTGAGTGGAAATGTTCCTTGGGATGCTGTTTGGGGGGAAGAAGGCTTGTAATGTTTTCCGTGAGAAGGTTGGGTTTCTTCTAATAGTAATATTTGCTTTAGGGCTGTTGTCAAATACAGAATTGATCAGTAGAAGAAGGTGGTACAGTTGAGGATGACTTAAGCGGCTGTTCTTTACAGGCTGATAGTAAATTGTGGCTGTCTGCTCTCTGAAACTCTGCCTAGATTCCTACATAACCCTGCTCTGAGAACCCTGGGTGGATTCCTTTCAGGAGGCTCGAGTTTCAGGAAAGTTTTTGTTGATAGTGTTCCAGAGCCCCAATGTGAGAGATTTTTATGTCTTTTCGATTTAGGGGTCAGCGTGAGGTAACGGGTGGGTAGAGGGCATATATTAGTATGATTATTAAAGGAAGAGTGAGGAGGCTAGTGTTTGATAAATCACAAAGTGCAGCTGATTATTCTCTCTACAGGAAGGAGAAAAGGCCCAGTCCTAGGGTTTGGGGGAGGTGGAGGTACAGGTAGTGCTGGAGGATTCTTTCGCAGACATCCCCATTCTGAGGATCCTGGTGACACCCACCATACGTCATCATGACGGCTCTGGAGAGCATGAAATAAACACTCCAGAGGGAATTGTCCCTTACAGACATGGGATCTGGGCTGAAGACTGTCAGTAGCCCTGGCTCTACTTCTGTCTTTTATAGTCTTTATCTATAGATGGGTATCGGGGTGTTTTGAAGATTGAGTCAGAAAAAAAACAAGTTTAAGTACTTTGTAAACAGACATGTTGCAAAGCCCATCACTATCACGGGTTACTTGGCTCCCCACTGACAGTCTGCCCTGGTTGCCGGCATCTGCGTTCCCACCCTCCCCTCCCAATATACGCGGTCATGTTCTCAATCTCTCTGTTTGGGGGTCACCTCACATTCATCACATATGTTGCTGTTCTGACTTCACCCCATGCCTCTGCCTGCGTGTCACACCCTCTGCCATAAAATATCTCCCGATGGGATATGCCATCTGCCTCCTGGTCAACATACCCGCCTGTTTTCACATTCCAATTCTGACAAACAGCCACATAGACAAGAGATACTTTTCACAACCCTGAAACCAAAACAACTCTTTTCCTTTCTTCTCAAGGAGTTGAGCAGCATCTTCCCTACTTCACCTCTCCTTTCTCCTGATTTGATGACCTTGAAAGACCCCATGATTTTGAGAGGAGAACCTATATACCTCCATTAAGAAAATATTCTGATACATGAAAATCAAATGCCTTTTCCATTTGGTAACGGAGGGAAAAACAGCTGCCCCCAAACCCTTCAGCAAGGACCAGCTCTGGCTTTCATCACCATCCAGGGCGAGAAGGGCGGTCGTGACACTCGGCATCCTACCTGAGATAAAACGTTCTCCTGGTTGTCCGCCTCGTTTTGCAGAGTCTCATCCTCCGTGGGCACCACTGTCTGGGCATCTGGGGGCTCACTTGTCCCTGTGGGGACAATGCTGGCTACCCAGCCCGGAGCCACAATCAGAGAGAAGTAAAGAACTAGTAGCAGAGGCTTGGCCATGGGGGACGCGATGAGAGAGAGGGTCCTCAGCCCCTGCAGAGAATGGCCGGGGCGGGTGGTCTGGGCAAGGATTTGTGCGAGAGAGTGTCCTAGCTAGAGCCCGAGAGTGGCTGCTCAGAGCGCCTTCTAAAGCTGGGTGCAGCTGAGGGCGACAGGAGGGTGCGTCCCAGAGACTCTGGGCATCTCCTTCCGGACGCGAGCAGCCCTCGACTGTGCAGCCCCAGGGGAGAGCGGGACGCAGGGAAGAGGGGGTGACGGGGAAGGTGGAGGCGGGCAGGGGCTAGCTGAGCGCGTCGCCCGCAGGAGGGCTCAGGTGACAGGAAGGCGTTCGGACGGATGCCCGCGGTGCGCGCCGGGACGGGCGGCGGGGAGCCTCGGGGCGCACGGGTACCGGGCACGGGACGGGCAGAGGCGGTGGCGGCTGGGCGGCTGGGCGAGGGAGCCGCGGAGAGCTCGCGCGGAAGGAGGGCGGAGCCTCTATTGTGCCGGGGCCGCGAAGATGCAGCCAGTGACCGCGCGGAGGAGGAGGACCGGGAAGCGCACAGGGCTCGGGCGGAGGGGCACCCGGCGGACCCCGCCCCCGCTGGGGCTCAGCTGCCGCGCGCCTGCTGGGGGTGACGTCGGAAGGGCTTTCCTTTCCTTTCATCTGACCTTAAACGAGTGCAGAGAAGTTACCCCGAACGGCTTCCCTGAAGTTTTGGGGTTTGCCTATCCTCGCCGAGTGGAGCGACTCTCCGCCACAGGCTCGGAGCGCTCGCCCCAAGCCCGAGCCACTTAGGGATCTGCCGCATCCTCCTTTAGCACACTTGGGGCTGGGGAGAAGGCGTGTTGGCTTCCAGGCGTTTCTTTCCCCTGACTTAACCCTGGGCGAGACCTCGGGCAGCTTTGAACTTAGCGCCGTTGGTAGCTTGCTTGTCTGCCACAGCTTTAGAACCTAGTAATACCTCCACCCAGAGGAGAACCATTGAATTCCCTCCTGGAGTGTGTCCTGAGTTGTGTAAACGTTCAAAGTTAGAGGAATGACTGTACATCTCTGACTCTTTGCGAGTTCTCAAGGGGAAAGCTAATGCCTGATAATCGAATGATTACTGAAGAGAACAGATCTTCCCGTCTTCCTGGTTTGAGACCAGTCTCTGGGTCTCTGTTACCAGATTATCGCTAAGAGGGTGTCCACTTCCAATAGTGTGCAATTATGTTACTATGTCCCTCGATTACTGAGGACAACCTTTTATAAACCTACAGTGAAGATTAACAATGTGTGAATTTAAGGAAGGGCACTGTGCCATCCTGGACAACTGTCACTCGGACTATTGAACAGAGCCAGGCCCCTTCAAAAGATATTATGCATCATTGGGGAATTCGAAGACAGAGTTGGCTGTTTGAAATTTAATTCAGCAACTTATTATGTCATCGAAGACCCTCAAGCTCCTTCCATTTTCCACTCAATTATTCTTAGAACGTTTGGCTTTTTGACCTAATCATAATTGATTTAAGTAAGTCCCAGCTACCCCTGTGCCAGACATTCAATTTCCCAGTCTCCCTTACAGCTAGAGGTAACCACCTGGACAAGATATTTTGCTTCCTGATAAAAGAAGCAAATAGGAGAGAGGGTCTTTCTGGTGTTACTCTTCCCCCACTTCTTGTCTTTGATTGTGTCTTTGACCACAGTCAGAGTGTTGCAGGACAAACAGGTTCTTATGCCCACTGTGTAGTAACACCAATTACACTGCATCAGCCAGGTTTGCAGCAGAGAAAGAATTTAATGATTGCAGGGCACCAAGTAAGGAGATGGGAGAAGACCCTCAAATCCATCTGTATGAGGAGTTCTGGGCTAGAGTTTTTAGGGGATTGTGGAGTGTGAGAGGCTAAAAAATTGAGGTCATTGATTGGTCAGGCCAAGGGGATGGAACAAAGTTCCATCATCAGGATGCGGAAACTACCTTCTTTGGTGAGTCAGCTCCTCATGTGGTCCTTCAAACCAGCTGAGTCAGTAGTTTCATCAGTATGCAGTAACTGAAGGAGCATCTCAAAGGGAAAACATAATGTTTCATAATGTTCAGGTTGTTATCTATAGAGCAGTTAAGGGGCACTATAATCTTTTAACAGGGTCTATGCGATTCTGAGGCAATAGGCACAAAGTAACTATGGAGGAAGCAGGTCAGAGAACAAGTGGATCTCACGATTACTGCTGAATGTGCTGTGAACTTGGTTTATTTTCATTTCTTTCCTTCCCTTCTTCCCTGGTTAATTTTATAAAGTTTATAGGGGCAGTTTCAAAAGTTCCAGGAGCTGTGGCAGCCATCTTATGACCATGAGTCCTTCCTATGATCTAACTAAAATATATTTCCTTTAAGGTCTTTTTTTTTTGAGACGGAGTCTTGCTCTGTCACCCAGGCTGGAGTGCAGTGGTGTGATCTCAGCTCACTGCAACCTCTGCCTCCTGGGTTCAAATGATTCTCCTGCCTCAGCCTCCCAAGTAGCTGGGATTGCAGGTGCCCACCACCATGCCCCACTAATTTTTTGTTGTTGTTGTTAGAGATGGGGTTTTACTGTGTTAGCCAGGATGGTCTCGATCTCCTGACCTTGTGATCCGCCTTCCTTGGCCTCCCAAAGTGCTGGGATTACAGGCGTGAGCCACCACACCTGGCCTAAAGTCTACTTTAAAAGTCTCCTTTTAGTGTTCAGTCCTACAGTCCTACACAGAATATGTCTAAGGACTTTCCCACCAAAAGCTTCTCATTCCTTTCATTTAAAGATAAATAGTTAAGTACTGGCTGGACATGGTGGCTCATGCCTGCAATCCCAACACTTTGGGAGGCCGAGGTAGGTAGATTACTTGAGTTCAGGAGTTCAAGACCAGCCTGGCCAACATGGTGAAACTCCATCTCTACTAGAAATACAAAACTTAGCTGGGCCTGGTGGCATGCACCTGTAATCCCAGCTCCTTGGAAGGCTGAGGTAGGATAATAACTTGAACTGGGGAGGCAGAGGTTGCAGTGAGCCAAGATTGCACCAATGCACTCGAACCTGGGCAACAGAGCAACCGTCTAAAAAACAAAAAAGCTAAGTACCTTCTAAATATCCTTTTTCTCAATGTCACTTGACCAGTTTTTTCATCTTTTTTTCTCCATTTTATTCACCTGTTTCTCAAACCACATGGCCTTCCAAACTTCATTATTGTGGTTACTCTCTCTCTAGAAAGACTCCAGTTTGCATAGATATTAGAACATATTGAAACAATTTGTTCTTTTTTTCTGGGCATTGTTATTTTATTAATGCAGCCTAAGATTGCCTTAGCTTTGGCAGCCACATTGCACCAATGATTCACATTGATTTATTTTTTAAGTTTAGTTTTTTCTTTATTTTTGTATGAACGTTTTGTTGTTTTCCTCTATTCTGTGCTTCCCAGCTAAGTTCTTCTTTTTCTTCTTTTTTTTTAACCCTAGTACAGGCATTTAAATTTTTACTGTAATAGTGCGACGATTTTGGCCCATTTTTTTGTCCTGTTGAAATATTGCTGTTTCTGCTCTGTTCCAGTTTTGGGTTATTTCCAAATTCACTAAGTTAGTTTCTGTCTTAATTCAAATGATTAATTTTAAAAAGCCATCTTCATTCAGATAGGGCCATATTCCAGATCGCTACCTCCATAATAGGAAAAGTCTCTCTTTCTTGATGTTAACCCTTTTGGTGTGCGACTGTTCAGGCAGTCATGGTGTTGTCCAGTCTGCATGTCTTCATCATGTCTACAAGCATTTTTTGAGAGACTTTTATCACTCTCTCTCAGAAATCAAGATACACCGTCCATGGGATTTCCTCTAGCTGCCTATTTGGCAACCTGATCTGTTGATTCTGCGATGAGCTTGGTTTAGCTTTAGTACATTGGGTTAAATGGTTTTTACTTGTGTTAAAAAAAGAAAAAAAGAAGAAGAACATAGCTGGAAAGCACAGAATAGAGGAAATTGGCATAAAATTCACATAAAAATCCCCACATCTTTTGCTCAGAGCCTACGGTTTCCATGTCACTGGATCCTCAGTGTCATGGTGTAAAATAAGTCTTGCTTTCCCTGGTTAACAGATGAAGTCCCTGAAGCAGCAAAACAGTGAGATGTATGATGGTGACTCTGTACTGAGTGCTTCCTATGTGCCAGGCATCATTTGATGGTCAGAAATTCCCTGAGTCAGTATCATTTCCTCTTGCAAATGAGGGAAAAGGGTTAGAGACAGACAGACTGTGGAAATGTTCCAAGAACTGGGTCTCAGAAAGCCCTAAGTGTGCCACTTCATCTACCTGAGACCCTGGACCTCACCAGTTGTGGCTGGCTAGCAGGTTGTTGAATTCTGGGTATCCCTCAGCGACCACAACCACCATCCCTCACCAGCCAGTTCACATCTGGCAAAAACATCTGTTTTCCCGTTTACCTGGGAGCCTCCTGACTTTGCTCTGAAATGCCTGTCTGTTGAAAATTAAGGCTTCATTTGCCAGGTGGGGCTAGGGTGGCTAGAAATGACCTGCCACCCTTGTGTGTAATTGAGAAAATGCACCTGCCCCACGGCAGCAGAATCAAAGAGCAAGGCAAAGTCCCACAGGCAACATCATTCTGCCATCTCCTTTCCCTGGCTCGCTGCAGAGTGGGAGCTGTGCCAGGGAACTGCCATAAAATACTGGAAAGGAATGAGGGAAAGTACAACTGAAAATGAGGTCTTTTTTTCCCTGTTCACTCTGCTTTGCTGCTGTCCCAGCTTCTTATTTTGCCTCTGATCTTCTACATTCTCTTTCTCCTTTAATTCAGTTTAACTCATTTATTGAATGTATATTATGAGCCAGGCACTCTGTGACCTGCTGAATACACAAAGAGGAAGATGACAAGACCTTTGCCTTCAGAACCTCATGTTATAAAGATTATAAATGTTTGATACTGGGGAAGGGTACAGAAGAGCATGTTTCCCCTCAAGATATTTTAGCACTGAAAAAAATGTTTTTCTTCTCTGAGTTTTTCCAGTTTTAAGAACAATTTGCATTTCCTCATATACAAACCATGGTAATTTCTTTTTATTAAACTAAGTTTAACATGATAAAATTTAAGTTTAAAGCGAATTCAAGTGAAATAAACTCAGGTATTGAGTACAATATCTATGTGCCAGGTCCTGAGTTAGATACTAAGGAAACATGAATAAGACATTAATAATAATTAATTCAAGATAACAATTCAAGGATCTCACAGGCTCCTGAGAGAGACACATCAATGGACAAGTACCAGACAGCATGGAGGCTCACTGACAGGATGGCCACGGTAATGGCCATCCAAACCAGCTGTCTGTGGGAGGAGGGTGGTATCATGGAGCTCTGGGGGACCTTCCAGGAGGAGCAGGAGTTTGCCAGGTAAAGGACAATGGTGCCTGAGGGGCAGGACAAGTAGGGAAGTGGGGTAAGGGAAAGAAGATGTGGAGGAGGAGAGAAGGGCATTCTAGGCCAAGGGACCACGGGACTGGGATTGCAAGATATGAACATTGTGATTTGGGCAGAGGCTGCAGTGTAAAATACACGGCCAGGAGTGAGAGAAAATGAAGTAGGTAAAAGAGTGAGAGGCCTGATCGTGGAGACCCTTGTGTCAGAGCCTGGGAGTATGTCTCACAGACACTGAATGGCCATTGAAGGAACAGGGGCGGGAGAGTGCCATTGTCAGATATGCAGATTAGATGAATGACTCAGGTGGTGAAGAGTGGACAGAAGAGGGAAAGGCAAAGCAATGACCGCAGTTCCCTGCCCGCAGACCACTTGGCCTCCTAGGATGGCTCTGCCTGAGCCAGAGTCCTGTCCTAAGTGGTTCATTGCTCTGACTCAAAGGGAAGCTCCCTTGCCCTCTGTGATTGGTGGTGACTAAAGGAGGGATAGGTAGGCAGAGACTCTTTGCCTTCACAAGGAATTTTCCAGGGCTGCTACATGGCACAACTCTAGGGGATAGCATTCACATCATAGTCCCTGTGAATGGACCCCCTGAGAATCATGCAAGGCCTGTGTGGCACTCAATACTGTCCTGGGACAGGTCAGGAACATTGCATAGAGCCCATTGCTTTCTACGCACCACAGTCTCTTTCTCTCTCTCCCTCTCCCCTGCTTCTAAGAGACCTCCGTGCTCAGGGTAGCTCCTACACATTATGTGCTGTCCATGTTGTGTGTGTGTTCAGGGCACTCACATACCTCCCCTGACTTCTCACAGAAGCCTGATAGCCTTTTAATAGGGCTAATGAGTTCTGCCTTCAGTGATGAATCTTTACATGCAGATACTTCTGGAAAAGGTGACTCATTGCCTTAAATCTACACCAGAAAGTAAATAACAGATCCCTTCCTGAGAACTGGTTTTGCTAGAAAAGTAGCAGTGGAAGACACTGGGAAGTCAAAAGACTGTGTTTATAGGACAACCCCAGAGAGGCAGAAGTAGAGAAAAGGAAGACCTGGCCCATGCATTACCACCCTTTAGACTAGAACTGAGGTCTCAGGGCTCATGTTGACTCCTGATCAGCAGGAATGAATAGAAGCTGGTTGAGGAAAGGCTGGGAGAAGAGCATGCCAAGTAGAAGTCTAGAGACTAGAAAATGCGGATGAGTTACTGGGAAATGCAAGCTTAGGTGGAACACAGGGGTCGCAGCAGAGGGAGAGAGGGGAAGTGGCGAGCGGTTAGAGTGGAGGGCCAGATCACATGAGGCCTGGGTGTGTGCTGTGGAGTTTGGAGTTCAAGCCAAAGGCTATGAGGAGATGGACACCAAGACTGTGGTAAGCAAGGGGGTGAGCTCTAGTAGGTGGCCCTGGCAGTGGCATAGAGAATGGACGGGAGGGTTAGGCTGAAGTAGGCTGTTGTGGAAATCCAGGCATGGATGGGAAGGCTTTGATGAAGGCAGTAGCATGGAGGTGAAGAGAAAGGGGTGGGTATGGATATGCCAAAGAGGTGGAATTAGTAGGACTTGGTGACTCTCTGGGTGTGGAGGTGAGAGAGGCGAAGGATGTTAGGATTCCCGCTTGTAAGTTACAGGCAACTTTATATAGACTAAGGGCAAAAAAGGTGTTAGGGGCACAGGAGACTTTATTATAAGGATGTAGGAGTGTCTCACAAAGCCTCTAATGTCACTGGGGTCATCAGAGGCTCATTTGAACCTAGGACTTCTCTGGTTCACACAGCAGACTGAAGGTGCCCAGTCAGAGTTATTTGAATATTGAGTGAGATTATTTTTCCTTCTCAGGCCCAATTCCAAATGCCCAGGGAAGGGATTGTTCTAATATGGGTCAGATGCCCAATCCTTAACTAACCAACTAAGGAGGTGGCAGGGGAACCAGTCACTTGGTAGAAATAAAGTGGAAAGACGGGCAGTTTCCTGGAATGAGCCACTAGACCAGACACATCAGTGGATGTCCACTCTCTCCTATCCCATTGCTGGCTGGCTCTCTGCCGCCTACTTCTGCAGATGTACTTATTTAACATAAATTAATCATCTTATAGAAAAGAAAAGTATCTCCCCATAAGAGACAACCCAACTTAGTTTCTAAAAATGGCCAAAGAAACTCTTCTGTGTGCCGGTCTCTCCAGGTGATATTTTTTCCTCCTCTGGCTTGGCTTATTCTAATCCAGATGTGATGTCTCACCATCCTACAGCCAACAGACTAAATAGTAAATTTAACCTGTTGTGTATACATGCAGATCTCAGCTTGCTATAGATATTTCACTTGGTAGATTAACCACTGAAAATATTTAGTCAATACACTTGCTTATCAATGCCTTCATACATTTTAATATAAAATTAAATGACATTCATGCATCCCTCCATTCTAGGGGTACATAAATGTAACAATTTTAGCCTCGTCCGGCAGCCTAGAGCCAGGAGGGAGTCTGGGATACTGGGTCAGACAGGCTGGCTATGGAATTCTGGCTCCACTGTAACTACTGTTGACCTAGGGTGAGTCACTTCATCTCTGTGAGCGTCAGTTTCCTAATCCTAAGGTGGAGATCATAAAAATACTCACCTCTGCTTATTGGTGCTCACTACCTGTTCCTTTCTTTATCCTCTTGGAATGAAACTCCAACCCTCAATTGGAAGACTGAAAATAACAAAGAATATAAAGATCACAGAAGGCTTAAAAAAGGGTAAATCTTAGATTTAGCATCGAGGGGAAACCTGGATGCTGATATGAAGGTGAAGACTTACTTGGGAGCAGCAGATATGAAGGTCCCAGCTTTATGGGGGCTTTGAAACCATAGACCCAGGTTCAAATCTCAGTGCTGCAACTCATATGGTGGGGAGTCTTGGGCAAGTGTTTTTTTTTGTAAGTCATAGTTTTCTAACAGTACTAGGTTGTTGTGGAGATTAGAGATGTATGTAAAAATCTCCAACCCATTGTTTTCCTCATTCAGAAATACCTGTTGAATATTGAATGAATTTTAAAATAGTAATTATTTATTAGGGAGCAATTATAATTATGCCTGTTTCAGACTCGTCATGCCAACCGATTAGGAGCTCTGTCTGCACCTCAGTTTTCTTATTTGAAAAAGGGAACTTTATCATTTTTGACACTGTATTTCTTCCAACTGGTGATTGTGAATCAAGTAGCTGAGTTTCTCTGCACCCCACTCTTTCTAGGGGTCTGCTTTGCTGCAGGGACTGAACTTTAAGCAGATAACTTTCCAAAGCTTGAGTGATTCCTGAGGTATTCTCAGAGACGGGTCTGTGGAGCCAGCTGCCAGTCCCTTGCTTTTGTTGGCAGGGCAGCCAGGCATATCTGGTGGCTGCAGCTGTCCAGGGAGTTGCTGCCTGGAACCCCAGAGAGTGGGGAGGACTTTCTCTGGGGGACAGACAGCACAGCCTGAAGCGAGGCAGTGAGCAGAGTGAGGCTGGCACAGGCATCCCTGGCCTGATGCTGAGTCCTGAGTAGAGACCCAAGGGACACCTCGCTTCAGATAGGAGGAAACCCGGCTATGTGCTCTAAGAGCCAATGCTGCCATCCAAAGAGACACCTAAAATAGCAGCAACACGATTGAGAGAGGGCAGCGCCGCCCCACAGTTCCAACTCCTGCTGACATTCCTCATTCCCCTTCCTCTAAAAATTACTCTCTTCCTTTTGAAAACCCAACGCAAGCTGTTCCAGTGAATGTTGGGAGCCCCTCATGTCCCATCTTCCTTCAGTGCTTTGATTTCACCCTCCTTTCCTCTTATCCCCTCTTACTTCTCTCAAGGAAAAACAATTTAGAGCTCTGTTATATGAAGTGGTAGACGTGGGTCTCAAAAGACCTCACACCATTCAAGTTCTCCATCTCTGCACAGGAGCTTTTCGGTGTTTTAGCTCCGCTTCTTATTGACCTAGAGATGTATGACCAGAACCACACGGCTTTTGCATAACTCCAGGGGAACCCAAAATGTGATTTGTATTCCTTGGGATTAATGAGGATTTGAGCACTGCTGTGGTTTGAATGTCAGTCCTCAAAAGTTCGTGTGGAAACTTAAACCCTCTGTCCTTGTGAATGGATTAATGTAACCATCGGTGGAGTGGGCCACTTGTCAAGGGAGTGGCTCTGTTATGAGAGTGAGCTTCCTGTGGCTCTCTTTTCCTGCACTCCCTCTGTCCCTTGCACTGACTTCCGCCTTTCCACAGTGGAATGACAGTCACCAGATGCCGGTGCCATGCTTTTGGACTCCCTGACTTCCAGAACAGCAAGGCAAATCAACTTCTTTTCTTTTTAAATTGCCTGGTCTGTGGCATTCTGTTACAGCAACGGAAAATGGACCCAGACAAGTACTTTGTACAGCCCTGTGCAAGCATGTTATCTCATCCTCACAAGCCATCCGGCAGTAGCTCATAGATTAGGAAATGGAGGCAGACAGCTTGACTAACTTGCTCAAGGACAAGAATATACAGCTAGTAAGTAGCAAGCTAGCTTTGGTCCCAGATCGGTGTGACTGAAAGCTCATGCTATCCATCACACCCTCTCCTGGAACCTTTTTAAAACATAAGTTCAGCCCCTCATCCACATGCCTTGTCTCATTATAGAATTCCAGGCTTAAGGCTCTCCCATCACTTACATGCAAAGTTGAGCAAACAGCTTTAACCACCCAAACACGGAAGCAGTTAGGGGGCGAGGTGTCCCAGAGCTGCCACCCCAGCTCTTTGAACTTGGGAAGTCATTGACTTCTTTCGGAAGTCATAAGCCCCAGTTTTTTGCCTATTTTCCAAAACAATTGGTTGGACTGTGTGATTTTCAGGGTGGTCCCTTTCGGCCCTAAAATTCTGAATTCTTGGGTAAAGCCAAGCAGCTTGATTTATTGGTCCTTTGTAGTGTGTTCTAGAACACATGGCTGTTCTGTGTGTTTTCATAAGGCCATTGGTCGCTGTAGAAAATGTTGAATATTTGAGGTGTAAGAATAGACATTCTGTGCATTTCATGCCACATTCTTCAACACCTGTACATCCTGTGTTTTTGTAAATTACAGTGTGGTGATTGCATAGCCATTGTGGGCAGCCTATACATCGAAGGTGGGTGGGAGAGGAGTGGGGAGCAGGAGGGCTGCCCCAGGGCTTACCGCCAAGATAATTTGGCTGATCTGGTCTGAAGTGGTGAATCACTTCCTGTGGAGCATCCGTTCTGGCCCAGGTGGCGGGAGAAACGGTCCTGGTTCCACACCTGCCCTGGCTCACTCTGGGATGGGAACAAGCTAAGCAGTGATAGCAGCATTCACCACAGCTCTACTTCTTGAGTGCTTCACATGCACGCTCACTCATTCTCCAGGCACTGCTGGGAGGCAGGTGCAGTTTCCTGTATGTTAGAGATGAGAAAACAGAAACTCGTAAAACGTAAGCAGTTAGACAAGGCCACAGAGTCTGGATTGGAACTGAGGGCCTATTTACCCAGAGCCAGAGCTTTTGAACACCAAACTATATTCAGCCCCCCTTAACCTTTTTATCTGTGGAGTGAGGGATTTGAACCAGTGCCTTGCAGCATACACGCATACTTCCGGGGGCACTTGAGACTATTTTAGGTGGTGTCCAGATATTCACTTTTAATTTTAATAACTATGTTTTTCACTTTAAAGTGTGTTGAGAAAAACATAACTCACAACTCACACATTTCAGATGAATATAGATAGAAAAGGGAATTGATTTAAGGTCTGTTTAAAGAAAAGTCAGTCCAGATGATAAGGCAAAATGGTGAGGGTGAGGACCTTCACAATGCCTGAAGTTTGGGGACCACTGAGTCAGATAATAAGCTCCAATGTTCTCTGGTTCCAGCAGGACACAGCAGGACCATGGCCTCCCTGAGCCTCCAGCACAGTGTCCTCACTCCTGAGATATAAACAGGAAGAGAAACACACTGTCTTCAGGAGACTTAATAGGCCAAGGGTCAATTCATCCTCTTTCTAATATCTCCCCTTCCCTTCCTTTTACGTCTCCTTCGAGGCTTTGATGTCCACATATCCCTTGAGTGAGTAGCTTGGCATAGATTGCAAAGCAGTTGGAGGCAGAGTGTTTAGTTAGCCAGCACAGTGGTTTGTTTGTTTTTGATTTGTGAATTTGAGTGTCTTTAGGTTGGGCACACACTCTGGTTTGCACGGACTTCCCCTCTCCTGATAATATTACCTACAGTAACTACCTGAAGGTATATGAGTTTGTGACTCTTGGCATAAGAGTTTATTTCCCCGAGGTCAAAATCCTTAAAGGCCCAAATAGTTCTTTAGGGCATAGAGCTACCAGGGAGCCATCAGCAATGTGGGATTTCTAATGCACCTAGAGTCTCTAATGCATGTGGCGTTTTTGTGCCAGCCCTGCAGAAGAGAGGCAGGCAGGACAGGAGCCCAGCCACGAGACTGCAATCTGCACAGCTTTTTAAGATTCTTTGGTAGCTCGGCGGCTGCTTTGCAATTTTCATACTGGGAGTATAGTGACACCTGGTGTCTGGTGTCATTCTTCAAACCCAGCAAGTCCCAATCTGAGCTCATCATTTCCATCCCCAAGCTAGCTTCTCCTCCTCCCTCTCACTATCCTGTTTGAGTGAAGGCAGCCACCAGGCTGGAAACCTCACACTCATCGTGATTTCTTTTCTTTCTTTTCCCATATCTCAGCCCTCACCAAGGACTCTCAGCCTGACTCATGTTGATTTTATCTGTCTTGCCCCTTTATAGCTCATAAGTTCATCTTTCCCAGTACAACAATTTTCTGAGAGTTCTCATCTACACATTACTGCCTGGTTAATATTTAAATGACAGTTCTGACTGCACCACTTCTCAGCCAGAAGTCAACAGCTCCACATGCCTTTCAGGATAAAGTCCAACACCTCAGCTTGCCAGTGACTGGGTCCTGGGCTACCCACTTTCCACTGTCCCTGTGTTCTCCAATCATGCTTCAGGCTTTCTTGAAACTCAGGTTACAGCTTCCACCTGCATGGTCCATTCTTTGAAGAGTTTTGGCTATGAAGAGACATGGAGAGAAACAGCCCAAAAGAGAAGTGGAGAGGAAGAACAAATGGCAGAGGAGATGATCCAGAGAGCCATTTTTATTTCCATAGACAGATGTGATTTGAGCATGATTTGAAGCAGAGATTAAAGGGCCCACTTATGAGAGACGAAACATATATACTGGCACCTACTGAATACCTTCTATGGGCCAGAGACGCAACTCTGTTTTACAGGAATAGTTCATTTGATGCTCTCAACAACCTTACAAAGTAGGCGCCATTTTACAGATAGGGAAACCAAGGCCCAGAGAGAAAATGTATTCATGTAATAGCTAGAGAGAAGTGGAACTAAGAAGGAAACCCAAGCCGTTCCACTTCAAGCCTGCTCTCTTCTCCACTTCATATAAGAGAGAGGGAATGACGAGCAGAGCAAAGTCCCTTACAAGGTGGGAGGAGGAGTCATTCCAAGCATGCGGTGCGGTGGTCACCCACCTGCCTCACACTCTTCCCTGAGCCAGGGGAGAAGTGGGTGGGACGTGGGTGGCGCAGCTCGACTCACAGATGAATGAAAGCTGTTGAAACCATTCTTGTTAACAGTTTTCTGTTGAGAATTAGAAGTGGTAGGGTAGAGCTTGGGGAGAGTGAGGGGATTCTAAAATAGTTGCTGTGAGGGAATGAAACAGGAATTGTCAGGACCTGGAGTCAGCATGCCCTGTGCTGAAAGCTTGCTCAGCAGAAGTCACAGACCATGGATTTGTACAGGACTCAGCCACACGGTTGTGGGCTTTCTTGTGCCTCTTCTGCTCCTAATTCTAGGTGTTACTCACACACTGTCTGTCTTCTTTGTGATACCTTCCCTGATCTCTTAAGCTGGATCCGGATTTTCCTTTAAGTTCCCACAGCAGCCAGGTGTGGTCGTGCGTGCCTGTAGTCCTAGCCACTCAAGAGCTTAGGCGGGAGGATTGCTTGAGCCCAGGAGTTTGAGTCCAGTCTGGGCAATATAGCAAGACCCCACTTTCTAAAAAATAACTTCCCACATCATTTTGACCCTTTTGTATGATCCTTGTATTAATATATCTTGCATTATAGTTAGATGTGTATACATCTGTCTTACTGATTAAAGGCTCTCTGATGGCAAGGACGAGGTCATACTTGTTTTCTTTCTTCTGTTTTTTCTTTTTTCTTTTCTTTTCTTTTTTTTTTTTTTTT
>NW_016107856.1:1129466-1137453 GCF_001604975.1 Cebus imitator
CCTGCCTCAGCCTCCTGAGTAGCTGGGATTACAGGCACACGCCACCATGCCCAGCTGAATTTTTGTATTTTTAGTAGAGAGGGGGTTTCACCATGTTGACCAGGATGGTCTCGATCTCTTGACCTCGTGATCCACCCGCCTCGGCCTCCCAAAGTGCTGGGATTACAGGCGTGAGCCACCCACCGCGCCCGGCCCTTTCTTCTCTAGTACATTATATTATATTGTATTATAGTTTCTCATTAAATGTATAGTCATTTATTGGCTAACTTTTCCCCTCCAGACGGAGCTATTTCTTTTATTATTTTTTTTCTTTTATTATGTTTTCATCTCTTACTATCTGTCTGTACCCCAGAATCTCTCTTTTTGCTTTTTCTATTTTTTTCCCCCCTCCCTGAAACTCTCAGGCGACTAATGGTGGCTGTGGGCACTGCCTTGCTGATCTGGGTTCTCTTGAGGCTAAGAGGCTGTGCAAAACAGTTCTAGAATAAATGAAGATCATCTAACAAATAGAGACGGTAGTGCCGTCTGAACAGTCTCTGGGGTCTATCACTCTACTTCTTACTGATGTAGGGAAGCCTTGACTAGAGTGGGCCTGAAACAGATGAAAAGAAAAACCCTTAGTTTCTGCAGACAGAAATGGCGTGTAATTTAACAGTGTTACACGGAGGCCTCCGCAAGGGCCCCATGGCACCCACATTTCTACTCAGTTCATTGTTTCTGGATTTTTCTTTCTTTAGATGCTACCCTAAAAGTGTCACAGCATGAACAGAAGACTTATCTCACAGAAGTCAGCAGTCACTGAGGAGATGCACGTAGACATGGAGCAGAACCCCCACGTGGTGGGCTGCAGACTGCTTCCCCTAACCTCCCTGCCCCATTCCCACACAGAAAGACACCCAAATCCTGGTATCTGGAACCTGTAAATGTTACCCTATTTTGAAAAAGAATCTTTGCAGATATGATCAAGGATCTTGAAATAAGGAGCTTATTCTGCCTTGTGCAGGTGGACCCTACTTGTCATCACAAATGTCCTTACAGGAGAAGTGTAGAGGGAGATTTGATACACACGAAGGAGAAATGAGCATGAAGAAGAAACAGAGAGAGGTGTGAAGATGCTAGCCTTGAAAACAGGAGTAATATATCCCCAAGGCAAGGAACAGATTTTTCCCTAGAGCCTCTAAAAGGACTGCAGCCCTGTTAACACCTTGATTTTGGTCCGGTGAAACTGATTTTGCATGCCTGGCCTCCAAGATTGTGAGAGAATATGTGTCTGATGTTTTAAGCCACCAAGTATGCAGGAAACTGTTATGGCAGCCACAAGAAATGAATGCACCAAAATACTACTAGAAAGACAAGCCATTCCTTGCTGGTAAGTAACTGACAGGTGGCATTTTGCAGAGTATATTGTAAGAAGGAAAAATCTTAGGCCAGGTGCAGTGGCTTATGCCTGTAATCCCAGCAATTTGGGAGGCCAAGGTGGGCGGATCACCTGAGTTTGGGAGTTCGAGACCAGCCTGACCAACATGGAGAAACCCTGTCTCTATTAAAAATGCAAAAATTAGCTGGGCCTGGTGGTGCATGCCTATAATCCCAGCTGCTTGGGAGGCCAAGACAGGAGAATGGCTTGAACCTGGGAGGCTGAGGTTGCAGTGAGCCGAGATCGTGCCATTGCACTGCAGCCTGGGCAACAAGAATGAAATTCTGTCTCAAAAGAAAAGAAAAGAAAAGAAAAGAAAAATCTTATTATTATTTTGGTTGTTAAATACCTTGACATTCAAATTTTAAAAGTGATTTCAGACAGAGGCTAAAAGATGGTCATGCATGAGGTAAGAAGGTCACTGATGAATAGGAGACTCCCTCCCAGCACAGACCCATATGGAACAAGAGGAGCACAGATCTCTCAGAAGAGGGTCGGCCAAGCCTCAGCAATGCAAGAAAAGGGAAATCCAGATTGTACCAGAACAGATACAACCTCTTAGGCATACGCGGTTACAGATATTTTTCCTACTTTCCTCATACGGGAGAATTTGAAATTAATATAAAAGAATCAAATGGTCAGTATGTATTTTATGCTCAACTAGATATAACCAATTGTACTTTAGACTCACTTGTTGATGTGTGTTCAGTTACTTTCAATTAGTCCTTATAACACTTTATAATTTCCTGAGGAGAGAAACTCCTCCAGATATTGTTATGGATCATTCTGGACCCAATGGGCCCCACCTGAGTGTAGCAATCAAGCTTCTGCTGCTCAGAGAGAGTGAGCCAGGTGCAGGTGCTCTTTCACAATGCAGCGTCCACCAGGCTTTTCCAGGGTGTGTGGGTAATCCATTCACTAGCGGTAGGGGAAGGGGTAGCACAGTAGGTAAAAGAGTAGCAAGCTGATGGTTTCTATGAAAACAGAAATAAGATAAGTTCCTTCTTTGCAAAAGGAAAATATAAAATCAGAGAAGAATCAGCTTTCCTTAAATGGAAACTGAGGATGACTCCCTCTTCTGGCTGCAATGGAGTAACTGCTAACAGACTTCCACCCCACTTAACAACCTGAAAACGAGAACACAAGAAACGAGTTTCAGACATTGCACAACAGGCAGCCAGGACCATGGGCCTTCAGAGAAAGGAAACAAACAAGGTAAGACTTAAGATTAGCACAGTTTTCTGCCTGGAGGAACTTTCTGGGATGTGAGGCAGGGATGGGAAACCCGGGAAGATTGTGGCAGCTTCCTGAGTTAAGGAGACAGAGATCAGAGTTCAGGGAGGCCAAGGCAGCTTGAATGTTCAAGGTAGAGTGGCAGGAGGAAGGGAGTGAGAAATGGGCATAATGTTTTCTCTTGAACGCTTGACTGAACACTAAGCTGTACATGTGTAGAATGGAACTCCAGGACAGGCATACAAATAAAATTATGAGAGAAGGAACAATTACCGGAGCTCACACAGGATGGACAAGATGTTCAATTTCTGACTGTTCAGAGTAGAGAGGCCTCTTTTAACAGTCAGACATTCAGTAGAGACCCCAAATAGTTATGCTTCAGTATTAGGGCTCAACTAGGCCAGAGTAAAGGCAGTGGTATGTTGGAATTCACTTGCACTGGTTTGTGAGAGCCAATTGTATGTATCTCTTCTCTCAACTTCAGTGACATACATTGGTAGCTGGAAATCGGTTATTACAGAATATTTATGCCAAGTAAATCAGGATATACTACAACTTACAGTTGTTTCAATCACCCCCACCCCAGAGAGCAGATTTTTGAGCATTTACCAGGTATAATACCACAGGTATTGTAGGAAGATATATGGTCTTTGTCCCTGGTCACTGGCACATCACTCCTAAAAGTCCTGGCATTTTCGGAATGATGAGGGTGATAGGAGTGTCTTTTGTTCTAACAAGGAAACTCTTGGCAGGCCACTAGATAGCTTCAGGATGGAGGCTGGTCACTAGAATGATAAAGCTTGGAATTTTCCACCCTATCCCTCAACCTGGGGGTTGTGTGGGACAGTGGAAGGTGAGGGGAATGAGGAACAGGGGCTAGAAATTAAGTCATCACTAACGGCCAATGATTCAATTAATCATGCCCTAGTAACAGAACCTCCATAAAAATCCCCAAATGACAAGGTTTGGTGAGTTTCCAGTTGTTGAACACATCAGTGCACTAGGAGGGAATGGATACTCTCAGTCCGCCTCCCCTCATGCCCTTCCCTGTGTATCTCTTCCATGGCTGTTTCTGAGTTGTAACCTTTATCATAAATCAGTAATAGTAAGCAAAGCACTTTCCTGAGTGAGTTCTGTGAATCATTCTAGAGAATTATTAAACATGAAACAGGGTGTTGTGGGAACCTCTAACTTTGCACCCAAATTGGACAGAGCGGGGATAACCTGGGGACCCAAGGGTTGAGATGCATCTGAAGTGAGGGCAATCTTGCAGACTGAGCCCTTAAACCTGTGAAATCTGATGCTAACTCCAGGTAGTTGGTGTTAGAGTTGAATGGTAGGACACCTCATTGGTGTCAGAACTGGTTGGTGTCAGGAAGAAAATAGCCTCTCAATACCACTGAGTAAAGCCTAACCAAGGTCCACCCTAGAACAGCTTTAAAACAAGTCTCAAAAGGATCAAGCTAATCTGCAAGTAACTTAACTGCCTCTCAAAATAAAATTAAACTTTCTTTAAAGGAAAACATTAAAACACCATCACCAACATAATATTCAAAATGTTTAGCATCTAATAAAAAATTACTAAACATACAAAGCAGCAAAAAAATGTGGCTTATCACCAAGAGGAAAATCACTCGATAGAAACCAAGATGGACTAGCTTGAGCAGCATAGTGAAACCCCCATCTCTACAAAAAAAAAAGAAAAAAAATTAGCCAGGCATATTGGTGAATGTCTGTAGGTCTAGCTACTCAGGAGGATGAAGCAGGAGGATTGCTAAAGCCCAGGAGTTCGAGGTCATAGCGAGCTATGATTGTGCCATTGTAATCTACTCTAGCCTGGGCAACAGAAGGAGATCCTCTCTCAAAAAAAAAAAAAAAGAAAGAAAGAGATCAAGATGGAATTAGTAGACAATATGTTAAAATAGATATTATAAATACAGATATTCTAAGTAGAAATTATAAATATTTTCTACAATATAAAATTTCCACAATATTTAGTGGAAAAAAATATAAATTATCCCATACAATAAACAAATAAAGCAAGCCTCAAAAAGATTTAATGGAAAATATGAATATGAGAAGAGAAATGAAAGGTAAAAAATAATTAAATGGAACCTCTACAGCTGAAAAATACAATATCTGCAGTAAAATTTCACTGGGTAGACTTAACAGTATACTATTATAGAGCTATAGAAAAAAGGTTAACAAACTGGATAACCTAACAATCAAAATTATTTAAAGTGAGCAACAGAGAACAAAATAAATTGTATAAAAAGCAGGCCGGGCATGGTGGTTCACACATATAATCCCAGCAGTTTGGGAGGCGAAGGCGGGTGGATCACCCGAGGTCAGGAGTTGGGGGACCAGCCTGGCCAACATGGCGAAACCCCGTCTTTACTAAAAATACAAAATTAGCTGGACATGGTGGCACATGCCTGTAGTCCCAGCTACTCAGGAGGCTGAGGCAGGAAAATCACTTGAAACCAGGAAGTGGAGGTTGCAGTGAGCTGAGACTGAACCATTGCACTCCATTGTGAAAAGAGCTAAACTCTGTCTCAAAAAAAAAAATAATAAATATATACGTGTGTGTGTGTGCGTGCGTGTGTGTGTGTGTGTGTGTGTGTGTGTGTGTAGCTGAGAACAACAACAAACTATGCCAGGACAAACTGTGGAACAATATCGAGAGACCTAACATGCGTAACTGGAGTCATAGGGTGGGGGAAGAAAAATATTTCAAACTACAATGGCTAAAAAAATTCAATTTTGATGAAAACTACAAATCCAATGATCTAAGGAGTAAAATGAACCCCAAATGATATAAAGACACACTCATACACAAACACACAAAACAACATAATAATTAAGCTACTAAGACCGATAGTAAAGAGAAAATCTTGAAAGCACCCAGAAAAAAAAGACACATTATATACATTGATATAATGATAGGAATTCTCAAACTTATTATCAGAAACAGTGCAAGCCAGGAGACAATGGAATGACCGATTTAAAGTGCTGAAAAAACAACAACAAAAAAGAGCCTCTCAACCCAGAAGATTTTATATCTGGCAAACATATTCTTCAGAGATGAAGGCAAAATAAAGACATTTTTAGATAAGCAGAGGTAAGAAAATTTGTCATCAACAGACCCACATTAAAATACATGCTAAAGGAAGTTCTTCAGACTGAAGAAAAATAATACCAGATGGAAAGCCGGATAGATAAGGAATTAAAAGATCAAGAAATGGTAAATATGTGGAAATATATGACACTTTCCCTCATTTTAAGAACCCTTTAAATGTAATTGCTAAAGCAAAAGCTTAAAAAAACACAATGTATTTTGGGGTTCATAAGTAGAAATAAAATATAAGAATAGCATAAAGGATGGGAGGGGAACATTTTAAGTATACAGTTGTACATTTCTTAAAATATACCTGAAATTGTATAATATTTTGAAAGTAGACTGTGGTGAGTTAAAAATATTGTAGACTCCAAGTAATCCCCTAAAAAGTAAGACCAAGAGGTAGCTAATGTGTAAGTTTCCTGGGGCTGCCATAACAAACTATGCTAAACTAGGAGGCCTAAAACAAGAGAAATGTATTCTTTCATAGTTCTAAAGCCTACAAGTCTGAAATCAAGGTGTTAGCTGAACCAAAGTGATTGAAGGCCCTTTCTTGCTTCTCTAGCTCCTGGTGGTTGCCAGCAATCTTTGACCTCCCTTTCACATTCATTGGTTTGTAGATGTTTTGCCCCAATTCCTGCTGGCATCACATGGCATTCTTCTGGGTATCTATGTCTGTTTTCTCTTCTTATAAGGATACAAGACATTAGATCAGGGTCCATCTGAATTCAGTATGACTGCATCTTAACTATTACTAATGGAGTCTGCAAAGATTCTATTTTCAAATAATGTTTCATTCTGAGCTTCCAGTGGACATGAATTTTAGGGGACATTATTCAACCCAATATAGCTAACCAACCAAGAGTGGAGAAAATGTGAAGTCATAAAATATATTCAATAAATTAGGTGATTATTGGAGAGTAGACAACCTCCTCAGATATGAAAAACAATATAGTTAAATCTCTATCAATTTTAACTTGGCTAACCAGTTAAAATGCCCAGTTGGTGAGTGGAGGATATGATTTGTTTATTTTATGCCCATCTAGTATCCATTTCTTTCTTTTTTCTTGCTCACAGTGATCCACCTCTATCTAAGTGATTCATTGGATGGTAACCCAAACCCCTGCTCAGTGTTAAATCCCAGTTGGCATAAACTACTCATGTTGGTCCCATTTTCTTGCCAGTCACTTATTTAGAGGTGAGCATTTTTGGCCAATTTTTGGCCACTGAAATGTGATGGACGTGACTGAGATTTTTTTGGAAAAAGTTTTTCTCACCTCTAAGGAATACACATTAGGGGGCCGGGCATGGTGGTTCACCCCTGTAATCCCAGCACCTTTGGAGGATCACTCAAGGTCAGGAGTTTGAGACCAGCCTGGCCAATATGGTGAAATCCCATCTCTACTAAAATACACATGAAAAATTAGTTGCACATGGTGGCAGCCGCCTGTAATCCCAGCTACTCAGGAGGCTGAGGCAAAAGAACCTGTTGAACCCAGGAGGCAGACATTGCAGTGAGCTGAGATAGAGCCATTGCACTTCAGGCTGGGCAACAAGAGCGAAACTGGACTCTAAGAAATACACACTAGGAGAAGCAATCTCGTTCCTATCTCTGAGTATTTTTGTGTTTGAGTCCATGTTTAGAATTAGAATGGCTGCAGATGCCTTGCTACCAGGAGAACCACATAAAAAAAAAAAAAAAAAAAAAAAAAAAAAAAAAAAAAAAAAAAAAAAAAAAAAAAAAAAAAAAAAAGAGTTGGACCTGGTGCATGATACGTGGAAATTCCCAACCTCTGAATATCTTATTATAGGGAAAAATATATGCCTTTTTTTGTGAAAACCAAATGAATGAGGATTATTTGTTATTGCTGCTACAGTATTCTAACCAATGGAGTAGGTCTACACAAGGCCTGGGTGAATAGCCCAAATTTTCATTAATCACAGCTGTATGAATGGATCATATTTCCCATTCATAGAATTATAATCATGTATCTTTTGAGGACAAAGAATGAATCAGAAAACTCCTACCAAGATAAAAATGAAGATTGCCTGCCTTTAACAGATGTCTTAAAGATTTCATATCTAGTTGTAATGTTTGTGTTAATTTTATTTTTCTTGGTCACATATTTAGCCTACAACTTAACTGTATGGTATGGTGATGGAATCAATCACATAACTTCATATGTAAATGTCTTACAAAACATCTTATATGTAGATAA
>NW_016107856.1:1139548-1140879 GCF_001604975.1 Cebus imitator
ATTATTTTGAGGTATGTTCCATCAATACCTAGTTTATTCAGGGTTTTTAGCATAAAGAGCTGTCGAATTTTTTCAAAGGCCTTCTCTGCATCAATTGAGATAATCATGTGGTTTTTGTCTTTGGTTCTGTTTATGTGGTGAATTACGTTTATAGACTTGTGTATGTTGAACCAGCCCTACATCCCTGGGATGAATTCTACTTGATCATGGTGGATAAGCTTTTTGATGTGCTATTGCAATCGGTTTGCCAGTATTTTATTGAAGATTTTTGCACCTATGTTCATCATGGATATTGGCCTGAGGTTTCCTTTTCTTGCTGAATCTCTGCTGGGTTTTGGTATCAGGATGATGATGGTCTCATAAAATGGTTTGGGAAGGATTCCCTCTTTTTGTATTGTTTGGAATAGTTTCAGAAGGAATGGTACCAGCTCCTCTTTGTATGTCTGGTAGAATTCGGCTGTGGACCCATCTGGACCTGGGCTTTTTTTGGGTGGTAGGCTTGTAATTGCTGCCTCAACTTCAGAGCTTGTTATTGGTCTATTCAGGGTTTCAACTTCTTCCTGGTTTAGGCTTGGGTGGATGCAAGTGTCCAGGAATTTATCCATTTCTTCCAGGTTTACTAGTTTATGTGTATAGAGTTGTTTGTAATAATCTCCGATGATGGTTTGTATTTCTGTGGAATCTGTGGTGATATGCCCTTTATCATTTTTTTTATTGCATCTATTTGATTCTTCTCTCTTTTCTTTTTTATTAATCTGGCTAGTGGTCTGTCTATTTTGTTGATCTTTTTGAAAAACCAGCTCCTGGATTTATCAATTTTTTGAAGGGTTTTTTGTGCCTCTATCTCCTTCAGTTCTGCTCTGATCTTAGTTATTTCTTGTCTTCTGCTAGGTTTTGAGTTTTTTAAATCTTGCTCCTCTAGCTCTTTCAATTTTGATGATAGGATGTTGATTTTAGATCTCTCCTTGCTTCTCATATGGGCATTTATTGCTATATATTTTCCTCTAGAGATGCTTTAAATGTGTCCCAGAGATTCTGGTATGTTGTGTCTACATTCTTTTTGGTTTCAAAGAACATCTTTATTTCTGCCTTCATTTCATTGTTTATCCAGTCAACATTCAAGAGCCAGTTGTTCAGTTTTCGTGAAGCTGTGTGGTTCTGAGTTAGTTTCTGAATTCTGAGTTCTAACTTGATTGCACTGTGGTTTGAGAGACTGTTTGTTATGATTTCCATTCTTTTGCATTTGCTGAGGAGTGATTTACTCCCAATTATGTGGTCAATTTTAGAGTAGGTGTGATGTGGTGCTGAGAAGAATGTATATTCTGTGGATT
>NW_016107856.1:1142059-1146279 GCF_001604975.1 Cebus imitator
TTTTTCAGCTCCATCAATTCACTTATATTCCTCTCTAAGTTGTTTATTCTCGTCAAATCTTTTTTCAACGTTCTTAGTTTCTTTGCATTTGTATTGGGTTAGAACATGTTCTTTCAGTTCACAGAAGTTTCTTATTACCCACCTTCTGAAGCCTGATTCTGTCAATTCATCACACTTATTCTCTATCCAGCCTTGTTCTATTGCTGTTGAGGAGTTGTGATCCCTTGTAGGAGGAGAGGTGTTCTGGTTTTGGGTGTTTTCATCCTTTTTGTGCTGGTTTCTTCCCATCTTTGTGGATTTATCCAACTGTCATCTTTGTAGTTGTTGACTTTCAGATTGGGTCTCTGAGTGGACGTCCCATTTGTTGATGATGAAGTTATTTCTTTCTCTTTCTTAGTTTTCCTTCTAACAGTCTGGCCCCTCTGCTGGAGGACTGCTGAGGTCCACTCCAGGCCCTGCTTGCCTGGGGATTACCTGCAGTGGCTGCAGAACAGTAAGGGTTGCTGCCATTTTCTTCTTCTGCTATCTTTGTCCCAGAAGGATACCTGCCAGATGTCAGTCTGAGCTCTCCTTTATGAGGTGAGTCTTTGGATATACGGGGGTCAGGGAGGTGCTTGAGGAGACAGCCTGTCCTTTATAGGAGCTCAAGTGATGAGCTGTGAGCTCCGTTGTTCATTCAGAGCTGCTGGGCAGGTATGTTTAAGTCTGCTGCAGCAGA
This sequence comes from Cebus imitator, assembly GCF_001604975.1. Taxonomy (NCBI): domain Eukaryota; kingdom Metazoa; phylum Chordata; class Mammalia; order Primates; family Cebidae; genus Cebus; species Cebus imitator. The sequence continues at coordinate 1,142,778 of NW_016107856.1, forward strand.
TCTCATAACCCCCCCCCCCCCTTTTTTCCTCTCAGGTGCTCTGTCCCAGGGATTTAGGGCTTCATTTATGAGTTTCTGTTTTGCTGTTGGCTTTTTGCAGGTCTGTCCTGCCCAGTGAGGAGGCAGCCTAGTCACTGTCTGCCTGTAGAAGCTTTGCTGAGCTGCTGTGGGCTCTGCCCAGCTGTCGTATGAACTTCCCTGCAGTCCCATTTATATGGGTGTAGTTAGAATTGCCTTAGCAATGGTGGCCCACCTCTATAATGGCGGACTCTCTCTGTAATGGTGGACTGCCTCAGCAAAGGCGGGCTGCCTCAGCAATGGCAAACTACCTCTGTAGTGGTGGACTGCCTCAGTAATGGCGGATGCCCCTCTCCCACAGAGCTGGACCATCCTGGGTTCAGCTGTGCTTGCTGTGAAACTCTCAATCCAGAGCATTTCTGATTGCTGTTTTTTTGCGGGGGCGGGGGGGGGGGGGGGGGGGGGGGGAACCAGCCAAGCCTGATCACCTGGCTCCCTGCCTCAGAGCCCCCCCTTTTTTTTTCTTTTTTTAGTTGAATGGTCAATTCTGTCTCCCAGGTGTTCCAGTTGCCTGTTGAAAAGGCACCGGGATCTGTGTGATTTCCTGTGAGGTGACCCACTGCTCAGCTGAAATAGCTGTGCTGAGATTCATGGTGCTTTTTTGACCGGAAATCTCCTGGCCTGGCTCCCTGTTTCAGTCCACTTTTTAATCAGATGAATGAGTGTCTCTGTCTCCCAGGAGCTCCAATCGCCAGCTAAAACGGTGCCCAGACCCATGTATTTTGTATGAAGAACCGCCATGCCAGGGCACCGGCAAAACAGCTACGTCAGTGAAAACAGCTGTGAGGGGCCAAACCAGCCACACTGGTGACCCGTGGGGCTCCTCCGCCTAGGAATCTCCTGGTCTGTGGGCAATAAAAATCCATCTGGAAACGCAGCATCCATTCACCCTCTGGGCTTTCACTGGGAGCTGCAATCCTGAGTGGCTCCTAATCGGCCATCTTGGATCCCTCCCAAGAATTTTTTAATCTCATGTTTTCATTTGAAAATATTCTAAACGTCAGATACAAGGCATTCTAGAACATATGGAGTATTTCAGTGAGATTTAAAAGTGTTTATTTACATTTGCATTTATGATTATGTTGTCACCCAGTGGGTGACAGTGCTTGATTTTTAATGTATTGGTAATAAAGTTTTATATATCCTAATGTCAAAATAGCAATTGACCCATGACTGTTATTGTAGTCATATTGAATCCTTCTAATAGTTTAAGAACAAAACTTTTCTTCTGCAATGATAATTCATGCTGCAACTCATTTGAGTCTTCTCTTGGCATAAATGCATTATTCATATTTTTTGAAGAATTGAGACACCTGAATATAGCGTCGGTGCCTCAAGTACAGATTATTTTGAATTCAGCTGCCTGTGCTATTGCATGCCTTGAGATGATTCTGTTCTGCCCCCATTTTTGTCTGTTTGAACTACTAAGAAGACTCTCTTCCCTGTGACTTCACTGAACTCCACTGGGCTTATATGAAGATGCAAAAGCAGACATAAACCTTGAAATATGCGACAATATTTGATTAAATGTTGGTATTCCAGATGATCCCCAAATATCCTTTGTATTGCTCATCTTCCTTTTAAAAATGAAACACAAGCTCAGAAATGTGAACTAATGTTTTGAGGTGGCATAACTACTAAGCAGCAGAACCATAATTTGAACTTGGGTATTTTGGCTGCAGTTACTGTGCTTTTCCCACAGTATCAGTGTTTTCCAAGGTGATATGCATATTACTGGTAATATATCTGATAATCTTAGATGATAAGTGGGCAAATACTTTAACAGTTTTCTAGTTAAATGTATGTTAGAAAATATAATGAATTATACATCAAAACTTTGCTTTCTCAGATTTTTGCATAGGACAGGGCTAACACAGACAGTGCCATAAAAATCCATCCTGAACACGTAAAACACAGGGTACCTCAGGCAAGTATATGGATGTTTTCAAATTCCAGTAACTGAACTTTCTGTTATATAAATTATTGATGTTAGAGATGATATACATCAGTTATATAGCTTCTCATATGATGAGTGCTTGCATCCTTTTCAGCACAATATTAAAGTCTTTCTTCCATAAGCTCTCAGTTACTTGCAAGATCAGTAAGACTTCTTTCTCATACATAACCTAATGTAAATACAGAGAAGTCTTTCCCACCAGAGAATCATATGAATATTTAATAAATCTGCTAAAATTGTCAATTACATTAAGAGCAGCCCAATACATTTTCTAGTTTTTCCCCTCAAGATAGGTGGTGATCACAGATGACATTTGTTTTACAGTGAAGTTTAGTGGACTTTGCAAAAGGTTGTCTCTTCTCTGTTCAAGTTGCAAGAACTTCAGGGTTTCCAGAAGGAACTCATCACTCTGTAAAATTGTATGCATGATTGAAATTGACTTTGCAAACTAGCTTATCTCATAGATATATTTGCTCAACTGAAAAACTTAAGATTTTCTTTCAAGGCAAGCTTATGGAAATATATCATGTGCAAAACCAAATGCACACAATCCTCATGAAAATGGAATGTGGAATACATGCCATGATTGTGTGGTCTTAGATTCTTCTTGTTATGTAAATTATCTGGCTCTTGTTTGGATTTCTGAGGTTACCAATAACATCATTTCCTCCTGTATATTCTGTGTGTATATTTACTTTGTGTCCTGTGAATTGTTATACCCACTTATTGTTCATTTTTTGTAGATTCTTCAGGACTTTCTATGTAGATGATCATATTATCTGAGGATTAAGACAGTTTTATTTTTTCCTTTCCAATCTTGTCTTATTGCATTGCTAAGACATCCAGCACGGTGTTGCATAGAAGTGAAGGAGGACTTGTTCCCTTCTTAAGGGGAGATGCATTTAGACTCATCATGAGAATAATGTGAGCTGAAGCTTTTCATAGATTTCCTTTTTTATATCATCTATTTTAATTCTCCCATTAGGCTTAGTGTTTGGGTAGAACCGTCTACATTTACAGATGAGAATAGTGAGGCTCAAAGATGTTATCTAAATTACCCACAATCATACATCTAGCAAGAGGCAATCAAGACCATGATTCCAGTGCTGTTTCAACTGTATCAATGATGCCATTTGTCAAGTGTCTGGTGCTTTATTCCATTTAAATCATTCACTTAGGAAACAATTATTGAGCTCATACCATGTGCTATACTTTAAAGGTACAAAGCACTGAACAAAAGTTATTTATTTGTATTAATAAGTTTTAAAACTGAGATGAGTAGCCGGGCGAGGTGGCTCACACCTGTAATCCCAGCACTTTGGGAGGCTGAGGTGGGTGGATCACCTGAGGTCAGGAGTTCAAGACCAGCCTGACCAATATGGTGAAACCCTGTCTTAAAAAAAAAAAGCCGGGAGCGGTGGCTCAAGCCTGTAATCCCAGCACTTTGGGAGGCCGAGGTGGGTGGAT
>NW_016107856.1:1146493-1152720 GCF_001604975.1 Cebus imitator
CACTCCAGCCTGGGTAGCAAGAGTGAAACTCCGTCAAAAAAAAAAAAAAAAAAAAGAAAAAGAAAAAAAAATTAACACTGAGATGATACCCATGAAATCTTTTAAGAAAGATTTGCAAGAGGTTTTGCATAGATTATTTAGAAAGACAAGAGGAAATCACCTTACTGATGAAAGTAATACATCATCGGGATGGCATATCCCATTAAGCATCAAAGGCATGCTGAGTTTTAGTTCTTACAGCATGATTTTGTGTCTCCAGAGATAATTTGTGACAACCGTGTATTTGACAGCTCTATTTATCTGTAATGAAGAACACACAGATTCTACTTTTAATACAGGTTGTTCTTGTGGAACAGCATCATTGGTTTGGTGATTATCATCATCTTTAGCATTATATCAGAGAATGTCTTTTCTTTCTTATTTTATTGGGAGCTAATTTATTCATATTTTAAGTGTTTTCGATAAGGAGATTATAATTTTAGGTTTAGTTTCTTTTTATCTTTGTCCATATGTATGTTCTAATTCATTCATTCTAAATTGAGGGATAATTTGCAAAGTGAAAATCAGCTCATCTTTCCTTTTCAGGTTATGAATAAATATGCAGAGGAAGATGAAGATTGGAGAAGGGAATCATAGAATGTTAAGGCTGAAAGAGATCATGATGGTCACCATATTATTTTACAGTTGAGGAAACTGAGGCCCAGGAAACTTAAGCCACATGTCTAATATTTTACAGCTACTGGCCAAGCGGCAAAGCCGGAACTGAAACTCAGTTCTTACGTCTTCCAGGCCTGTAGTCTATTTCTTTCTTTCTTTCTTTTTCTCTCCTTTCTTTCTCTCTCTCTCTTTCTTTCTTTCTTCTTTCTCTTTCTCTCTCTCTCTTTCTTCTTTCTTTCTTTCTCTTTCTTTCTTCTTTCTTTCTTTTCTTCTTTTTTTCTCTCTCTTTCTTTCTTTCTTCTCTCTTTCTCTCTCTCTCTCTTTCTTTCTCTCTCCCTCTCCCTCTCCTTCTCTCTTTCTCCCCCTCCCTCCCTGCCTCTCTCCCTCCCTTCCTTTCTTTTATTTCTTTCTGGCACCGTCTCACTCTGTTGCCTAGGCACGATCAGTAGCATAATCAGTGCTCACTGCAACCTCAACCTCCCTGGACTCAGATGATCCTCCTGCCTCAGCCTCCCAAGTAGCTGGGATTAGAGGCACACGCCACCATACCTGGCTAATTCTTGTATTTTTTGTAAAGATGATATTTTGCCATGTTACCCAGGCTGGTCTCGAACTCCTGAGCTCAAGAAATCTGCTAGTTTCAACCTCCCAAAGTGCTAAGATTACAAGCATGAGCCACCACACCTGGCCCTGAAGTTTCTGTTTCCACAGGCTGACTAACATTAGATAAGTGGTTGGAATAGTTTACTTTTAGTATCCCTTTCAACTCAGAGAATCTTTTGTTATTTCATTCCACTAGGGGTACAATTATCTTATTTCTGCATCAGCCAATATGTGAAATATTTCATGCCATTCTTCCTAAGTAAACATTTCAAATTAAAGATAGTTTTAAAAATCTGCTATAGGTCTGTGTAATTAGAATCAATACCAATTTGAAGAAAATACTTTTACTTCATGTATTTGCTGTAGTTAAACAGAATAATTTGTTATAACGGTTAGTGTTTTATAGAATCAGTGCTTGTCCTTCTACCACCTGTTTTAAAAAGGACCCATGATGTTCCTGCCTGGTTGGAGATACTCACCTGCGGTGATTCCACACGTATGTGCCTAAACTAACAATGCAACATTTGGCTTTCTCAAGACACAGAATCAGCCTCGAAAATTAAAAAATAGATCGCAGCTTTGAAATGTAAAGTGTGTACTGCCAAAAAATGAAATATACATATTCAGTTTTTGAAAGTTCCATGATAAAATGGTATCAAGCAACAAGACTGTTTTTTCTTTTAGGAAAAATTATTTTTCAGCTGGGTGCGGTGGCTCATGCCTGTAATCCTAGCATTTTGGGAGGTGGAGGTGGATGGATTGCCTGAGCTCAGGAGTTTGAGAACAGCCTAAGCAAAGTGGTGAAACCCTGTCTCTACTGAAATACAAAAAACTAGCCTGGTGTGACAGTGTGTGCCTGTAGTCCCAGCTAACTGAGAGGCTGAAGCAGGAGAATAGCTGAAACTGGGTAGGCAAAGGGTGCAGTGAGCCGAGATCATGCCATTGCACTCCAGCCTGGGCAATACAGCAAGGGTCTGTCTCCAAAAAAGAAAAAAAAAATTATTTGTCCTGGATGATGATAGAAATTATTTTATTTCTGTCAAATCCACCAGACTGTAGCCTCTTAGCCCATAGTTGTTTTCAACTGTGTCCCCAGGACCTATTTGAGAATTACCTGGTCGTGCTTATTAGAAATGCAGACATCTGGGACACTCCCAGACTACAGTTCTAGTTGGGGCCCTGGAAATTAACATTTCAATACACTCTCCTTCCCATACCCAAGATGATTCTTATTTGCATTAAGTTTGAATCAATGGTCTAGAAGACAAGATGTCCTTTTGTTATTGTTGTTGTCATTAAGTGTAGCTTTATTTGTAAATGATCCAAACTGGAAACAACCAAAATGTTCTTCAGCAGAGGGATGGACAAACTATGGTACATCCACACCTTGGGGTACTATATAGCAATAAAAAGAACAAGTGATTGATAGACGCAACAACTTGAATGGATCTCAAAAAAACTGTGTTGGGTGAAAAAGGCTAATCTCAAAAGGTCACATACTATATGATTCTGTTTATATAGTATTCTTGAAATAAAATTATAGCAATGGAGAACAGATTCGTTGTTGCCATGGGTTAGAGATGGGGGAGGGGGTGGGGATGGCTACGAAGGGCTATAACAGAGCCCTATGGTGGTGGAGCAGTTCTGTATCTTGATTATATTGGTGATCACATCAATCTACATACGCAATAATTTTTTTTTTTTTTTGAGACAGTCTCGCTCTGCTGCCCAGGCTGAAGTGTGGTGGCATGATTTCGGCCCACTCTGCTTCCTGGGTTCAAGTGATTCTCATGCTTCAGTTGGCTAATTTTTGTATTTTTAGTAGAGATGAGATTTCACCATGTTGGGCAGGCTGGTCTCGAACTCCTGCCCTCACACTTGAGGCCCCACACTTGCCTCAGCTTCCCAAAGTGCTGGGACTACAGGAATGAGCCACTGCACCTGGCCTCACATGCAATAAAACTGCACCCTACATGCACATATACATAAGTGCATGTGAAACTGGTGAAATCTAATGGCCTCTGTGGATTGTCCCAATGTCAATTTCTTAACTGTGAATTAAAAACTACATCCTTTTAAATCTTAATTTGAACTCCACTAACCACACAGTGTGCTTTATACTGTCATGCTGCATTCTCTGATGATGATAATGTAATGTGTACCCAGTCCCTACTTGTAAACCCTTTATAGCTAGAGCTACTCAGGCCCTACTTACAGGTCAGTCCCCCACCTAGATTTTTGGATTAGCCTTATACTTGTGCAGAAAGAATTTAGGAGCCACCAGGGGTCAGCATTAAGGGTGATGATGCTGTGACATCTATATCTGTTTAGCCCTTCCCTCTGTTTTTCCTCTCTTTGGTAGCTCCAGGGAAGGGAGAGCATTCACTCTGTAGGATCTACCTTTTCTAGGAGACCCATTTCCCACGTCGTTAGTTGGTTCATTGCGTAAGGCACATCTGCAGCCTCCTAACAACCCCTTCCCGCCCCTTCCCCTCCATCTCTCCCACAGATTCATACAAGCAGCTGATTGGGTAGGATTTTAGGCTTGGGTAATATTTATATCTGTGCTTTGGCAAAAGAGTGAAGCATTATTCATTTTACTTCAAACAGACTGTTCCAGGTCTTCAATCAAGTTTTAGAGCTGTCTCTAAATTTTAATTATATTATTTCCCATAGCCTAATTGGCACTCAACTTAAAATATGTCATTGACGAGTCATCATCTCTATGTGCAAACCTACACCTCAGACCAGAGAATCCTTTGATGTTTAGGTCTCGTATTTTAAAGGAAAAGATGTAGACATCAGTGGCTCCAAACCCATTCCCTTCTGGACCAGTGAAGGCATGCAGAGGAGGTCAGGGCTTCCCTTTCCTCTCAAGCTGATTCCTCAAACCACTTCTTCCTTTCATATCAAAGGTCTCAGTCATCCATCTTTCTCAGCTCAGAAACTCTGACACAGGGAGCTTACTTGTATCTGTGACCTGCCATTATGCCTTGTTGTGCCTGGAAGTGTGTGAAGGGACAGAATTTTTACTTGAAAGAGTTTTGTTTCCAGAGAATGACACAGAGGGGTTCTTTGCCTTTTCCATCAAGTAAGACTTCCCTTCAGTCTGAAGAGGGTCAGCCTTGAAGGGCACTTGGGTCCACCCCTGCTCCCACTCATCTGTATTGTACCCTTGAGTTCCAGCTCCAATTTGATGGCAATCCAGGGGAGCAACTCTGTGGAGATCCTGGCAGGGTTACAGAGGATCCTTGGGGGTACAACTGATCATTCTAGACAAACCTCCCCAGGAACAGGTTGTTTTTCCAGATTTTACAGAATATAGTATTTATAAGACGATCTTTTTTTTATTTCTCTGTCTCTCATGGCAGAACTTCTAATGCTTAATTGTTCCAAAATACTGTTTTGGCATAGCCAACTATACCAAAAATTCATGTTCCCCTCTGAGATGGAATTACTGCTAGCAAGCAGCTTTCCAGCCTGAGAACCCATCTCAGCTTCCAGCATATGTGAGAAGGGCCATGCTACTAGTCCTCATCAAAAGATCTCAAGCAGAGAGGATGTGTGTCACCTCTGAGCCGAGGTGGTTACGTTCCAGGTACAGAGCCTTCTCTTTGCCTGTCATCTGGCTGAATGCAGAGGATCCAGTAGGAGTGACAAGGAGGGCCTAGGAGATGGTGGAGCCGAAGGATAGAAGGAGCCTAAATGCTGAGTTGCCACTTTAGGGGAGAGCTGCCCAGAAGAGTGGCCTGACCAGGAAAGTCTGGATCTGTGACCTGCCATTTTGCTTTGCTGTGCCTGAAGTGTGTGAAGAAACAGAATCTTCAAATTTATGTGAAAAATAAACTTTTATTGTTCCAAGTGACTGAGATTTGGGATTATTTGTGACAGGAGCTGGGGTTAATTAACCTAAAACAACCTTCTTCCTTAGAATGAGGATGAGGAAGGAAAAGACAGTAGAGGGTCAGGAGAGGGTGGCCGCCATTGGCCGCATAAATAAGAACAACACGTAGAACTATGAACTAGAAACTCAAGTGCCTAGAATTCCATACTTCACAAATGGAATCAGCATCTCTATTTGTCTTGCTTAAAAACACAGTCCTTAAATCTAATAGTTATCAAATTGCATTATGCTGGCAGTGCGAGAGGCTTAGAGACAAATGAGACGGAGTTGCTTAAGTCTTTTGTGGCAGCAGAGTGCCTGCCAAACAGAAATGCCGGATAAATGTTTTTTGAATTGGATAATTGGAGTCAGATATAAAACAAAATACAACACAAGATAAGCGTCTACTCAGGGCTATGGGAACAGACAATAGAACAATTAATTTTGCTTGCATAGAGTATGTGTGAGTGGTTAGCAAAGGCCCCAGTGTCTAGATGTCTTTTACAGAACAGGGATGCAGACAGCCCTGGATTCCTTACAGATCTTGGAAATGAAGCTGATGTGTTGGCCCTCACCCCCTGCCACTGCTGCCCTGTGAACTCACAGGCCTTCCTGACTCCTCCACTAGTGGTCCTCCCCAGCTAGGTCCCTCTTTGCTGGGGCTTTTCCTCCTTCTCGTGCACATTCTTGTGACATTCATACTTCCCTTCCCAGCACCTCGGCTCTAGGGAGGTCGGGGCTTTGGGATACCACCAGGGAGACATTTTTGCCCATTTGTTTGTTTGACTGTGTGTCACCCCCCACACTCCACCCAGGGCTGTGTATCCTGAACACAGGTCTTCTCCAGGCCTTTGATGAGAGGACAGCACTGTGGCTCTCCTATGACCAAGAGAGGAAGCCGGCACCTGGTTCTCCATGGAGTCACTTTACCTCACCGCCTTTCCTTTCTGCTCACACCTTTCAAGTTTAGGTTCTGGAGAGGCTCTCAGGGGAACAGGCCCATGGCCTGGGCCTACGGGCTTCTCAGTTCTAACAGGGGTCCAGGCCCCAGTTGTAGTCTATGCTTTTTTTTTTTTTTTTTTTT
>NW_016107856.1:1154826-1160381 GCF_001604975.1 Cebus imitator
AATTCTGATTCAGGCACAACTCTTAGGAACTGAAGTCTTTAGCCCCTGAGCAGAGAGAACTTGGTTGCAGGTCAGTGGAGTGTAGTTCAGTGTCTCAGATAGCACTTGGATGTAGGTTAAACTCAGAATCCAGAGTGTTGCTAAAGGACTGTATAGAGAATATGCGGGGAGTGGAAGCAAAGTGCGGTCTTATATGTTGTGAATGCCAGAGGATAGATAGAGACAGCATGAGATGTTCTGAATGCTGAAAAAAACACGTTACCATGTTGTTGGGGGCAATATCAAAATTCTGCACCTTGCCTTGTAGGGATGCCATGTGGGATATGGGTCAGTAAAGCAAGGTAGAAGTCTGGGAAATAATAGTACTTAGAGAGGTATCAAGGTAGTGGGATCCCTAAAAGGCTTTTTGAGAGGGCATTGCCATTCCAGGTTAAAGAACTTGCCACTCTCCCTAGAGAGCCATAAAGAAAGCAAAGTACCCTTTCTTTGGTCTTGCTTTGTAGACGTGTCTTCTTTCAGAAAGCCTCTCCCATCAAGGGGGGCACAGGTGGATAGGGGTTCAGTGGAGTGGGTTATGGAAGTCAAGGAATCATGAGAAAGAATACACAGAAAATGAGAGGTAAGCATGGAGGGTGGCTTGCCTTCAGACCTGGCTCCAGGGTTTATACCTATGTGATCTTGGAAAAACCCTATAATCTTCCCGACTCTCAGTTTCCTCTTCTGCCCCCTGGGAACCATGCTTGTACCTCTCTCAGAAGGTTCCCCTAAGGATTAGGTGAAATATAAACAAATATAAACAAAAAGTGCTTTTTAAACTTTAAGGCATGGACTAAAGATAAGCCGTTATTATTATGAAATGCAGAGATGGTAGGGGCATACCAGAGTGCCAGGGTTCTTACTATTCACACGTGGTGGTGTTTGAGGGCCCCGTGCAGCCTTGCTATAACTACTGCTACTGGGTGACTGCAGGTGTTAGCAAATTAAGTTTTTAAAAGGGCTCAAGAGCACCTGTGTGTGGGCTGAATCCTTGCATTATGACTTGGCAACCTGGTAGGGCATGCTGGTCTGCAGAAATCACCTTTTGTAACTGGCTGGGATTGGACCTGGGGGGTACCCACAAACTGTCTGCTAGTTCCTCACTTTACATAGGAGACCTATTTCTACCTTATCATAGTAACCTACAACTTACATGACAGCTAATCATGGTGACCAGAAAACTTCATTGTTTTGTAACCCACTAGGCCGTGAGTGCCTCCCTGGTGTGCCAAGAAATTGCATACACCACAGTTGTGGAGCCAAGTAATATAGGCAGGCATAGGTATGGAAATACAGCTTAGGAGGACAAATCCCAGGGACCAGCCAATGTAATGTAGTCCCAAAACACGTCTTTGAAAGGCTGAACGGAACTTCTTGTCTCAATGCACCACTAATGCCACCATGACATGCATCTAATCATAACAGATATCAGCTGAGAGCTTACAACATGCCAGAAACTACTATTTTACATGCATAATCTCATTGTTTTAAAACTTGTAAAATAAACATAACAAAATTTAGCTTAACCATTTTTTTTTTTTTTTTTGAGACGGAGTTTCACTCATGTTACCCAGGCTGGAGTGCAATGGCGCGATCTCGGCTCACCGCAACCTCCGCCTCCTGGGTTCAGGCAATTCTCCTGCCTCAGCCTCCTGAGTAGCTGGGATTACAGGCACGCGCCACCATGCCCAGCTAATTTTTTTGTACTTTTAGTAGAGACGGGGTTTCACCATGTTGACCGGGATGGTCTCGATCTCTTGACCTCGTGATCCACCCGCCTCGGCCTCCCAAAGTACTGGGATTACAGGCTTGAGCCACCGCGCCCGGCAGCTTAACCATTTTTAAGTGTACAGTTCAATGGCATTGAGTACATTTGCAGTGTTGCATGGCTGTTACCGCTATTCATTTCTACAAAGTTTTCATCATCCCAAACAGAAATTCTGTACCTATTAAACTCTAGCTCCCCATTTCCCCCTCCTTCCAGGCCCTGGTGACCACTCTTCTACTTTCTGTCTCCATGAAATTGCCTATACTAAGTACATCATACAAGTAGAATCATATATTTGTCATTTTGTGACTGACTTATTTTATTTATTTATTTATTTATTTATTTTATTTTATTTATTTTTTTTTTTTGAGACAGAGTTTCGCTCTCGTTACCCAGGCTGGAGTGCAATGGCGCGATCTCGGCTCACCGCAACCTCCGCCTCCTGGGTTCAGGCAATTCTCCTGCCTCAGCCTCCTGAGTAGCTGGGATTACAGGCACGCGCCACCATGCCCAGCTAATTTTTTGTATTTTTAGTAGAGACGGGGTTTCACCATGTTGACCAGGATGGTCTCGATCTCTTGACCTTGTGATCCACCCGCCTCAGCCTCCCAAAGTGCTGGGATTACAGGTGTGAGCCACCGCGCCCGGCCCTATTTATTTATTTTTTGAGACAGAGTCTCGCTCTGTCGCCCAGGCTGGAGTGCAGTGGCACAATCTTGGCTCACTGCAACCTCTGCCTCCCCAGGTTCAAGTGATTCTGCCGTAGCCTCCCGAGTAGCTGGGACTACAGGCATGTACCATCATGCCCTGCTAATTTTTATATTTTTAGTACAGATGGGGGTTCACCATGTTGATCAGGCTGGTCTCAAATGCCTGATCTTGTGATCTGCTCTCTTTGGCCTCCCAAAGTGCTGGGATTACAGGTGTGAGCCATCGTTCCCAGCCTTTGACTGGCTTGTTTTATTTAGCATGTATAATTCCTAAAGTTTCATCCACATTGTAGTATGTGTCAGAATTTCCTTCTTTATTAAGGCTGAATAATATTTCATAATATGTAAACAATTGAAATAATAATCATTGAAATCATATTTCATGAAATGTAAACCACATTTTGCTTATCCGCTTATCTGTTGATAGATATTTGAGTTATTTCCACCTTTTGACTATTGTGAATCATGCTGCTTAAAAGTTTTTAAGATGGAAAATTCCAAACATATACAAAAGTAGAGCAAAAAATATAACGAACCCCCATGTACAAAAATTATCAACGCATCAACAATAATCAACTGATGGCCAATTTTGTTTCATCTATACCCCCACCTCTCTCCCCATCCCATATTATTATGAGGCATCTCAAACATCATACAGTAATTGTTTCCAGTTTACAGATGAGGAAGCTAAGGCACAGAGAGGTTATGTTATCAAGGTTACAGAGCTCATAAGTGATGGACCAAAATTTAAACTTAGGCAGTGTGATGACTGGGCTCCTACTTATAAGTCTTTGCTACACTTTGTGTGTGTGTGTGTGTGTGTGTGTGTGTTCATACATAAACACACATGCACGGGGTCAACTCTGGGCAAAATTGCACAATTGGAAATTTGCCTCTGGTGCCTCTTTCTGCATCTTTTTCCACACTTCGATGCCACATGGACTTAAAACATATGAGCATGAGTTTGAAGTCTTAGTTACAGGTAGAGTCAGTAACGCCTGGCCTCCAGAGCGAGTGTGAGGGTTAAAGGAGATAAGATCAGTAGAAGTGCTGGGCACCTTCAACCATGTGGCAGATCAGTACATATGCTTTCCTCTTCCCTCCTTGAGGGGCCAGGCCCACCTTCCCTCCACGAAAGCAGACGTCAAGGAAACATGTGCTATCAGAGTGCAACGCTCAGATGTCAAGGGGTAATCACTGCTGGGGGATTTGTGTTGTGAAATAAAGGATTTTCATCCTGCCAATGAGTACAGAGCAGAGGTGGTGCAATTCCTTCTTGCCAATGAAATCACGTATGTGTGTGTGTGCACGCATGTGCATGCACAAATGTGTAAAATAGGCTGGTGGACAAGTTCAGACTTCATTCTCTGCCCAGAGCATTACATTTTCTTTTCTCTGAGGAATTGTGACCCTGAAACAAATAACGACTTTTTCTCTTTTTGTCCTCCATTGGCTAAAATAGGAGGACAAGTCCTGTGTTGGGACCCTCATCATTTTCTGGCCAAAGATACAAAGCCACAGGACAGAGGTCTGAGCTCAGACAGGTCTTGGCAAGACTGGCTCATCTCACTTCTAATCCTCTGTGGCCAGGCCCCTGGAAGTAACTCGGGAAGGGCTGCAGAGCACAGTGGACAATTGAGCAGGACTCACTGGCTGACTACAAAGTCTCAGGTAATCTCAAAATGCATCTGTAGAGGGGACAGGAGGGGACTGTGACCATCTAGTGATGGTCAGCAAGAGTCTGATTGGCTGCTTCCTCTACCTGGAATGGGCTTTTCTGATCCTGCCCACGGAAGTAATAGAATCCTTTAATGCCAAGCTCAAATACTGCCTCCCTCATGACATTTTCTGTGTCTCCACCCACTCTTCACCTCCACCCACCCCTGGCTGCCATACAAAGTGATCTCTCCTGCTCTGAACTCCATGGCATCACTTTTGTGCCCTCTGAAGCACTTTTACTGTTTTATTTTTGTACTATCTGAGTACCAACCTTAACTCCTTGATGGATCAAAGTGAGTTCCTCCAGAACAAGAATCATTTCACCTATTTCTTTCCACTGTGAAGAGCCATTCACAGAGCACCCAGTCAGCAACTAATAAATATCTGTTGGTTAAATGATCAGATGTCTCACACAACCATGGCACATAGCAGGCCTTACTAAATGCACACTGAATGAATTAACATCCATCTCCAATATAAGAGATGGTTTACCCTGCTGTTGGTGTTCAGATGGAAACCAGTTTCATATAACTCTTCAAGAAATAAGATATTTCAAAATCTCCATGGAAATAACCATAAAAACTGCCTTGGATAGCACCTGAGATGGTCTCAAGTGGGGTTTCAGGTTTTCTAATATCCCAAAGTGTGGCATTTTTATTAGTCTGTTTAATATTCTAACTGGTTTTCTGAAGAATTTGAATGTCACAAAGTAGTACATACTTGTTGATTGAAGATAGTCTCAATTAGAATATCTGACCAGAATATGTAGCCAGAACTTTTTTGCTCATCAGCAGAATAATGGTTGATGTTTCTAACAGTGACCCTGTAGTTACACAAGAAACTCAAATACCTTATTTAAGGAAGTGTTATAATATCTTTAGGAACATGATTTTTAAATAATTATTTATTATACTTTAAGTTCTGGGGTCCATGTGCAGATGGTGCAGGTTTGTCACACAGGTGTACATGTGCCATGGTAGCTTGCTGCATCCATCGCCCCGTCACCTACATTAGGTATTTCTCCTAATGCTATCCCTCCCCAATCCCCCCACCCCCGCTATTCTTCTTCTAGCCCCCCATCCCCCAGGTCCCAGTGTGTGATGGAAACATACTTTTTAAAAAGCCATTTTAGGCCGGGCGCGGTGGCTCAAGCCTGCAATCCCAGCACTTTGGGAGGCCAAGGCGGGTGGATCATGAGGTCAAGAGATCGAGACCATACTGGTCAACATGGTGAAACCCCGTCTCTACTAAAAATACAAAACATTAGCTGGGCATGGTGGCACGTGCCTGTAATCCCAGCTACTCAGGAGGCTGAGGCAGGA